>NC_056729.1:519464733-519772233 GCF_019279795.1 Protopterus annectens
TATATATATATATATATATATATATATATATATATATATATATATATATATATATATATATAGTTTGTGTGTGTTTGTGTAAAATGGGGTTACCTGTCCCCCAGAGTACAATGTCGTATGCTTTCTCCCCACCTGCTTTTCCTTTATGCTTCCCTTTTTGAATGTGCCTGTGATTGTTCCCCCATTTCCTATTGTCATGCTCCTGTTTCCTTCTCCTGCTTAGAATCATTGTGTCTATGTGAGGGGACACTGTTTAGCAGGGTTTTACAGTGTGCTATAAGTTGTTAATATAGCTTGCTCCAGTGTATGCCAACTTACTGTGGCTTCTGCTACCCAGTCTCATGAGGTTTGTGCTAGCAGGTGCATGGCCACTGTTGCTCTACAGCCTACTTTTTGCATTGCTGTGCTGTGGTGGCTTGCAGCTTTTTAGCTTTGCTCTAATTACCTATCAGAACACAGCTAGCTACTAAGATGTGTAGCTTGTTTCCATTTTGGATATTCATCTCTATACAGCAGTGCACTGATGTTGTGTGGTGCAAGCCTTGCATTGGCTTGCAGGGTAAATGTGTGAATCATAACCTGATTAATACAAAATGCAATGAGAAAAATGCAATGCTTGCAGGAACACAGTTCATTTACTGTTCTTTGCAAAGCATTGCCTAGCTTGGCTGCTGACAGGAGGACTTCACTGTTTGGGACAGAATGAAACCTAATATTCCTGAGTAAAAGTACTAGAGTGTAAGATTGTTTTAGTAGTCATCCCCTTATTTACATAAAATAAACGTGGTGTACTTGATCTTATTTTCTTTGTACGTTTAATCTTTTAAATATTGTCTTGGCATTTTCTTTTCTGCTTAGTTTTTGAAGTTTCTGTTACTCAGTGAAAAGAAACTAGTATATATGAAGAGGAACTTAACATTTTATAATGTGTTTTCTTTTTGTTTTGTAGTAAAAGTAAATTGGTTATAAACACTTGTTTTACAAATTAGAGTTGTTTTTCTAGATCTTATTCAAAGATCATTCTATTAAAGATCTCATACAAAAGTGACTGACCTCAATTAACAGCTGAGTGTGTTTGCTTTATGGTGTTATATATAATTGTAGGCATCATAGAAATGGGTACTGTAAGGTCAGGAGGGTATTTGGAAACCGCTTGAGTTGCAGTCATTCTTTTCGTCTAGAACTTTCCGGATTGTGTTCAGCTTGTCTTGATTTACGTAGCCCTTGGAAAGATCATGGCTCTGATATTGGAGATGATTGATTTTGTTAACTCACTGGCACAGATTTGATATATTGTATGAAGCCTGTGACAACTGTATAGAGCTTATCGTGGGCTAAAGTTCATCTTGTTCTATTCAAAGTGCTTCATTGTTTCTTTTAGGCTGTGTGACATCAGGATGTTGAAGTTGTGCCAGCTAGTGTCGTGTATCAGTAGCATCTCCCCACCCCCAAAGCATTCCTCTTTTAATTGTACAACACCACATCCTCATCCAGGTGGCAGTATTACAAGGATTGCTGTTTTCCTCATACCCATGCAAGCTGGGCATTCTTCTGTTTAATCCTTTATTTGAGTTACCAGACTGTCTTCAGAATATGAGTTACCTCTTATAAATCTGTGTGCAAAACTGTTTGCAGACCTAAAAGTGACTATTTGTTTTTAGGTGGCTTTGTACATTCCTCTCTTTTGTCAAGATATTTCTGGTTGAACGTTTTTACATCTGCTCAAGGACTTTTCCTTTATTTGTGCATGTGTCAGACCTGCAGGCCATAGTTCTGCTTATATTAGCTGCCATTTAAAGGACAATTGTGGTAAGAAATGGAAAACAATTTTTTTTATCTCTTACTGCAATCTTCTTTATTATACTAGTGAGTGGCCAGAGCTGGCTTTTAATTTGTTCTGCCTCAAAATGATAGGGTGGAAGATGTCATTCTGGTGCAGTCCTGCAGTATATTTAATGTTCCCATAATTTGCAGATTTCCTTCCCTTTCTTTCAGTTTTCTGTTAGCACAGGCAAAAACTGAAGTACTTTGAATTTACGCTTTCTTTGAGTAGTTTTTGAAATGCATTATTGCTGTTTTGTTTGCATATCCTTTTTGTAAGGTGAAAATTCATGTACAGGATTCCACACTATTTTCATTTCTGTCACAAGTGGCTGTTGAGATTAAAGTTTATTCAAATTTCTTGTAAGAATCTTGCTTGGTAATTTACTCTCTTAGGTATGTGTTTTTCGTCATTTTTCTGCAATACTGGCAACTCATCTATGGTTTAGAGTTCCAGTGTTATCTAATGTATAAAAATCAGTTATACTTCAGGTGGTAATTAAAACTAAAATTTAATTTATTGTGTTTAATATTTTTGGTTGGAACTGTTTTTTGTTAAAACTATTTAAAAGTTTAGAGAGTTTAAATAACTGTTGGAAACAAGACACCTTTTTATTGTTAAAACCTTTAGGCACTTTATTGGTCATAACTGTGCCCCTGTGGGTTGATGGTTTGTATGAAGAACCTGTGAAGACTAGTGATCCAAATGCTTTTGCTCTCCATGCACCATTCTTCACTAACCCATGCTCCAGCTCTACTGTTTTAGTTCCATATTTAGATTTGCTAGTTGCAAAGAGCACTCTGCCATGCTGTTAATTCTTATCAGTACAGTAATAATGTGGTTGTTGTAAAGGTTTATAGATGCAGCTGAATCAGTGTTTCCAGCTTCACCCCCCCCCCATTCACTCCCTGACTTGTACTGGTAACTTGTGGATAGGCATGCATAAGTCTCACAGTTGTGCAGTAACAACCCACAATTGCTTCCACTCTTATCTAACCATACACTTACATTTATTCCATTGATTTCAGTGTGAATCAGTTACTTCAACTTAGACTGTCGCACTTTCTCATTAGTCTTTCATATTACCCCCCTCATGCACATAACACATTACAGCCAGTGTTTTACTTACTTCTGCAAGTCTTTGTCTCTTTGTTGCAGTCTTACGTCTGCTAATAATGTTTAGTATCATTAGTTATGATGCCCAAGCAAAGGTGAAGAGCAGACAAGTCAATTAAGTTTGCATATTTACTTCCCTCGATTGAACCTGCTACTGTAGGTGTGAGGATTGTTGCTGTCATCATGTCCAACATATCAGGACCAACTAGATGTCCTTCTATATCACTGTTTCAGCATTCAGAACAGATGAGCTCTCCTTCCAAGGATAACCCCACATCCTGGCAGTATAGCAAAACCTTTAATTTTTACCAGCATTGTATGTCAGACTTATGCTCCCCACATCACTGTAGGGAATAAAGGTGATGAATGGGAGGTCCATATTTAAAACTTCTTTGCTGCTAGTCTGAATGCCCTTCACTGTGCTGGTTATCATTAGTCTTTTCAAATAAGTACCCCATTGGTGTTCCGTTTCTTTTATAGTGCATTTTGAGAGTTTGTCCTCCAGGAAAGGGTAATGTCAGTGTGGGAGGCAGATTCCCAATAAAGATCATCATGACAAATGTTTGTTTTCTTCTAGGCGCTTCTCATGACCACATTTGGTACTCTTGTTTGTCAGGTGTTTGTACCAAAGACTGTCCGCAGCCATCTGTCTTCTCTCTGTTTATATTGAGAACCAGTGTCTGGAGTTTTTGGCCCACGGTACCATGACCATATCTTCCCACCCCGAGGTATATCATCCTCTTCGGAAAAAGGCTAAAAAGTCTAGGTCTGATACTGCATCTGTCCACCCTCTGCCGACTGTCTCTGTTGAGGTGGATATTACCCTTGAGGACTGTTCATTGTCTTCGGTTCCCTTTGCCGCAACCCTGTAAGAGGGTGGCATTGAATTGGCTTCTCTCATGTTTTCTGAGGCTTTGCATATGTCTGCTGCAGACATGGAGGGGGAACCATTGCTTATAATATCTGAGAGGCCTAGTGGGATTCCTAAGATCTTCATTAGACAGGAGGTGCCTGGTACCCTGATGGAGTCAAAACAAGGTTCTGAGCCGCAGAGGTTTGTTAAAGCAGACGTCTTCCTCAAGAAAAGACGGAATACTAAGTACATTTCTCCAACTCCCAAAGATCCTCAGAAGGAGTAGCAACCGGATTTCACTCAGTCTTTTTTACTGCCCTGATAGCTTTGAGACCATCTCAGGGAGTTTTGGTTCCTTTTCCCTCCATGGTCCTCTAGCTGTAAAAGATCTAGGGGAACCTGATTCTTCTGCTGAGGAAACGGATTCTGATGAAGATTCCTTGGCTGCCTCCTCCCAGATGCTATCATCCTGGACTATGAATCTGAGGAGAAGTTCTCCTTAAGTTCTGACTCCCATTTGGAAGAATTGTCCTTTGTGGACACAGCGGTTCACATGATGGAACATTTTAAGTGAAACTGCTGTCAAGTTCCTGCTGATAGACACCCCTAAACCTTCTGCTGTTCCCCTGTGCTGGTTGCTCTATTGCATACTTTTTCAGTTGTTTCTTTGGCTCCTGATTCTCAACCTATTGCCCCTAAGAAGACCTGATGTCTTTTAAAAGGTCTCTGAGGCTTTCAGGTTGTTTTTTATTTTTTTTATTTTTTTTTAAGAAGTGTCCTTCAGATCCTGATGTGGTTTCAGTCTCTGATTTGCCCTTCCTCTAAGCGTCTTCTCTCAGATAAGGATAGTCGAGCTAAGGAGTGGCTTGAGAAGGTCTCCACTTCTGTCACTTTGGCATTTCACTCTATTAACTATCAAATTCAAATGGCCATGTGTAATTTAGCCCTTTTGCCTCAGCTGGAAGGGGTTCTATCTGACCTGCCTGATTCTGAGGCTAAGCCCATTGCACTTTTTTTGGTGGGACCACATCTCAAGTGACTCGTCACTTCATTAAGTGTCATGATACTGCCGATGCCCCCTGTAGAGCTCCTGCTTCAGGTTCTTTCATGAGGTGATATTCCTGGCTTCATCTTCAAGTTTTGCCTGATAACATTAAGGTTAAGCTTCTTGAGGCTCCCCTAGATAATCAAATTCTCTTTGGTACTCCAATGGCAGATTTATTTAAGACCTTGCAGGATGAAGGAAAGGTCATGAAGGAACTAAACAGATTTTGGTATGTCCCATTCTTAAGTTTGTGGAATTACCATACTAAAACTGCTCTGTTCACAGACAGCCTTGTCAGCCTTCCAAAAGTAAGAAATTCCGTAGGTGTTTTTTTTCTGACAACTCAACTCTGATGTCTAGATCTCAAAAACCTTCCTTTCAGGATGAATCTGCCTCCATCTGACATTATACCGTCCCCTCCTGTCAGCCAGTTTTCTTTGTTTTTCAAACTGTCTCTGACTCTCCCTGTTTGGCAACAGATTACTTCAGACACTTGGGTGTTTTCTATCATCTGTCAAGGCTACTTCATGGTCTAAAAGTCACCCTCCCCTTTCAGGCATTCCGCAACCCCCCTTCAGATCAAATTCCCAATTTTTCAGGGGTGTTGCAGGGTTTTCTAGATCAGAGCACTGTTTAACCTGTTCCAGAAGTCCTTGTGGGCATGGTGTTTTATTCTAGGATGTTTTTGGTTCCCAGAAAGGGAAGGGTCCTGGAGTTAAGCTAATTGTATTAAATTTATTTTTCAATTTATTTTATATATTTTTGGCAGACTTTGCTGCTATTTCTCTGTCATAAAATTGGGGGTGGCTAGTCAGCAGAGAAATAGCAGTTTCAAAGTTAGGTAGCTTGATGGGTTGCTTGGATGTATGTGGAGGGAATAGGGTGGTTGGAGCTTTGGGAATGGAGATTTGTTTTGTGACAAGACTGATGCAAGTGTTAGGTGAAGAGTTTACTGGTAAGAGCATTTTGAAATTCTTAAGTGCATTTACGTTGGGCATTCTGTTATTGTTGAAATATACTGTGCTTATTATTGTCCCCCAGAATTGTTTGGGCTGCACTAATATTGAGTGAAGTTTAGGGTATAGATATGTTAACTTTGCCTTTGTAATTTCTAGATTGCAGTTATGTCTGTGGATTAGGATGAACTGGTACTCTTGATTATTTTATGAGTGTTTTATGGACGTGCTAAGCCAGTGGCAGTTTTACCCCTTCAAATGTGTTTCAGTAGATTTAAAGTGCTCTTTGAGGACTAACTTCATATGGGAATTAAAGGCGTCAAGTGCTGTGGATGGCTGTGCAGCTTAATAAAGATCAGAGCAGTCCAGCATTTCTTTATCAGCTAGGTATTGCTAGATATTGTATCAGAATGAAAGGATGTTTCACATGCAAATCCAAATGTAGCTGATCATGTGATATACTTTTTGTATTTAAAGATGGGTGTAGGCCACTACTAATCAGTCTGACGAAGTCTCACTTTGGAGACAAAAGCACTTACTGATTATGTTTTTATTTTTGTATAATAAATGGTTGTGGTTTTTGAGAGTCTCAGGTACAGGTAGTGCAGAGTTGTCTGTGCTTGGAGTGGACTGGGGAAGGAGTAATCTATGTATGGAATCTGATGGGTTAAGGACACTTGAGAAAAAACTTAAAGCTTTACTCTAGATCAGAGTCCTAAAGCCGCTATAAAGCTACGAGTTTAAATAGTTTCTGTTAAGTGTATCTCTTATAACAACCCCTATACACCAATGCCAGGATTATGAAGATATTAAAAGCATTCCACACATTCCTCACATAAGGGAGTGACCTGCAAAAAGCTTTGTTTTGCATGCATTGTTCCCATAAATTCCATTTATTTCAATCTAGTTTGCTCATTATCTTTTCTCTTGTCTCCTTTGCAATATTCAGTACTTCACAGAAGTAGATTTTGATTTCTGTTTTATAGCACTTGCTTTTTTTTGGCAGGCAGTATCATTAAAATTAGTAAGGCCTTACCATGTCTGAGCCCCAGCTCAAAAGAATCATTTTCTTAGCTATAGCCATTTGCTCCCTAACTATTTTGATAAAGTACTCTGTAGGGAATTTTTAGAAACTGGCAACTCATGTTCCCAAACACCACATTCTGTCACATCACAATTCCAGCATTTGTGCTCTACCTGAGGAATGATTCTTTGAAGGCTGATTGGTATATACTTATACAAACACTTCCATGCAAACATCCTAAATCTTCTGAATTGTGTTACATACTTGGGAGCAATACAAATGCATTCCCATTGTTCTTTTGTGTACTGTAGTTCCAGTTTCTGTTCCCAAACCTTTCCAACATCCACTGAATGAGTTTTATAATTATCATGCAGTATTGTATATGTCCTGCTAATTGTCTCTTAACAGTAACTTCTGATTTGATCTGGTAAAAGCTTTCCAGAGCTGTTTTTTCACTTAGTGTTCCAATATCCCTTTCTCTTTGCCTTCCCAAGCAGGGACTCATGGAGAAGAGAGAGTCTGTAAACTGCAGTCCAGACTTCTGCTTGACCTCATCCCACTCTGTTACCTTAACCTGTCTAATTATTTGCTCCCAATACTTTGGTGGTTCCTTTGCTAATTTTCTCCAGCCCCCTCTAACCTATTTTCTATATCCCTGCTTGCAGTCATCCTGTTGGCAAAATCTGCCTTTTCCATTCCTGAGTTGGTTTAGTTTTTAGAATACTTTCTGCTGCTTTATGAATAGAATATTTTGTATGGCTGTTATGCAACCAAAGTCTTACTCTTCTCTTATTTATCCACCCTCCACTAAGTTTCGTCACCATCCCTTTTCACATTGATTTATAACCTTCTGTTGTTTTATGTATATAAGCCATAACTGCTTATATTTAAAATACCCCATTCAAATCAGGTAATCCTAAACCACCATGTTCCATGGGGAGAATCGACTTACCCACTTAAATCTTTCCCTCTTCTCCTTCCAAATAAATGCTTTCAACTCATTTTATTAATTATGGTAATTATTGCCCATGACTTCTCCTCTAGTTGATAAAAAGTATGCCCGATCCATATATAAAACTGTAGGGCTAGAACCATTTTCACTGCTTTTATCTCACTATCCTTTTCCATAATGCATCTTTTGTTTATCTCTTACTGTGTATTGTTGGCTGCCATAATGGAATCATTTTAATCCATACAGCCAAATACTTTATCTTATCATGTCTTTGCTCTGAGAGTGTTGATGGAGAAGTACAGAGAATGTCGGAAGGCGTTGCATTGTGTTTTTGTAGACTTAGAGAAAGCATATGACAGGGTGCCTAGAGAGGAGTTGTGGTATTGTATGAGGAAGTCAGGAGTGTCAGAAAAGTATGTAAGAGTGGTACAGGATATGTACGAGGGTAGTGTGACAGCGGTGAGGTCTGCGGTGGGAGTGATGGATGCGTTTAAGGTGGAGGTAGAGTTACATCAAGGATCAGCTCTGAGTCCTTTCTTATTTGCAATGGTGATGGACAGGTTGACAGATGAGATCAGACAGGAGTCCCCGTGGACTATGATGTTTGCAGATGATATTGTGATCTGTAGTGAGAGTAGGGAATAGGTGGAGTAGACCCTGGAGAGGCGGAGATATGCTCTAGAGAGAAGAGGAATGAAGGTCAGCAGGACTAAGACAGAATGTATGTGTGTGAATGAGAGGGAGGATAGAGGAATGGTGATGATGCAAGGAGTAGAGGTGGCGAAGGTGGATGAGTTTAAATACTTGGGGTCAATAGTTCAGAGTAACTGTGAGTGTGGAAGAGAGGTGAAGAAGAGAGTACAGGCAGGATGGAGTGGGTGGAGAAGAGTGTCAGGAGTGATTTGTGACAGACGAGTACCTGTAAGAGTGAAAGGGAAGGTCTACAAGAGGGTAGTGAGACCAGCTATGTTATATGGGTTGGAGACAGTGGCATTGACAAAAAGGCTGGATGTGGCAGAATTAAAGATGTTAAGATTTGCACTGGGTGTGACGAGGGTGGACAGGATTAGAAATAAGTATATTAGAGGGTCAGCCCAGGTTGGAAGGTTTGGAGACAAAGCCAGAGAGGCACGATTACTTTGGTTTGGACATGTGCTGAGGAGGGATGCTGAGTACATTAGGAAAAAGATGCTAAGGATGAAGCTACCAGGTAACAGGAAAAGAGGAAGGCCTAAGATAAGGTTTATGGATGTGGTGAGAGAGGACATGCAGGTGGTTGGTGTGACAGAGCAAGATGCAGAGGACAGGAAGAAATGGAAACAGGTGATCTGCTGTGGCGACCCCTAACAGGAACAGCCAAAAGAAGATGATGATGATCATGTCCCCATAAATATGGGTATTGCAGAACCTATTCATGTTTTAGTAGATAGTTTACTGCTATAGCCCTTGTTTTATATTCATTTATTTTAGATCCTGAAGAGATTTGAATCAGTATATTCCACAACAACAAAACGTCCTTTCCTGGCTCTGTCAAGTACACAATAATCTCATCAACATTTAAAGCAAACTTTTCTTGATTACCAGACCGGTTTCAGCATAAAGCTTTCATCAGTGGTACATCTCAGATAGCAGTTCAAACCCTGCAATACATATCAGATCCAGTTAAATGTCCATGACATAATTTTCTGTTCAAAATAAAAGAAAGTTATTGTGATACAAAATCCTAGGCACAAAAACAATATTCAACCACATTAAAAGCCTATATGAACTTTTAATACATCTAGTACTTGTGATTGATATGCTATTATACCATTTGTAATTCACTGTTTGAGAATTATGATGCTCTATGCACCATGTATTAAGTCCATCCTAGTGGTATCCAGCTCATGATAGGAATAACTTTCTTTTATTTTGAACAGGAAATTATGTCATGGACATTTAATTGTATCAGATATTTTTTTTTTTTTTTTTTTTAAATTCTTTTTATTGATTTTTAGTCATAACATAACAAATCATATTCTACAACATGACTAAACGATAAGTACAGACAAAAAATTCTCTATATACAATAACTATATTCAAAGCCCAACTATGTAGAACCTCCAGTCCGGAGATTCGAAAGCAGAGTGATTATGTTAAAATACCTTCATAAACCAGTTTCCAAGCTTCCCTCTGTGATGGATTTAGCCTCATGGAATACCACAAATATTTATGAGCAGAGAAATACTTCCCAATTATCTGTCTGAGTCCTTCCCATGATAGGGTTGATCTATCCTTCCAATTTAGGGTGATATAGTATTTAACCAACATAAAGGCTGTTATTAGGAAATACGTGTTCTTAATGTCCATGCCCACCGGGGGTATGTGAAGAAGGTCAAATTGCCAAGACAGGGTAGATTTTTCATAGCCCATTTTTTCTAATTTGACTCTGAGGGCACACCAAAGTTTGTAAGAGCACTTGCAACTCCAAAAGATGTGGATGATATCTGCTTTCATCATAGGGCAGAATTGGCAAAATGGTGGGATTTCCTTGTACATCTTGTTTAGTAGAGCGGGGTGTAATACGCGTTATTTACAATCATAAGTTGGGTATATCTGAACTTTAATAGAGGAATAGCTTTGGAAAATTTTTGAGTGGCTTGTGCTATGGATTCGGAAGAGATCGAGGGGTCTTGTTTTAGCCAAAAGTCAGAATGGATAGCCTCTTTCGTGCATCTAATTTCTGATATTAACTTGTAGGAGTGAGAGATCATTTTCTTTTTATGAGTTAGTAGATTCCAAAGTACCTTACACAACTCTATTTGAGGATCGGGAATATCTGTATCACTCCAGTACTTCTTGCAGATGTCCATTAATTGTCTAATCATAGTGGTGTAGTTGATCGAAAGCTTAAACTTGCTTCTGATAGAAGAAATGTGTTCCAACCTGCATGAGAAGAGGTCCAGAACAGTTTTATTTTTGATCAGTGGAAACGAATTCAGATTAACCAAATTCTCGTTTAATTTAATGTTAGGATTAAGGTGTAAAGGTTGGAGGAGATGAAAAGCAGACTGTAGATCTAGGGATTTAAACAAGTTTTGTGTACACCTGATTTGAGACCATAGGTTATTTTGAATTTTGTACTTTCTTTTGGCAGATATGTCTAAGAAAGGTAGGGCCATGGGATTAAAGTAAAGAGATTTAATATAATTGTAATAAAGTTTGACCCACGTTGGGCACCAAGCATTAGGTTCTTCTCTGAAAGTTGCCACCTTAATTATTCTACTGCTTCTATTTATTTCATACAAAAGTCTAAAATCTGGAAGGCTTAGACCCCCCTTCTCTTTAGGGTATATAAGTTTATTATAGCTTATCCTGATGGGTCTAGGGTGCCATATAAACTTCGAAAGAAATGATTGAATTTTATTAAAGACTTTATTATGAATCAGGGTGTTGGTAGCATTTAGAACATACAGAAGTCTTGGCAGAATGTTCATTTTGATAATGGCCACTTTCAAGAGAACCGGGAGTTTTAGTTGAGACCATCTTTCCATATCCTTTTGTATCACGCCCCAACATCTAGAGAAGTCCCCTTGATGATGTATATTTCCATCTGTTTGGAAGGATACTCCTAGGTATTGAAAATGGTCATTGACTTTTATAGTAGGTATAGATCTTTCACTGGGTAATTGCGAGTAAATGTTAATTGGAAAGATCGTTGTCTTATCTAAATTCACCTTATAATTCGAGAATTTGGAGAAAATTTGTAAAGTATTATTAATTTTGTTAATATCAACGTTGGGAAGTGAGTAGTAAATATTCAAGTCATCTGCATAAGCTGATAAGGGTATTTCAGTATTAAATAATCTTGGAATATGGTGGAATGTTCTCTGTTTAATTAATAAAAGTAAAGGTTCTATATATAGGTTAAATAAAAGCGGTGATAGAGGGCATCCCTGCCTGATACCATTATTAATCATTATCCTTTTGGAGCTATATTTGTTTATATGTAAAGTAGTATACGCATTTTTATAAAGGGTATTAAGAGTGTGTATAAATTGAGTAGGGAAATTAAATTTTTGTAGAACCGAGATCAAGAATTCTTTGCTAATTCTATCAAATGCTTTGGATGCATCAATAGCTAGGGCATAGATGCGGGTACGCTTGATCAATGATAAAGAGGGCATAGCATTTAGTGTAAGAGTTTGGTCAAAGGTTTGTCTCTGGTTTATAAACCCTGATTGTTCAGGAGAGATGATTTTACCAATCCCAGATTTCAATCTACAGGCTAAAATTGCTGCCAGAATTTTAATATCTATATTAATGATAGAAATAGGTCTGTAATTATTGGGGTTGGAGCTGTCTTTATTTGGTTTGGGGATTAGAATAGTTCGGGATGCATTTAGGTGGGGGTCACAAACACCTTCCTGACTAATAAAGTTAAATAGGTGACATAGAATGATTGATAATTTCTGGCTAAACGCTTTATAAAATTCCGCGTGAATCCATCCGGTCCTGGCGCTTTATTGGATTTCAGGTTATTAATCGCAGACATAGTATCACTTTGAGTGATATCGGCGCTAATAAGGATCGATGATGTTCATCTATCTTTGGTGTGACTAGATTGTCAAGGAAAAGGTTTAGTTCTTGTTTGTCTATAGGATTTGGGGTAGGATTGTATACTTCTTCATAAATATCTTCAAATATCTTTATTATGTCTTGTGTGTTACAAATATAATTTTGATGAACCTTAATTCTTGAGATAGGGGGAGTATTGCTATGTTGATTAATCAATCTCGCCAGAAACCTAGAGGAAGTTGAGCCCAATGTGAATAATTAGCTAAGGCTTTTATCTCATAGAATGATAGGTTATCCGCCTGTAATGATGTTAATTTTAACTGCAGCTGGGTAATCTCCTTCTCTAGATCTGGTGTGTAGTTCTGTTGAATACGGGTTTCAAGGGATTTTAATTCCCCCTGTATAGTCCTCTCTTTAGTGATAAACTCGTTCTTATAATGGGAGGCTTTATTGATTAATAATCCTCTGATCAAGACCTTAGTGGTAGCCCAAGAGATATCAAACGAGGTGCTGGAGTCCTTAATAGCAAGTATACATTGATCTAATAAGGTATTAATTTCTTTCTTAATATCCGACTTTCCTAGCAAATTAGGGTTAAGTTTCCACCCTCTCACCGAAAAATTTGGGGGGGTAGAGCGGGACCATTCTACAGATAAAGTAATCTTTGAGTGATCAGAGATTGATCTAGGATCAATGCAGATATTAGTTGCAAAATTAAGAAAAATGTCTGAGATTAGAAAAAAGTCCAGCCTGGACCAGGACTTATGACATTGAGAAAAAAAGGTATAACCTCTGTTCTTAAAGTTGTCGGTATTATTACAATATGGGTCGAATAGATTAAAGTCACTTTTAAGATCTGCAATAGCGGAGGAGGCTAGTGGATTATTTACGGACACCCTATTAGATCTGTCTAGAATTGGGTCCTGGATAGAATTCCAATCTCCCCCAATTATATAGTAGTGTTCTGGGAACTTATGCAGGATGTTATACAATTTCATTATGAAGTTATGTTGTAGCGTACAAGGAGCATATATGTTTAGGATCATAATAGGCTTATCTAAGTAGTCTAATTTAGTTACAAAGTAACACCATCTGCCCTCAGAGTCAAAGTCCTGTTTTAAAATAGGATGTTTAAAGGAGTTTTTAATAATGATAGCTACCCCAACTTTATTAGTTCTACTCCCGCTGCTATAATTTCTTTAATCCATCTTTTACTTTTATGGAGCTCCATTGTTCTCTTAATAAGTGTGTTTCTTGTAACAAGATGCAATCTAGATTGGTTTTAAACAGCAAATGAAGGATAAGTTTTCTTTTGCTTTCAGCTTGTATGCCTTTGACATTCCATGAGGCTATCTTCCACATGACAATCTTAACATTTGTGGGTAATAAAAAAGGTTAATCTTTTCTAAGGTGTAATACTTTAACACAGAGGACGTAAACAAGTAAAATACATTATAAATCCATAGCTGGGCGACTCTTCCAGCGTATCTCCCGTGCATAACCACTTCCTCCTTTAGCCTGGAAGAGGCTGGGATACCTAAATTATTAAAACACATTGCAAACAGTTGAAACACTTTCTTTCCTACGTGTTACGTTAAAGTACCAGTACAAATTAAGAGGTAATGTATCCCAGAGTATAATCTACAATTCTACAAGAGCTAGAAAGCTACGCTGACTTGAATTAAAACACTGCTTAACTCATTCAGAGCATGTCTTAAGTGTAGAAACAGCAAAACAAAAGAACTCAATACAGAAATATAATTATAGTGAATAGTAAGACTTCGTAGTCATATTTAACTTGACCCAAAATCTGTTAGTAATATTTTAAATTCTATTTTCCCAAGGGGAAGGAGTATCCGAGCACACCCATCTATTCAACATAGGACTATGTAAGGTGTATTACTCTGAAGACCTCTATACTAGAATAGGTCCTCCTTTCTTTTAGTGTGTATAGTATATAAGAAATACAGATCTTTCCATTCCATTCCAGATATAATACAAGTACTGAGATTCTTGAACCCCTTAGGCTGTCCATTCAGTGCCAAAAATATTATAAACGGGAACATACGTTTTCTAGCATTAATAAGTAAAAAGAACTTTACAAACACACTTCTAATCAACTTCATTAACATCTCATTTAAAATACAGTAGGTTACCTCTACTAGGAAAGGCTGTTTTACTATTTAACATACAAATCTCACCTAATACCCACTAACCAATGATCCAGGATTAGACGACAAGAAATAGTTAGATAGTGTGAATCCTAGATCTTCCAAGAAATGAAACCACTTTATAAACCATGTTCACTTACAGTAGCAGGACGATAGTAACTGTAAAGTAATATTGTAACATTGCTCAGCTTCTACATCATTTAGATATTATAATGACTAGACCCCTTCTAAATTCAACAGAACATTCAATGTATCCCATTACGTTATATGCTCCCAGAGTTTACATGCAACATCTATTCTTTTAAGAATGTTGTAATCAGCGCAGTATATATTCAAGGTAATCGAGACTCATTTATCTGCCATGATCCTGGCCTCGAATCTGGTTATATGTCGCTTTGACCCTGTCTTGAAAGTACAATAGATTTAACCCTAAAACGATAATTAGGTTGGTTAAGTTATCAAAATTCAGCTGACCACGCCAACTTTAACTCATTGTTTTTGTGTGACACACTAGTAAGAAAGGTAGACTATTGTAATAGACATACACATTAAGAGGGTAGTCAACCAGTAAAGGGCTCTTATTTATGATGGACCCTTGATTCATCCCTTAGGAATTGCGTTTTCAGCATACTAACATAACCCGATTCCTAGGAGTATCATTACTGCACTTTCAAGAACTATTTAACTCACAAAAGAGCTTGCATTTTCCCACGTGGCCTTGACAAGATCTTGATCTACATGGGGTATACCCCATGGCCTAACATTCATATAAGAATTTTTAAAGTGTAAATAATAACAATAAATACCTGGCTTATGTGACGCGTGCAATATCAAACAAACCAGCTTTATTCAAGTCCGGGTCACTACGCTTACTTTGTGGTATGTACGGAAGTGTTACTACTTCAAGATGGCATGCCTGCATACTAGGTCACATCAGGGACACAGGCGTCACTGCGGACTTGGCAGTATAGTGTACAGGGATATGGGGTTACTTCAGTGGGTGTTTTATGTTCATTTGTAAATTTGAGCAATTTGGTGAGTAAGGTATTTTATCAGAAAAAAGCACCCTATGTAATTCACATAGGCGTTAGCATAACAAACAAGCCCAGCAGATTCCTAATAATTAATATGGGTACTGTAAATCCCTGACTTTAAATTACGTATTCTCCCCCCCCCCCCCAAAATTCCTGAGATCCTTAGGACCTGCACCCCATAGATGTAGTACCCCATGGTAAATAACATACAGCTCAATGAAGATATAAACCTCATTTTAATATATATATAAATATATCATATTGGAGAATAGTGAGGTGGTTTTCGCTAATTGGTATGTACATAACAATGCTGTTAAGTAATGATCCAAAATGAGATGAGTAAGATTCTGCCAATAACATTGTTAAATCAAATGGATATTCCTTTAGGAGAATGTAGGAGTTTGCTGTATTAGTTAGAGTAGGTAATCCCAGCTACACACAGGGGGTCTGAGATCCGTCATTGAAACTCATTGACCAAGAGAAAGTTATTAATATCACTGGGACATATGTAAACAAGAGTCAAAGGCAGACCCAAACAGTATGCATGAAAATAAGCGAGATAAGGTATGCATTTAAGATATGCCTAGACCTTAGGAGACCACTACCCCTGTAAAACCTGCATAAACTGTAAAAAGGATCAGGCAGCTGTGGAGTCTTGAGGAGGGGTGTTGCCTGCATCTACAATGCCCGGGTTTAACAATTAGATACAAGAACGGTAATACAGGGAGAAATTTAATCTCATACCAGACATATATACTGTAAGCATTGTTGGTCTGGAGCTCGTTGACCCCTAAATAGCGTCCTTGCTATAATGCAAAAGATCCACCTGGGTATTCTGCGAGCCTTTCTTCTGAGGTGCAATGCGCTGAGGACCAGTTCTCTTCCGTTACCTCTGAGACGTTGACCTTCTCTGTGTCGGTAAGCATTATAAAAGCTATAGATTCCACGAGTGCTCCTCTAACAGCGCTGCAATGCACGCGCTGTTGTAAGTGAAGAAGGGCATCTGTCGACGCAGATTATGTTTCTGTGGATCCACTTGTTGCTTTCAGGGAATAAAGCAACCTGGGAGGTTAGCTGAGACGACGAGGTGACGCATGTACAGGCGACAGCTGGTGATCCTTTAACAGCGCTGCAATGCACGTGCTGTTATAAGAGAAGGGCATCCGTCGATATAGTTTATGTTTCTGTGAAACCACTTGTTGCTTTAAGGGAATAAAGCAACCTGGGAGGTTAGCTGAGACGACGAGGTCACGCATGTACAGGCGACTGCTGGGAAATGTAGTCGCCTTATGCTATGCTGAGGATTTACCACCACGAGGCAGCGCTTGGAGAACTATGACTTCAGGGGCCTACGAGAGGCAAGGATCGCTCTCCAGCCACCGCAGCCGCTTCCAAAACAGGCAGGCCCCTCTCCATCATCATTCTGGTGGCTCCAGGACGAGGTAAACAGATAGGATAAGACAGGGAAACAATTCTGGGCCCGGCGAGATCAAGGACAAGAAAGAGTTTTGAATATTAGATCTTCATCTTTGTAGAGGTGAGTCGCTAAGTTAAATAGATTACTTTGATTCTTGCCTCTATCTTGAAGCTTTAGCCGGGTTGGTACCGAAGAGCTTAATAAAGACAGTAGCAGCATCTTCCTTGTTGGAGACTGTGTGTTTTTGTTCTTGGGCAGTAAATGATAAAGAGTTGGGGTACCTCATTTGAAATCTTATGTTCCTGTCAATAAGATATGCACAGAAAGGGGCTAATTGTTGTCTTGCCACCTTGATTTGTTGGGGGAGATCTTGCGAAACGGATATTTTCATTCCTTGCCACGTTATTGTTTTTTTGAGCTTGGCTGCAGTTAAGAGTTTGTTCACATGGTGAAAATTGAGAATTTTAGCATAAACAATTCTGGGGTTTGTTGCTACAGAGGGGCCTCTTAACGCTCTGTGTGCTCTTTCTATTGTAATTTGTTTAGCCTCATGGTCATTATCGAGTAAGAGACTGAAAATGGATGTTATCACCTCTGTTAACTTGGATTGTTCAATGCTTTCATGGATGCCTCTTATAATTAGATTGTTTCTTCTGGATCTAGCTTCAAGATCCAGAATTTTTGTATGTAGATCCTGAATTGATTTTTTATTTATTTTCAGTTCTTCCTGCATGGAATCAATTTTATTGTCCTGGTCCATTATTTTGGACTCAATCTTGTCTAGCCTTGTTAGAATCTTGTCTGTAGATGATCCAATAGCTTTTGTCTGATCTGAAAGATTTAGTATAGCATCCTGTAAAGGTTGTAGTGCTGCCTTTAAGTCATCCAAGTTGGAGCTTTCTGCTTTACCTTTGACTGCATTGGTATTTTTATTAGTATCCCAGGCCTTCTGGACTCTGGGCCTTTTAGAAGAGGAAGAAGAGTCTTTCTCTGGAGAATTGATAGCAGAAAATTTAGTTTTTGTTGTTTGACTTTCCATATCTTCTGATGCTAGAGGCATTTTGATTATTGATTGATGTTTAAAGCAGGCTGAGGTTTAGGAAAGTTTTTCTGATTTAATTTCAGGAGTGTTAGGCCGAGTTCCTTACTGTGCAGGATTCACATGTGGTATCCAGGCTTCCAAATAATCAGCAACAATCCAGCCTAAATGGTGAGAGTTTCAATTTCTTTTTTTCTTCTGGTGATTGAAACAAAGTCTATTAGTAGTTAATCCGTGTTTTTGATAGGAAAAATGTTAAGTCTTACTGGTGAAAAAAGCAGATATAAAATTAAGTGATGCTCTCCTGAGTTTCAGCACTCCCTACAGGACAGCGGCCATCTTGTCTCCTTATGTATCAGATATTTATTGCAGGGTTTGATCTGCTATCTGTGATGTACCACTGATGAAAGCTTTATGCTGAAACTGGTCTGGTTCCAATAAACTTTGATGCTTCATTCTTCCAAGGTGCTGGCTTTTTTTGTTTGTTTACTCAAGTTTATTTGGCCTGTGCACCTACCATACTTGCTAGCCTGCCATTTGACTTACTGTTATTTGCTGGCTGTTGGTGTTGGAAGCACTGAAGCAGGATCCATTTTTCATAGTTTCATAGGGCATTTATAAGCCTAGCCAAAGTGTATGTGGCTTTCGCCACCCCATGTAATAATACAAAAGTGTACAATGTAAATTAAATTTAGTTTACTGTGCCTCTATCTAGCAATGACACAGAGATGACCCCCGGGGTAAACCTACGATCACCCATCCATTCGTCCAGATTTCTCTTGAAGAGAGTCAGTGAGGAGCTCTGCCTAACATGGACAGGTATCCTGTTCCAGAGTGCGGGAAGCCTCTGGGTTATGAATCTGTCCCTCCAGCATGTCCTATTCATATTTGTGCTGAGGTTTAGATCTTTAGCTCTCGTGGCTCTGATGGATTTGGATTTTTTGAGGTGGAGCATGTCCATTAATTCTGAATTGGACATGGCCTTGTACGTAAGGCACAGATCACCTCTGAGCAGGCGGTATGCTACTGAATAGAGCTGGAGCTTTTTCAGTCTGGCAGCATATGACATATGCCGGAGACCCTTGATCCTCTTGGTAAGGTACTTTTGGGGTCTCTCCAGCTGCTGCAGGTGCCGGGTGAGGTACATACCAAATGGGGCATTGTACTCAATCATAGGCCTGATAAGGGAGGAATATAAGGGTACAATGACATCCTTTGATCTGGATGTGAATCCCTTCATGATAAGGTGGGCAAGGTAGAAGGTCTTTCTAACCACTTTGGCGACGTGGGTGTCAAATGAGAGGTCACTGTCAACTTGGGTCCCCAGGTCTCTGATTACTTTTTCCTTACTTAATGGATTACCACCTATGTGGTAATTTGTGGGTACTGTTTTTTCCAAAGGGGATGACTATACATTTTTTGGCATTTAGTTTAAGGCCATGACTCTGGCACCAGTCGTCTGTTTCTGTGAGGCCCTTCTGGAGGATGCATGTGTCAGCTCGTGTGTCGGCTATGGCGCCTAGTTTGCAGTCGTCTGCGAACTTTGTCAGCCACAACCCCCTTATGTTTGCCTGCACATCTGAGAAATAAATGCCGAACAAGAGGGGTCCCAAGACAGAGCCCTGTGGGACTCCACTTGTGACTGGCTTAGAGTCTGACATAGCTCCAGCTATTCTGACTTTGTGGGTTCTGTCCTTTAGCCAGTTTGCAACCCATCTTGTGACAAACGGGTTTACATTTAAGCTGTTGAGCTTGTCTATGATGCCTGAGTGGGGTATTGTGTCAAGGCTTATGCCAGATCCAGGTAGGCTGTATGAACTGCTTTGCCTTCATCGATGGCTCTAGTGACTGTTTCAAAAAAGTCCACCAGGTTTAAAAGACAGGATCTGCCTTTTACAAAGCCGAACTGGGTAGGGTCAATTGTCTGTAGGTCCCCGATGTCTTTGTTTATGAGTTCCATAATGATCCTTTCCATAGCTTTGCAGACCAGGCTGGTCAAGCTTATGGGGCGGTAGTTTCCAGGGTCTGTAGTGGTGCCACCTTTGTGGAGTGGGACCACTGTAGCTGTACGCCAGTGTTCAGGGACGTATCCTGTAGCAAGGCTAAGATTAAACCGCGTTCTTTGTGCAGGTTTAGCTCCTCTAGGAGTTCACGTAGCACGCAACCCGGGACACTGTCAGGTCCCATGGATGCTGTATTCTTGGCTTTGCTGAGGGCAGCTCTCACCTGGACATCTGAGATTTCAGGGAGGTTGCAATCAGCTGAGATATTTATTCCCTCTTTTGGGGGAGAGGGAGGGGAGAAATTTGCACTGAACCTGTCTGCCAGTATGTTGGCAATATCTGTGGGTTCAGTGTATTTTTTGCCGTTATGAACTAACTCTGCACATATCTGAGGGTTTTCTGCCAGGTTTCTAACATAACTGAAGAAGGCCTTGTGATTATCTTTAGTGTCCTTAGCGATTTTTCTCTCGAAGTTGGCCTTTGATGATTTTATTAGCGAACGTAGTTTTTTGCTAGTGCTGATCAGGGATGCCTTCCCTTTATGGGATTTTGCTCTGTCTTGCAGTAGCTTCCTTCTCTTGTTATAAAGTTTGTTTATGGCTGGGGTCCACCAGATAGGATACCTGCCTTTGGTGGAAAGGGTCTTGGTTTTATTTGGGATTGCATGATCCATGCATTCTTGGAGATGCCCATAGAAAGCATTTGTGAAGGATTCAGCAGTGTGGGATGTGGTTTCCACTGGCCCAGGGGGCTTGAAGGATACCATTTCAGTCCTAAGGAGTGAAAAGTCGGCTTTTGAGAAGTTTCTCAATGTGGTCTTTTGTGCTGGGGGTGGAGGTGGGATATGAATATCTAGGGTTATTAGTTTATGGTCTGATCTCACTAGTGAGGGGTATACTTCCGGTGTTGAGCATTTTGTCCCCATGTTTGTGATGATCAGGTCAAGTATATTATTTCCCCTTGTGGGGGAGGTGACTAGTTGTTCCATCGCATTTGAGTTGATGAATTCCAGGAACCTTTGGGCTAGGGTGTTGGGGCTTGAGTAATGCACCCAGTCTATGTTTGGGTAGTTGAAGTCTCCCAATATGATGGTATTTGGTGAGACATTCATATCCTCCAGTGTCTTCAGGAAGGCTGAATGGAGTTCCTGAGATTGCGAGGGTGGTCTGTAGCATGCTACAAGTTGTATAGCAGTTTTGCCTACGGTTAGTTGCACATGGATGGTCTCCGATGCTTCGTGCGTTGCCACTAACCTGGAGGTGTGGGTGTCTTTAATGAATATGGACACTCCCCCTCCTTTCGTGGTTCGGCCCAGGTTTTGGGGCCGAAATGCATGATACAAGGTATAACCTGGTAGGGCTGGGGTGCTCTCAGGAGCTTTGAACCAGGTTTCAGTTACTGCACGGACATCGATGCTCTTCATACTGAGGAGTGCTTCAAGAGCTTGCATCTTGAGATTTAGACTTCTGGCGTTGAGCAGCATTACCATTAGTTTTTTTCCTTTATTGTTTTCTAAGGTGGTGGGTTTGTCTTTTGAGCCTTGCCTAAAAAAGGCACTATGGGGGTGGCAAGAGCCTTAGCCAATATCCGGAAGCCTAGTGGTGACAGGTGCAAGCTGACCCTTGTGAAGCAGCATGGCTTGTCCAGCATGTCATCCCAAGCAGACAGACATTGGATCCCCTTAGAAGGACACCAGTAATTGAGCCAATTATTAAAGCTGATCATCTTGTCTTTGTATTGTGGCATAATTCTTGGTGAGGGCAAGATGCTGCTCAGGGTCAGGGTCATACCGGCCTGGGCTACATAATCAGAGAGCTCCTCTGTCTCTTTTCATGTAGTCCAAGGAGGAACGTCTCAGGTCATTCACGCCGGCATGGACAATGACTGAGTCATATTTGCACTTGCTTTGGAGTGACCTGAGTGCTTGTGTTATGTGGCAGATCCTAGCTCCCGACAGGCAGCTCACCGTTACCCTCTCTTTGTTCAGCCTGGTAAGCGGGACGTCAGTGTGTCTGACTATAGAGTCACCTATTACTAGTGTATCAGGCATGGTGTTTCGCCTTAAGGGCTGTGATTGTTTGGCACACTGACTTTGTGTACTATGTGTTGCTTGTGCAGAGTTTTGAGGTGGTGTTTTCTTGGATGTCTGCTTTGGGAGCCTCTGTTGTTCCGGTAAGTTTTTTATTAGAGCCTCCGAGTATGTCTTTGTGTTACTATGTGTTTGGTTTGCAGTTGTGGTTGGTTTATGTGAGACTGGGTTTGTTGTGTGTGTGGTTACCTTCTCCTCCTGTCTGGTCTTGCTAGTCCTGTGTTGAGAGAGTTCAGCCTCCAGTTTGGCTATATAGTTGCATCTCTCACATGTGTTTGTTGGGAGGAGGAGAGGGTTGTCTGTGTACATGAGACAATTGTAACATTGTCTCAGGATTCCCAGATTAACCAGCTGAACTGGAGAGGACGTCAGTAATATACCACTCAACATGCCAGAATAGTATAAGGGGGTGATGTGTAACTGGGTCAGAGAGAGGATTTTTAAGGGAAGTGGGTATTAGCACAGGTTGTAGGTGGATGTAGTGCTTACTTTAGTTTAAGGGTGCTTCACTTAAAAGAAAGGTTTTAGGAGCAAGTGCTAGGCTTATGATAAAGCGAATAGACTGATTTTGTTGAAAGTAGAGCTTTCTTAAGGGAAAAATTGAAGTGCAGACTTGGCAGAGCCAGGAATAATTTAAGCCTGTTTAACCGGCGCTGCGCTATGCGCACAATCACGCAAAGCCGCGCAAATGCGGATTTTAAACAGGGAACTTCAAAAGAGCTGGAAATGGTCCAAAACAACCAATTACTACAAGCTCTTGTGCTGCGGTCACTCCTTCAGGGACAGATAGGCTGCTCAAGGCTCCCCACTCCCACTGGTGAACAAAGAAACTTCCTTCTATCCAAGTAAGGCAATGGACAACACAGGAACTACACCACAGTCCAGAATACAGCAAAGCCTGTATACTGGTCTAAACTAGTCGAGAAAGGTGGGAAAACAAGGATATTTTTTGATTTTTTTTGTTTTTTAGGTTAAAAAGTACACAGAAATGCAGGAAAAACAGTAATAAATCAGTCATTTTTGTGACGTTCGATGTCAGTAGAGGAGGATTCCTCACTATTTGGTTTTCAACTTAGCCGTTTTCATCAATCTGTTCACATTTGCACCTTGTTTTTCATCTGGATGGTTGGATTTAACTATCAGGGTCATACATTGGATTGGATTTATTGCATTTTTCTTTTGTCATCGACAGGATACACTTTTTGCAGTATCTGATAGGCATGATTAAGCTACCTCATGAATCAGCGTTTTATTTGAGCATTCAGTGGGGTCGTTTGATCTTTCATATGCAAAGGTCTTGTTCAACTACATTTTGCTGAGATTACTTCTGTTTTTTACAGAGGGGGATACAGCGACAATGTCCCAAAGGTTAGTAAATATGTTTTCTTGACTTATCAAACTTTTTTTGGCTTTTGGCTGCCCTTTGGCTTTGTTTTTGTTGGCGGTCACATTTTTATAAGTCTCAGTAACATTCCTCTTTTTGGCTGACATTGGAAGTGATATTTTGAAACAGCGGCAGGGTTGGCTTTCATATTGGACATGGTTTGCTGTGTCAAGATGTGCTTGTGAAACCGGGGATCACTTGGATGTATTTTAGGACTTTGTAATTTTTCTCTTTAAAAGTCTGACCGGAATGGATGGCGATCAATACGAACGGCTCTATCGAAAGATTGGCAGTAGACTGAGACTTTATACACTCCACAGAGGATTGTATCCATTTATTTTGAGTAGAACTGTCAAAAGAAGCCATTTTGCTGTTTGCTTACACATACGTTGTTCATTATACATTTTGGACCAGGACTAATGTTTCCAATTGTTTAGTGCAGACTGTTATAAGAAGCCATTTTTGTGTTTGCCTGCATTTTGGTCCGGGACTTTTATCATTCTTGCAGAATTTTACAAATAGTGTACATGCAACTACTTACAGTTTAGCTATGCCTTTGCTGTTTATAAACAATGAGTATTTGGTTTACCAGGGAAAGTAGGGAATTAGGGCTTGCCATTGTCTTTCATACAGCCTTTTAAATGGTCGGTTTATGACTGGGGAAAGTATTTCCTCTTGGGTTGGATGGTTAAACTGACATAGATTGGCACGTTCTGAATTATCTAATTTTCCCTTCTTTTGCTGAGTGGGCGCCAGTCATATTTCTATGGGCCTACGAACTAATAGATAGTGATTCACAAACATCATTGGTTACATGAACAGGGGTTGAGTGCAGTTTTTTTGTTGTGTTGCGTTACATTTTTCTGGCTCATGATTCGGAACTGGGTCTTTGCAGTCATGACTTTTGGTTAGTCCTCATCAGACGGACCTATTTTGCTCACATGGATGGTATTATGGGGGAATTTATGATTTTTTCAAATGTTTATGACCAACTTACCACTAGGACAACTGGAATCTAGTAACTAATACTAAAAATCCCCTTTTTTTACAGCATTTATTCTTGCTGCTCATCAGCTTAGATATTGCTTTTTAGGGGACAGCAAGATATCTAGATCACATATGTGACTAATACAAACTGGACCTGATTTCCACACTCCATATCACAAGTGGAGCACACATTGACATATAGTCATTGTACATCTTTTATGTTTAGGATAATGATCCTTTATGTTGGTAGGGCATAACTAAAATTGTTATGACATATTAGACAACAAGGAAATGTGTACATATATGCGGTTTCAAAGCCCCTCACCTTTGAATATGTTTTCTATCAGGGATTAGTCAACGGTTACTATTTTACCTTTGTCTTGGACACAGGGGTTTATCTATTCTTACAGTGGTAAGCACTCATATTTATATTTAACTTGTAAATTTAGTTTATAATAGTGGCCTCTGTTTCGGATTGTTCATTTGTTTATTCTGGGTGGAATTGTCTTGTGTCCTTTTTTAGACCTAAAAGTTCTCTTGCTTTGTTACTGTTAAGTTTCAATCAGCGAACTTTTGGCATTTCCCTGTGACTCAAACAGGGTTTACATAACTACTTATTGTATCAGACAACCAGGTTCAGCTGTCAGGGGTTTATTTCCCAGTTCCTTTGACTGTCTGCCCAGTAGATGTCATACAGTTTTTAATTTTTGGCATTTTTACATCACAGGTGACAAACAGAGTCTTTTGGATTGATTTAATCAAATTAGCAACTCGTTGTCATGGATCTTAACAAGCTGCTCCAAGGCCTTTGTGCTGACAAGGATGATATCCATGTATTTGGAATTAAACCTATGAATGAGGTCTCTAAGGAGAACAGCCAGATTGATCCAGTTGACGGTTGTAATTTGTTGTTCGGTCAGCTTGGCAAGAAGGTCAAAACTTTACATACTAATATTTGGTATTTAAAGCTTTTTAAAGCTTATCAAAATCAAAACATCACCCGAGGGGTTTAAGGACCAAACTACAACCATTAGTCAGTAAGCCGGATGATATATTATTAAGGGATTGGAATCTGGCACAGCAACAGGCGTCCATGTCTTTTGTTAATATTCTAGCTTCTTACTATGAAAGAACCATTGAGGTCAGCATTTGTGATGTTCAAAGAATATGTGAAGAACTGAAAAAATATGAGGATCAAACTAACTTCAAGGACAATCTGAGCAGACTCTCAAAGGAACTGATTACTTTTGAAAACCATTTGAAAGATAAGAAATTACACACGTTTTCCAGAGATATGGGGGACTATGAAAGGGGTTGGCCGTTTGAGTCGCATAGAAGTGTTAGGTTTGCGGATGGAACAAAAAACACTACTCAAATACGCAAAAAAAGACCAAGATCTATATTGAAAAAAGGCACATTACATCCCACAACCTCGGGGGAGGACTCCTCCACTACTGACACCGAATCCACATACATTAGCGATTCCCCTGATTCCAAGAGAGGCCAGGGTCCTGAATACCCTTTAGGGGTAGGAGGCACAGGGGGGGACGCAAACATAGGAGTAAAAACCATAGAGGATCATTTCCAGTCAATAGTGAAATAAATCCTGAATGTTCAAATGAGCATAACATTTCTAAACCTGTTTTAACATCTGAAGAGGAAACATTGTTAAATAAAGGTCTTGGTTTTATCCCCATTTTTTTTTTTTTGTGGATGGAAGCATTTTTGTATCTGACATGTTATCTTTTTGTAGAAAGATTAATCTAAAATTGTTTTTCGGCCAACAGGATCAATCTCAAAGATCTGCTGAATTTTGATTTCTCAAATCTAACTTCAGTCCACCCATGGACAAACATGTTGTAATTTTCCAACAAGCAGTGATTAAGGATTTGCATTATATTATCAGATATAACTTAACAAAGATGGAACAAAAGGCTCTCATGGATCTTAAGGCTAACACTGACATTTCCATTCTTCCAGCAGACAAGGGTGGGGCGGTGGTGGTCATGGACTCCAGTTATTACTGGGCTGAGGGAAGTAGACAATTGTCCAACCCTCACAGCATTATATGAATATACCCACAGACCCAACTCCAAACTTCAAAAAAGAAATTGACATTTTTTTACAGAAAGCAGTGGAGGAGGGAATTAGTGTCAAAACCAAACCGCAATTAATGGTCAATGATCCTGGTAAACAATATTTGTATTTACTGCCCAAAATTCATAAATCTTTAAACATGCCACCAGGCAGACCTATTGTTTCAGGCATAGGCTCCCTCACAGAGCCTTTGTCGGCATTTCTGACTGAATATTTGAAACCACTTTTGCCGTATATCAGAGCCAGATTAAAGGACACAACATCATTCTTACAAATTGTTTCTGAGTTTCAATTGGAACCGCATTGGTTGATGTGTACCCTGGATGTCAAATCACTCTACACCAGTATCCCACATTGGGCTGGATTAACAGCATTAGAATTTTGGTTAAACAAAATTAAACTGTACAGCCCGGGTTTCAACACACTGCTCATTTGCATGGCCGAGCATGTCCTTACTAAAAATGTCTTCTATTTCCAACATGAGTGCTACTGGCAAATTCAAGGTACAGCAATGGGGGCATCCTTTGCCCCAATATATGCTGATCTATACATGGGATATGTGGAGGAGCACATCATATACAATGAACTACATAATTTGTACATGCCTGACATAGACATATGGAGACATCTGGATGACTGTTGGCTTGTATGGAAAGGAGACAGTGAATATCTGGAGGAATTCATTGAATATTTCAATGGAAATAAATGGGGGGCTGAATTTACAGTCAGTTATCACCCTAATGAGATCCACTTTCTGGATGTTCATCTACAGCGTCAAGCAGACAACATGTTATATACTACTGTTTATCAGAAATATCCACAATACAACAGCCTGTTACATGCCACCAGTGTCCACCCCAAACATACCATTAATAATATTCCAAAATCTCAGTTCCTGTGTTTGAAGAGAATCTGCTCTTCACAGCAGGATCTTACACATTCCCATCATGATTTAGCCAATAGATTTTTAGCTAGGGGATATGGCAAACAAAGTCAACTCGGCAATGCAATGGGCGAAAAATCAATCCAGGGATACCCCATTAGAATATAAACATCACCCCAGGAAGGATAACAAGGACACCTTGAGGTTGGTCACTACATTTGGCAGAAATACAGCAGATCTTGATGTTATTGATAAACATTGGAACATTTTGAAGACAGATGCACAATTGGATGACAAATGCTTATTGTCTTATAGGCGAGGAAAAACTTTGGGTTCCCATTTTTCTCACTACAAAAAAATTATGCATCAGGATGCAACTTATCACCAAACCACACTTACAGGGGAGAAATTGGTTGGTTCTTACCCTTGCGGACATTGTACCTTTTGTAAACATGTTTTCACGACCAAAACGTTTACCAGCAAAAATACTGGACAATTGTATAACATCAACTGCTTCACCAACTGTGGGACAGACTGGGTCATATATTTGGCCACTTGCACTTGTCAAGCTTTCTATGTGGGCCAAACTTCTAGACAATTCACATTTCAAATGTCAGAACATCTAGGGGATATTAGGAATGCCAGAGCCACTAACGCTCTCTACAGACTTTCACTGATTCACCATACAGCGAAATTCTCTTTCACAGTCATTGACAAAGTATCAGGCAATAGATCCTTTAAAACAGGGTGGCATAATATATCAAACATGAAGGAAAGGAAATGGATTGTAAAACTGGGTAGTCTTTTTCCACCTGGATTAAATGACAAATTGTAAAACTTTTCCTTCCTATCATGAGTTGGATACCACTAGGTTGGACTTAATACATGGTGCATTGAGCATCATAATTCTCAAACAGTGAATTACAAATGGTATATTAACATATCAATTACAAGTACAAGATGTATTTCTATTTCATATAGTCTTTTTATGTGGTTGAATATTGTTTTTTTTGTGCCTAGGATTTGGTATCACAAGAACTTTCTTTTATTTTGAACAGGAAATTATGTCATGGACATTTAATTGGATCAAATATTTATTGCAGGGTTTGAACTGCTATCTGAGATGTACCACTGATGAAAGCTTTATGCTGAAACTGGTCTGGTTCCAATAAAATGTGATGCTTCATTCTTCGAAGGTGCTGGCTTTTTTTGTTTGTTTACTCAAGTTTGTTTGGCCTGTGCACCTACTGTACTTGCTAGCCTGCCTCTCCTTGACTAGTTGGTATATATAGTTAGGGGTGTGTGGGGGGCGAAGCCCCCTACTCGGGCAGGTTTAGTTTTTATCAGTTTTTTTTTTTTATTCTGCCCTGGTGGCCAAGTGGTTAGTTTCCGTATGCAAACATCCGGTGATTGGTAGCTTCACTTGATTACAGCTTTCTGTACAGGGTGCTATAAATCTTCCTTGACAGTCTTTTGAGAGTGGCAGCTGCAACAGTCCCTACCGTCCCCTATCGCCAAGTGATGTTGAACAGGCTTTACAGATTGTATTAGAAAATTTTTTTTCTGGAGTATCAGCCACTGGTCTTTTAGAACAATTTAGAGGCGGCTGTTTGCATTAGGTCTTTACAGACTGTGTTTTTACAAGTTTTGGACAACCACAGCTTCAATAGCAGCAAGATTATAGGTAAGTGCTAGGTTAGCTGTTCTTGCGGGCTATTTTAAGCCTAGCCAATTTCCCTCAAAGGTGAAAGTCAGACATTGTATTATGTGTCTGTGAGGTAAACACTTTGACCATTGTGCCAACCGTAGGACTTAGACAGAGTTCCCCAGAATTTATTCTGTCAAATGATGTGCTGCTTCCATTCCATACATGAACAAATATGTCTGGTATAGAAAATTTCTTTCCCACTTTAGCCAAAACTAAATTTGTGTATGATGGGACCATGGCTGCCTCCACTGCAATTACAGTTTTTCTTTTGCTGATTAAAAAAGGAACAGAAGTTGTCAATGCTAGCTCTAAAAAATGAACATCTCAGTCCTTTTGTAATGTTGGATAAATTAATGATTCATCTCAAAAAAGAAGAAACAAAATCCACACATGTAACTTGTGTAACTCGTGTAGAGAGTGTCCTGATACATAATGTTGAAAATTTGCTGCTGAAATTTTAGATGACTGTATGTAGATACTTCAGTCAAATGGGAAAGTACTCATTCAAAGCAGTTTTATTTTACTCACTTGATAACTAGGTAATTGAATTGATCTGCGAAATATTTCCAGCCACGCATATCCTGTATAGCAAGCAGTAAATGGGGAAAGTATGTGAAACAGCAAATTATCCCTAAATAAATAAAATTAATATGTAAGTAAATACAGATGTACAGAGATCATGGTACTTTGTAAAGGAATGTAAGCAAGTATATTTACTGCATTAATATATAGCATAAAATATCTGTGCAAGGCATGAATGGGAGCTGTTAAATAGTAAAGCATGGCATCAGGATAATGCTTTGGTGACTATGATTATCCTTTTCATGGTTGTTAGCTGAGAGAGAGAGAGAGAGAGACCACTGGAAGTTATTGTTCATCTTAGCTCAAATTTACATCCAGAAAGGGTTTTAAGGTTTTTGAAACAGCTTTTTAAATTTGCATGGTTATAATTGAAGGTTCAAGGGACAGATTTTCCAAAGTTATGGTCCTAATTTTGATACATGTTTCTCTCACTTTAGGAGATTTGAAGGTCTTTGTAGAATATTTTTTTTAAATAGTGCAACCATATGGAGTAGTGTGATTATTGAATGTGTCGAGTGTTACCATAGGTTGCACCATTCAGAATATATGTATATGATTAAGAAAGTTAAGTAGAAAATCTTGATTTTCTAAAGTTAGGCAGTCAGCAAGTGGGAGATGCTGCTAGTCCTCTCTTTCACTGCATACTGAAATGGAACTACTGATTTTGTTAAGGGAAGATTGAATGCAGGTAGTATTTGAACTTAGGCCAACGGTAAAATAAAAGGCAAGGAGTATGTAATTCTAGGGATTACTATATATTATTTATTGCAGCTCTTATTGTAGGGGTTGAGAACAATACATTTTGTAGATTATGCAAAACCACCAATAAAAGGCAAAAGAGACATCTAAAACGACACACGTAAACAGCAAGCATGATCCCAGTTTATTCTTAAACTTTAGCGCCTCAACTTGAACAGTCTTCAAGAAGTATACACACATATACTAAAACATTCCCTTAATTACGAACTACAGCCAATTACTAAATCAATTTAAAAAAACAAATGAAATATGTCCAATTAATTTAATAATTAAGACCATATGGAACCAAAGTCGTCATCTTCTTATTTTGGCTGCTCCTGTTAGGGGTCGCCACAGCAGATCAACTGTTTCCATTTCCTACTGTCCTCTGCATCTTGCTCTGTCACACCAACAACCTGCAAAGTATTATATTTAAAAAATAAAGATTCTTTAAATAACAATTTATCTTTTAACTTAATGTCATCTCCTAACTTTACAAATTTTTTTTCTAAAATAGTAGCTTGTAATAAGTTATAGTCACCATTATGACATTCTTTAAAATGGACAGCAATGGAACTTTGTTTTGCATTTTTTAATATCTCTAACATGCTCCTGCACTCTACATTTAAACATTCTTTTAGTTTTACCTATATAAACTAAATTACAAGGACAACGTAAAGCATATACACTTCCTTCAGTTGTGCATGAAAAATTCCCCAAAACAAAATTCTTATCTCGAATTTTATCAAAAGTTTGAACCACCAAATCACAAACATTACATTTCCCACAGGAGTAAGTTATCCTAGGTCGTGGATTTCTTATTAAACTTTCCTCAGGGGCAGTAAAGTAAGATTTTATCAGTTTATCTGCTAAGCTAGCTCCTTTTTTGTAAGAAAAAATAGGATAATAATTCAGTAGCTTTTTTAGCTTTTCTTCTCTCAACAAAAATTTCGATCATGTAATGTTTGTGATTTGGTGGTTCAAACTTTTGATAAAATTCAAGATAAGAATTTTATTATTTTGGGGAATTTCTCATGTACTACTGAAGGAATTGTATATGCTTTATGTTGTCCTTGTAATTTAGTTTATATAGGTGAAAATAAAAGAATGTTTAAATGTTGAGTGCAAGAGCATGTTAGAGATATTAAAAATGCAATATAGAAAGTTATATTGCTGTCCATTTTAAATGTCATAATTATAAGTTTATTACAAGCTACTATTTTATAAAAAAAATGTGTAAAGTTAGGAGATGACATTATGTTAAAAGATAAATTGTTATTTAAAGAATCCTTATTTAGTCTTAAATTTATTTATTTATTTTATATTTGTTGACCGGGTTTGTCCAACTGGGCTACAAATGCCCATTTTCAGCGGAGGCCCGAGGAGAAAAGCTCTAACAGAAAATAGAAATTTTACATATTGAATACATATAGAAATACATTCATCAGTACCACAGATTACTGCATTACAGTGCCACGCTTTAAATTCATCAGTACCACACATTATTGCATTAAAGTGTCATACATTAAACTGTGGCAAGTGAAATACATGGAAATACATACATCAGAGGGATACATTCATAATTACATAGTATATAATAGCGCAATTGTTACATAGCTGAAATATTTTACTAGTTACATTTGTACAGTGATATAACAAGAGGATCAGATAAAGTAGTAAGTTTGTTTATTGAAGGAAGGAAGAGAGAAGAGAAGTAGAAAGTTATAGGGGAGTGTTTATGGGGGATAATTGCATTGGCAAGTCCATTTTTCATGAAGGTATTTTTTGTAGCAGTTTTAAATTGATTGGGATGTTCAAGGGATCTTACATCTAGTGGTAGGCCCTTCCAGGCCTTGGAAGGGTTAACGCTATAGACTAGGTGACCCATTTTGGTCATTGGTTTGTAGATTTTTAGTAGGCCTTGTGCAGCACTGCGGAGTCCTCTAGTAGGTAGGTAATGAGAGATTAGAGATGAGATAGTTGGACAGAAAGAGGGTTTGTAGAGAATGGAATGAATAATCTGAAACTGATTATACCAAAGTAGGTTAGGTAATTCTAGCCAATTTAGTTCTTTTAGTGAGAGACAGTGATGGGACTTGTAAGAATTTTGGGCAGCAAATCTGGCAATCCTGTTATAAGTAGTTTCTAACTTCTTTAGTAGTCCAACGTTGAGGCTGGTGAGAATTTGGGAGCTATAAAGTAAAGTGGGTAAAAGTAGGCATTTGAAAGAGTTAGTTTTATTACTTTGGTAAGATATTTATTTGTTTCTCTAGAGGAGACCTAGCTTGAGATGTGTTTTTCGGATACAGTTATTGACGTGTAAATCAAAGGTTAGTCTATCATCAATAGTAACACCTAAGAGTTTTGTACTGGTGTCCACCTGTATTTGAGTATTATTTTGTGACAGTACGGAGAAGGAAGACTTTATGTGGTTAAGGTTTTTAAGGAGAAAGAGTAGTAATTTTGTTTTCTTTGGATTAAGGTTTTCAGATAGCCAGTTTTCTACAGAGTTAAAAGAAGACAGTGTGTCTGATTTTAGTTGAGTTTGTGATTCAGCAATAGTGATAAGTGTAGAATCATCTGCGTATTGTATCAGTGAGGATCCAGGACAGGAAGAGTAGAGAAGGTTGGTAAAGATGTTAAAAAGAAGTGGCCCAAGGATGGAGCCTTGTGGAACACCTGTTTTAACAGGAAGAAGAGGGGAGAAAGCCAAGAGCCATTTGACTGATTGGAGTCTATCAGAGAGAGAGCTGTTAAACCAAGATATGGTGGATGGAGAGAAGTATAAGTTTGCTAGTTTAAGGAGAAGAAGTTTATGAGAGACTGTATCAAAGGCTTTAGAGGGGTCAATTAAGAGACAGGAAATAGGTTTGTTACTATCTCTAGCTAGTGATACAGAGTTTAGGAAAGACAGGAGAGCTGTTGTAGTGCTGTGCATGTGACAAAAGCCACATTGGGTAGGTGTGAGTAGATTTTCTTGCAGAAGGTAGTGTAAGACTTGATTGTGTATACATTTTTCCAGAATTTTGGAGAGTGGTGAGCGTATGGATATGGGTCTAAAATTAGTTATCTGTGGAGTTTCCTCCTTTGTGTATTGAAAGGGTGTAAAATTGCTTCCAGATGGAAGGGACTGTGGATTCCGTAATAGAACAGTTTATTAGAATAGAAACTGGGAAAGCAAGAACATCAGCAGCAGCCTGAAGGAATGCGGAGGGAATGTTGTCTACGGATGTGGAGCAAGGTTTTAATTTAGATAGTAGAGTTTTAATATAGTTAGTAGAGACAAGTTTGAGGGGGAAGGTAGTGGTAAGGTTACTACTGATGGAAGAGTTTGAGCTATTAGGTCTATTATTGTTGGTGGGATGGTATGTGTCTTGATTTAGTAATTTGGATATTGAGTCTATAAAGTAGTTAAATTTGGAGGCAGTTTCCTTATGTGTTTTGTCAGGATGAGGGTTAGGGGAGGCTTGCTTTGGTTCCATATGGTCTTAACTGTGAAATTAATTGGAAGTATTTGATTTAATTGTTTTTTTAATTGCTTTAGTAATTGATTGTAGTTAGTATTTAAGGGGAATTTTTTAGTACTTGTGTGTATACTTGAAGACTGTTCAAGTCAAGGTGCTAAAGTTTAAGAATAAACTGGGATCTTGTTTACTGTTTACGTGTGTCGTTTTGGGCATTTTGTAGGTTAGTCTGAACTGGCCCAGAGCCTTTAGAATAATTCATTTGGATTGTTCTGCAAGAGTTTGCATGTTAAGTTAGTTGATAAAATCTATATGCCTGTATTAAATTAACAATTTATTGATTTGGTTACTCTAAATCTATCCATCTACCCACACATCCACCACCTTTTGACTCTAATAAATGTAATAAAAAAAATCTCCATGTGGGAAGGACTACATCTTCAGGTTTTGTAATGACAAGTGTGATGATTGATATTGGCTTTGTTTGACATCCTTTTAATTCGTTCCTCAACTGATGGGTCTCTGATTTGGCTTGGCTGCATTTACTAGAGTGTTGAATCCAACTGTTGAACTCCTCCCATAGTGTCACGGTCACCATGCATTACCCCAGATCTCATTTGCCACCTTATCTCTACAGATGTGGATCTTTCTTGCAGAGCTTTGGGGTGTAATGTTTAAATGCAGTGAGTGCAATTTATTTGTACCTTTCTTAAAGTTTTTGTCTGTTCTAATCACCTGTTCCTCCCTTTCCTCAGTTTTTATTGGATTTCTATCTTGTTAGGGTTATAATTTATCATTTCTCCTGTTTATGCCATTTGGTAGTTCTCAGTACTATTGTTGGTACTTTCCACCTCCTTTCTTCTTTTTTTCTTCCTACCCTTTAGAGAGTAATTCCCTTACCCTGCCATTGTTGGTAGTTTAAAAAAAATGTTTTGTTCTTTCTTCTGTTTTTAACATTTTTGTGAATATTACAAGAACGTCCACAACAGAAACAAACCAAGGAAGGTACACAAATGCCACAAAATCCATTGAGCTCTCCCTATACCACATAAAAGTATAACACAGTACTTTAAAACAAGTCATAAATTCAAGCACTTTCATCCTCCTAAATCAGGGACTTTTTCAGCAGGTGTTGGAGAAACCCAAACAACCGCACCTAACTGTTAATGTGATGAATAAATGTGGGCGATGTGGATACTTTAAGTATATTCATGTGGCACAGCAAGTGCAGATAAGAGGGAGAATTATTAAAATGAGGGGTAGATATGACTGTTTCAGTAAGGGGGTGGTATATGTGGCTATTTGCCAAAACTGTCCAGCATTTTATTTTGGGAAAACTGAGTGCCTCCTGAAAGAATATATGAGCACCTGTATGACATCAGAAAAGGAAAAACAACAAATGCTTTGTATAAGCATACACAGGGTTATCCAGCCCACACATTTAAATTTATGGTATTGGAAAAAGTTAGTCGGTATGTTGGGGGGGCTTGGAGTCTTGGACTAGAAAGAGTAGAACTCCAGTGGCAACTATCTTTGATTGCCGGTAGCTGGCCTGGTTTAAATGAATACTTACTGCTCAGTAACAAGCGTACTAAGGTTAAAGGCTTTGTAGAGGTAAAGAATGCGCAATGGAGGAAGTAGTAGTAGTATTTGTTTTAGCTTGTTTTTTCTACCTTTCTAAGTGCCAACAATATATATATATATATATATATATATATATATATATATATATATATATTTATAGTTTTATGTGTTTTTATATTTATTTACATATTTTCTGTATGATATTGTAAACAACTGATTGTAACGGATTTTAACTTTTAGTTAACACAAAGGGGAAGATTAATTATGTTAACCAAAGGGAGGGTGATTTTGGAAATGATCTTTTCCCTTTAATTAAAACTAGGATCAAATAGGGTTGGTTTTTCTGGGGATCACATGACTAATTGGGACTGAATTTAAAAGTTAGAATGGTGGTAGTTTTGATTATTTCTGAAGAAGTCCCTGATTTAGCTGGACGAAACCATTTGAATTTATGACTTGTTTTAAAGTATTGTCTTATACTTTTATGTGGTATTAAAGTGGTTGTGAGAGCTCAATGGATCCTGTGACATTGGTGTACCATTTTTGTGAATATGTCTGACAAACCCACTGGGTTTAAGAAATGCACTTCCTGTGGGCTCAAGATCCTTAATTCTTATGCCCACAGGGAGTGTGTTTATTATCTGGGTGCATCACATTTAAACACCAAATGCTCTGTGTGCTGGATTCAGTTCTTGGACCCTCAGTGACCGATTTAACAAACTAATCTTAAAGGATTTGCTACCACCCTCTTCTTCTCTTTCAGGAGCTCATACCCTTGCAAAAACACTTAAGAACTCTTCAGCGGCAAAATAATCAAGAAAGCAGTCTTCAACCTGCTCTCCAAAGTTAGCTTCTACTTCATAGCCTCCTCCCCAAGTGCAGAAGAAATAGGATGCAACACCCTCTGATATGAAGCAAAAACAGTCTGATCTGACACTTACCCAGTCTAAGTCTCCAAGGATCCAGTCCCCAGGGTTTTCTATGGAGCCTGTCTCTCCTCGACTCCATTCTCCCTTCCTACAAGAGATTTCAGAGTGTGTGTCTTGGTCCCAGTTTACTACTTCCTCCATTAGATTCTGCAGGAGCCTTTCTGTTGCTGAAGTGGATAGGATGATGAAGTTCCTCAGAGCTCAAGTTCAGATGGGGGTCAGGATCTGTCACCAAAGACACCAACTTTGATGAAGGGGAGTGGTCCCCAAGGTCTCCACCAGAGGGTTTCTCCTTCAGAGACATCTTAGAAATCCTCTGGCAAAAAGGTGGAAAGTTCTTCGACTCCCCTTCCCAGGAGGAGTTAGTGTTCCTGGAAGCTTTTGGTTTTAGCTCATGTACATTGGTGACTCCTTCAGCTGATGAGCTTATAGATCTAGTCTCTTGCCATCATGGAAGGAACTGAATATTGTAGAACCTCTTCTCCATCATCCTGATAAGTTCCATAGCCCTCCTAAAGACATGCCCCACTGGAGCAAAGGGGTCTTCATTGATGCCATGGTTGTGCTGGCAGCCACGAAGAAAGAGTTGGCATAGCAGATCTCCTCTGTCCATTCCCCTAATAGAGAGTAAAGTGCATTGGACAGATTCGGGAGCACATTTATACCTCAGTGATCTTTGCCTTGTGGTGACTGAACTACTTGACAAATTTCACTAGGCGGTAATGGGATTTGAATAAAGAGCTTTCCAAATCCCTTTTTGAGTCCGTGTGTGCATAGGACTGCAAGAAGCTTTCTTCACAGCTGGCCACACTTCGGTCCATCTCTAATGGTTCCATGAGGTTAATTTCCCTTGCTGCTGAGGGTACCTCATGAGCGGTGGGTTCCGGAATAGTTATTGGAAGACATGCCTAGATGCGCTTGTCACTTTGCAGATCCCTTCAAGTCTTTCATCAGTGCTCCTTTTAATCATCTTTGTTTGGCTCCACTCTTAAGGAAATCCTTTCCCGTAGGCTTTGTCTGCTATAAGAATCTGTTTTTCTACCCCTCAGAGATCTATTTCCAGGAATCAGCAAGTAGGAAGGAAAGTGTGGTTCCATAAGTCCCAGGGTCCTTTCTGAGACTTGTGAAGCGATATCACTCCCCAGGGGCAGAGGAGAGAGTCCGGAAGACGCTGTCCTCATGTCAGAGGAGACATGCAAAATAATTTTTCTGAGCTTCCTTCTCTAATAAACGATTTCAGTGTGCCTGAAAGGTTGCCCAACTGCTCATCTCTGGAGGCAGTCAGGGGACATTTGTCTGCTCCTAGACGCCTGCGCATTAATAACAAAAGATATTTGGGTGCTGAAGATCATATCCAGAGGTTATTTCATACCATTTTCACAAATTCCATCAAACAAAAGGAAAAGACTTCCCAACATTCCACCCAGTTAGAGGGAGGCAGCAGCTCTGGAAATTCAAAAGCTGCTAAATGAAAGTCTTCTAGGAGGTCCCAGCAGACCAGAAGGGATCCAGAACCTGCTAAAGATTCTTTTTAATGCCAGACGTTCAAGATGGCTGCACATTGAGTAACAACTTAATTCTGGCTCTCCCAGTGTGAAAATAGAAACTTGGCAGAGAAAGCCAGTGGACCTGGATTTCCAAATAAATTTCAGTAACTAACTAGCAAGTGCACTACCTGGATGCCAGGAAAAAAAGTGGACTTGAAGGAAAATCAGCTACAGAAGGTGATGAAAAAACACCGACTGGGAAAAGTACTGTAGCTGTTCTGCAAAAAGAAGTGCAAGCTCCAGACATGACTTCTAGTAACCTTGAGGAAAGTATAAAGCAATTGTATACAGACCTGACTAAAATAAGTGAAATTCTCATGGAGCATATCCACTCAAACAATAAAAGTCTGGAAAAATGGAAGAAGCTTTAAACAGATACCCAGATGAAATGATGAAACTGCAAAACTCAGAGGTGAAATGAAGAAAAGATTGTCTGAATATCAGACTGCACAAGAAGAGATGTTTAAAAAATAATAGAATTAGAGGACAGAGCGCACATAGAGAAAACCTTAGATTTACTACTCTACTTGAGAAGCTGGAATGAACAGACTGTGTTAATTTCATGGAAGCATAAATAAGCAGCTGGACTGGTATTCCATAACAGGAATTGTCAATTGAAAAGGCACATTGTGTGTATGGTCCAAACCTGAATATGAAAAACAACCTAGACCTTTAATAGTAAAAATGCAATCTTGCCAGCAGGAGGAGTTGATTTTGACAAAACTGTGACAGAAGGACAAAAATACTAAAAGTGGGAGACAGTAGATTGTTTGTGGAAAATGACTACAACAGGCAGAAGAAGAATAAATGTACTTCATTATATAGGGATTGTCAAGAAGCAGGTGTGAGATTCAAACTTGTACCCCACTATCTTAAAATATTTTTCCCTGGGGGAACAAAAACATTTTTTGATGAAGTGCATGCTAAGGAAGAAAAGCAAAGGTCTATTCAACAAAAAGTGAGATGTGAAACAGAAGAAGATTCTGCTTCTAGATCTACTGGTAATAAAGACCACAGAGAGACTGTGCCAGTAAAACTTTTCCCAGTGTTTCAACGGAAAATGCTTGAGAGAGGGGAAAAAACACAAAGGTTGATTAGAATAGAGTGTGCACTGGAGATAAAGCAAATACTGGGCTTGGGAGATGGAGATAAACAGGAATAGAACAAGAAAATCTGAAAATATTGGACTCTACTTGTAGGGGACTCTAAAGCATACGCTCTACTTCATGTCATTAATTTTTGGAGACTAAAATCAGTAACTTGGAAATTGACAAAGTGGGATTACAAAACAATAATTATATTTGTGAAACAGGACGGGATTACAAAATCTGGAAATATTGGACTTTGTTAAACATGTAGGGTCTCTAAAGCATATGCCCTACATCATGTCATTAATGTTCAGAAGAATACTCAGGCGAGGGGCAGAGGAGGGAGAGAGTTAACTGTAAGTAAAACAATTTTTTTTTCTTAACAGTATTTAGGTCGTGAATGATTTTCACTGCATGTTATAAAGTAAAGTTGTTCAGTTATTTTTAAGTGTAATGGGGATACTAATATAAATAGCTGCTTCTGTTTATTCTTTTTGTTTCTTTTTCCCTTCTTCTCTTTCTCCTTGCTTCATTTTAAGAAATGTAAGCACTGCAATGTAAAAAAAAAAAAAAAAAAGGATCTGGTTAAAAGAGCATGACAAAAGAAAAATTAGTGTGCTTTTTCTCATTCTTGTATAGGGGAATGACTGTCATTAGCTTTATATAGTAACACGTTTTAACAGAAAGCAAGTAAGTGAAAAAAATATTGAATGTTATGGATGGTGCAGCGTTTTCATTGTTGTCTCACACCAAGAGGTTCTCTGGTTCAATTCTCGGTTGGGTCGCCTTCTGTGCGGAGTGTGCATATTCTCCCTTTGTTCTGGTGGTTTTCCTCTGCATGCTCCGGTTTCCTCCCATGTTACAAAGACATGCATCTGGAGCATTTCTCCCTAGGCTTCCACTGAAAAATGGCTCTGTTATAAGTCGGACTTTCCCAGTAAACAAATGTTAAATAAACAAATAAGGTCTTTTTCCTAGTAAACAGTCCTGTTTCTGGGTCTCGTCACTAACAAACAGTCTGATAAAGAGAAATGGCTTGGAGAAAATATTTTCTGAAAGCATTCAAGTGTTTTTCCAACTAGGAGGCAAAACCAGACAGCACTTAATAGAATCACATGCTATACCATGCGTCTTAGCATGGATAATCTTTCTTTCTTTCTGTTTAGCTCAAGTGTGTGTGTGTGTGTGTGTGTGTGTGTGTGTGTGTGTGTGTGGGGCTGTCAGTTTGGAAATTTTGTTCCTATTAAGGGGAGTAAAACTTCAATATTTGAAGATGTACAGAGGTCTGATAATGTCAGTTTTCATTGCATTCTCACATATGGAGTTTGAATCCAACCCTCCGGTACAACTCGACCATTGCAACAGTTTGTGGCAACCAAAAAGCTCTCAAGCTCCCTTTTGCTCCCTACCCAGAATGCCTCTGTCCCAATCACCTCAGATCACATTTGTCTCTTTGCGAAGATGTGGTCATTCCAGATAGCTCTTGGACAGTTAAGTAGAATTTGCACTTTTTTGCTAATCTTAAAATCTAAATAACTTGGATGTCCTTTTGGCTAGTTATTTCCTTTTTTCACCCTGTACTGTGGTACTTCTTAACTACTGTTGTTAGTAGCCCCTTTTCCCTTATATCTATAGCCTTTCTGTAAAAAAAAAAAAAAAAAAAAAAAAAAAAAAGTTTCTTGTTCTTTGACTTTTGTCTTAGTAGAGTTATGGCAGATGCATTGGACAAGCCAGCTGTTCTAAGTGTGGATACAAAATCCCTTTAAGTGACTAGCACAATCTTTATGTATAGTGCCTAGGTCCACTTCGCTTACAGGAGGATTGTGACATATGCAAAGCATTCAACCACCGAGTCCTTGTTGAACGCATAAATTAGCTTATCTTTAAAGGTATGTTGCCTTACTCTTTTGTGGATGCCATTTCTGGCTCGGACAAAAAACATAAATATATAAAGAAAGATTTAGCTAAATATGGACTGTCAAGCCCAGCTTCCTTCCTGTTCACCAGAAGCTCAGACGGGAAGGAAAAGACCTTCTTCTGCTCTGAAGTTACCAATGGAGTATTTTCCTAAAGTGGCTAAACTGTCTGAGCCTTGGACTCTTTCAGATCTGACAGCCTTCAGGACTTCCTCATTGGATTCAACTACTTTGGATCAGAGTCTCTTGGCACCTAAGGATAGATCAGATCAGTTGTTGATGGATCCTGTGGGAAGCCCTTTCAAGCCCATTAAGCCCTTGCCTAGGACTCTCTAATCTCCATTGACCCAGTGCCATTCAGAGTTCCTTCTCCCTTCCTGGAGAGACTGAAGTCACCATTGGTGTCATCCAATCACTCAACTAGGAGCCTCATGGAAGATGAAGGATGGTCAAGAAGATCCTCTGGGTGCAAGGTATTAGAAGGGCCCCTTTGGTCCTACCCTTAAGGGTCAAGAGTTTTGAATCTCATCATCCCCTCTTTATATTCCCCCTCTGACTTCCCTTGAAGTTTCAAAGTCTTTAGATCTGATCCATCCTGTATTGTCCGCATTGGAGCCAAGGACCTTTCTTTCCTCAGTTCAGACCTCTCTGAGTTTCTCGATACAGTCAGAGCCAGGGAACTCTCGGAGTCATAGCGGCCCGGTCAGGTCCAAGATAGTGGGTTCAACTCCAATGGCTTTGAAGAGGACCATGTCTGCCTTTGCAGCACAGAGACAGTATCTACCCCATCTGATCTGCAGTCTTTCACTTTGCAGACCTCGCACCCAGTGGCTCGTTCAGACCTCCCACAGGGACAGCAGGTCCAGAAGCCGCAGCCTACCCAAAACGGTTCCCCCTCCTCTTCTGATACCTCCCTGGAACACCCCATGGAGGAAGTTCCTTGGAAGAGGAAGCACCTAGACTCCACAGAGGAGTCCATTACAAAAGACAATGTCGTTGATGAAGGTGAGGGATCCCCATGGTCAACTCCAGATGATGTTTCCTTCAGGGACATCCTAGACATCTTGAAACAGAGAGGTGGCTGGAAGCCCAGCAATCCTTCATCTGAGGAGTCCGTGTACCTGGTGACTTTTGGATCCCATCCATCTACCTCCTGGGTGACCCCACCTGCCTATGAACTTATTGAGTTGATCTCTCGGCGGGTGTGGGAGGCTCCAGATTCAATTGAACCTACTCCTTGGAGACCATATAAAATAATAACAGCACTGGAAGATGAAAAATTTTGGTCAAAAGATGTTCCAGTAGATGCCATGGTCATGGCAGTGGCCATGAAAAAAGAACTTGCAGAAGAAAACTCTACTATTCATTCTCCTAATAGGGATTCTAGGATGATGGATAGATGTGGGGAAAGTGTTTTCTCTTCAGCAACCTTTGCCTTGAGGTCCCTGAATTATCTTTCCCATTTTACCAGCTTGCAGAGGGATCTGATCAAGGAGCTTATCAGATACCCTCTCAGGAGCTGTGTCTGAAGAGGTACAGGATTCAGTCACCTCCCAGCTTGCCAATCCTACATGCTGTTGCAACTCCTCCATGAGGCTCATTTCACATACAGCTGAAGGGGCGAGTAGAGCTGTGGGTTCAGTCATCTCTATAAGGAGGCAAGCCTGGATGTGCTTGTGTGACTTTGCTGAGCCCTTTAAGTCATTTGTCAATGCTCTGTTTGGCACTTCGCTATTTGGCCCAAAAGTCATAGATACGCTGTCCAGGTATGAGAAGGATGGGAAGACCCTTTTTGCTGTAGGTGTTCATTTTTCCATCTACTCAGAGACCATACTCAAAAAGTCAGAGAAGCCTTGGAAAGATATGGCTCAGGAAATCACAAGGGTCTTTTCCTCACACATGTGGCAAAAGTTCCCCCCAGGGGTAGAGGGGGGAACAATGATGGAAAACGCTGCCCCTGCAGCAGAGGAGCTCAGCATCATCAAGGGCCAGAGATGCATTCTTTGGAAAACCCTCTTAAAAGGAGGCCTGATTGCTCTTCTCTGGAGGCAGTTGGGGGTCGACTATCCCTGCATCTGAGAGCCTGGCTAAACATAACAAGTGGGTGTAGAGGATCTTATCCAGAGGATACTTTATACCCTTTTCCAGTCCACTGCCCCAAAGCAAAAAACTCCCCGATGCTCAGCCCAGTCAAAGGGAGCAAGCAGCACCATCCAGATAGAAAGGCTGTTAGACAAAAGAGTCATCCAAGAAGTACCCCCAGATCATATAGGATCCTGTACTTAAAGTTTTTTTTGGTACCAAAAAAGACAGGGGACTGGAGACCAATTATGTATATCAGCAGATTGAACAAATCAGTTCAGTGGAGCAAGTTTCGAATGGCTGTGGTTCAGTCCATTCTTGAAAAAGGATGATTGGATGTGCTCGATAAACCTTCAGGATGCATACTACCACATAAAAATGGACAGGCGATCTAGAAGTCATTTACCCTTCCAGCTGGGAGCCAGTCACTATCAGTTCAACGTACTGCCGTTTGGCCTCACTACAGCCTCCAAAGTGTTCACCAAATGTATTGCAGTAGTGGCAGCTAACTTGAGACAACAAGGATTCTGGGTGTTTCCATATTTAGATGACTGGCTCATAACCACCCGTACCAGGCATCTACTTCTAGAAGCAAAAGACGTGGTTTCTTCGAACATGTTCTTTGTTGGGTATAACAGTTAATTACGAAAAGTCACACCTAGACCCCTCTCAAGAATTGGACTTCATAAGAGCAAACATAAACGCAATCGAGATGGTAGCACCTCTTCCCTCATCAAGAGTGATGACAATAATAGGTCAAGTCAGTAAGTTGCTACACAATTCAAGAGTATCTGCTTGAACGGTACTTAAAGCCTTAGCTTCTATGGCAGCAGTAATAATACTAGTTCCACTATCGAGATTCCGAGTCTTACAGTGGCTTCTCGCAGTACAGTGGTCTATCCTTCGCCAACCCACGTCAGCCCCGTTAAGAATCACAGATACTTGCAAAAAAGGATATTTCATAGCGAATTTAATCAGATCAACTTATACAAGGCTGCCCCTTTGTTCCTCCTCTCGCCAAGGCCACAGTGACCATGGGGGGGGGGGGCATTATCTGAGAAAAACAGTCCAAGGCACATGGTCTACACAAGAGGCCAAGTCGCACATAAATGTCCTAGATTTGAGAGTGGTGCTACTAGTGTTGCAAGCCTTTCAGAATGCTTTTCCTCTGGGGCAGTTGTGATTCAATTGGACAGCATGTCAGTAGTCTGGTACATCACCAAGCAAGGGGGAACCAGATCATACCCCTTATGTCGAGAGGCACTCAGAGTGTGGCAGTGGGTGATCTCATCCAACCAATTTCTGATAGCAATGCACATTAAGGGAAAGTCGAATGTGAACTACCACATAGGCAGCAATCTACTTAACACCGAATGTGTGATAAGAGACCTTGGGACCCAGTTGGACAGTAGTCTCTCCTTTGATAGTCACATCACCACAGTAGTCAGGAAGTCCTTTTACTTGGCACACCTCATCATAAAAGGGTTCTCATCTAGGAAAAAAAGGTCATTGTTCCCCTCTACTCGACACTCATTAGACCCATTATAGAGTAAAATGCCCCTTTTGGAATGTACCTCACAAGACATCTGCAGCAGCTGGAAAGGCCACAGAGGTACCTCACAAAGAGGATTACTGGCCTCAAACAAATGCCCTATACTGACTGCCTCAAAAAACTCCAGCTTTACTCCATAGCATATCGCCTACTCCGAGGTAATCTCTGCCTAACATACAATATTATGTCAAACCCAGAGCTGTTGGACATGCTACACCTAAAGAAATCCCAATCCCTCCATGCTACACACTCTAGGGACCTAAACCTTGTCACCACAATAAACAGGACATGCTGGAGGGATTGATTCCTGTCCCAGAGACTTCCCATACTCTGGAACAGGCTATCCATCTATGTCAAGCAAAGTTCTTCATTAGCACTCTTCAAGAAAAATCTTGATGAGTGGATGGGAAATTGGAAATACACCCCGGGGATCACTTCTGTGTCTCTGCTCGACAGTGGCACAGGAAAATAACTTTCTTGGGTGGCGTAAGCCAGGGAACCTTGTTGGCAAGGCTTACGTAGGCCCTTGGGCCGATAGCCTAGTACCTACCTATAAACCTATGATAGCCGACAAGTTGAGCAGATCCATTATTATGCCTCACAAGTGGTCCCTCAATTAGAAAGTGGCTGAAAACATAATGTTAAGTTGTCTATCTCGCCTTCATTCTTGCTGGTTGTGTTTGGATCCGATCCTCGGCTCCGACTCTGCCATCTTCAAAAGCTCGAGAGCTGCTTACTGGCTCGAGGCCCCCTATATCCCATGATGCCTGGCACTAGATACCCAGATCTCATTTGCCGCTTCTGCTGCGAGGTTGTTCTACTGGCTCAGGTCGTATAAAACTTTATTATTATTGTATATTTCTTGTCAAAACTGCTAGTTTTAGTGTAGATTTAGTCATTAGATAAGACTGTTGTATTGTAGCTACTTTTCTTTAGATTCCGATTACTTCTCCCAAGAAACTCTTTTAAGTTAGTTTCCCCTCCCCCTTCTCTCCCTTTCCTTACCTCGGTAAGATTTTCCGTTTAAGTTAGAGGATAACCTTTTTCTCTCTGTCACCTCTATATAAAAAAAAATAAATAAATCCTTTATCATCACTGTTAGTGTTAGTGATGGTTAAATATAGTTTTTGTTTGTAGTAGTACTTGCAGTTTGGTTGTGATAACTGTAGTGTGTAATTCTTAGAGGCTAGTTATTTTAACCTTTCTGTGTGTGTTTCTTGTCCTTGGTTTTCCTCTAGGATGTCCAAGGATCCTAAACCGTCCGGATTCAAGAAGTGTGACTCATGCTGTCAGAAGATGTCTCTGACAGATGGTCACACTTCTTGTGTTTATTGTCTGGGCTCCGTGCACCTGCAGGACTCTTGCTCAATTTGCCATGCTTTCAGTCCAAGAGTCCTGCAGGAGTACAAAAACAAATTGACCTGAGGGGTTTGCTTAAACCCCAAGATTCACCGGCGAAGGCTCAGCCCGTGAAATCTTCCAGGCCACCTAAACCTTTGTCTCCCAGTTTGGAGCTGTCAGTGGGTGAAGCCATACAATCTATCTCGGCTCCGGCTGGAACCGATGTTCCTCCCTCTCAGTCGGCTGCGACATGTTCTTCGGAGCCTTCTGAGAGTCAGAAAAGATCCAGGTCTCCTTCTCTGGAGTCTATATGTTTGGTTCCGAAGTCGCCTCTGCTCCAATCAGAGCATAGTCATTGCTCATCCCACTCTTCTCGGTCCTCTAGACTTTCGGACCATGACTTGGAAAGAGTGGTCAGTAGGCTGTTAAAATCGCAGGCCCTAGCCAAAATGTTGTCCAGCCCCCCTCATCAGGTGTCTGCTCCATCCACAGCTGTAGATATTCCTCCTCCGACTCATCCTATGAGCTCGGAGCCGGAGTTCGTTGGGGTTCAAGTCGTGGAACCATTGGCTCCGATACCCTCTCCTTCGGTTCCATCGTCGGCTCCGATCCCTTCCATGGTACCTTCCCTGGAGGGATCTGGGCGCCGAGACTCCCTCGTCGGCTCTGAGGGGGCGAGTGGCATCGGACCCTTGTCCGACCCCGCTCTCCCCCTCGGGGCTTCAGCTCGGGTGAGCTCGGCACCCACATCTGCATCGGTGCGGGGAGGGGTTCTGGTTTCTTCAGAACCGAAGCCGTCTCTGTGCCCGGACAGGGATGCCTTCAAGGTGATGAGGAGTGTACTGGCCCCTGAGTCAGTCCCACGATCGACCCCATCGACTCCTCCCCTTAGGGTGCCTGTGTCACCCTATGCTCCTCTTCCAGACCCCAAGCGTGGGGATCCAGCGCTCCAGGACACCTCATTGGGTGTATCCTCCTCTTCTGAGGCCTCCCCTGATCATTCAGAGGAGCCACCTCGCAAGAGGAAATGCAAGAGGAAGCATGTTGACTCCCCTGAGTCTGTCACATTGGATATCGACTTAGAGGAGTCGGAAGGGTCCCCAAGATCCCCCTCTGAAGATGTCTCCTTCTCAGACATCCTTGAGATGCTTAGGCAGAGGGGGAACTGGACTGCCCTAAGCCCTTCCGAGGATGAGTCTGTATTCCTGGACGCGTTTGGATCCCGACCTTCCTGGGTCTCCGCCTTTCGACCCATTGATGTCTGTGGTGGCTCGGAAGGCGTGGACGGCTCCAGACACAGTGGAACCGACCCCTAGAAGACTCGCCAAATTCATTACTGCACCGCAGGACAAACAGTTCTTGACCAAAGGTGTCCCCGTTGATGCCATGGTGGTAGCGGTGGCCACAAAGAAGGAGTTGGCTGAAACTTCATCTGTCCATCCCCCTAACAAGGAGTCCAGGTTGATGGACAGATATGGGAAGCGGATGTTCTCTTCAGCGACCTTTTCCATGCGGTCCCTGAATTACCTGTGCCACTTTACCCATCTTCAGAGGGATCTCTTGAAAGAGCTTGGAGATACCCTCCAAGATCCATTAGCTGAGGGGGCCCAGGCTAAGGCAGCCTCCCAGCTGGCAACTCTTAATTCAGTGTTAAACTCCTCCATGAGGCTCATTTCATATGCAGTCGATGGTGCGAGTAGAGCCGCAGGCACAGGCGTGGCCCTAAGGAGGTACGCTTGGATGCGGCCATGTAACTTTGCGGAACCTTTCAGAGCGTCTTTCACCAACACCCCTTTTGATGGTTCCTCTCTCTTTGGATCACAGGTAAAAAAATACCCTTACCAGATGTGAGCAGGAAGGCAAGACTCTCTCTGCCGTAGGAATCCGTTTTTCCTCTCCTTCCAGACCATATCCTAAAGGTCAGAAGAGTGGAAAGATGTGGTTCTGGAAATCCCAAGGAGCCTTGCCCGACACACGTGTGAGTTCCCATCCAGGGGCAGAGGAGGGAACAATAACAGATGCCGACCTCGTGGCAGAGGGGATCCGCAAAATCAGGGCAGCAGAGAATCTTTCTCTGAGAAGCCCTTCCAGCATCCCTGAAGGGTTGCCCACCTCTGGACGCGGTCAGGGGAAGATTATCGCTGTACCCAAGAGCCTGGCAAGACCTAACACAAGACAAATGGGTACAGTCAGTCATATCCAGAGGCTACAGAATTCCCTTCCTCCGCACCCCCTTAAGGTCAAACAAGTCCCTTCCACCCAATCTAAGGGACTAAGCAGTGCAAGAAGTCTCAAAACTGCTAACAAAAAAGGGCCATCCAGCAAGTCCCAGCAGACCAACTTGGGTCCGGAATTTACTCAAGGTTCTTTTTGGTACCAAAAAAGACAGGGGACTGGAGACGCATTCTGGATCTCAGCAGACTGAACAGGTCTGTACAAAGAACGAAGTTCCGGATGGTCACGCTACAGTCCATTTTGCCCTTCCTGGGTCAGGACAATTGGATGTGCTCTATAGATCTTCAGGATGCGTACTACCACATCAAAATGGACAGACGCTCCAGAAGGTTCCTTCACTTCCGGCTGGGAGCCAGCCATTATCAGTTCAGAACTCTGCCCTTTGGTCTCACCACAGCCCCCAGGGTGTTTACCAAATATATGGCAGTAGTTACCGCTCACCTGAGACGGCAAGGATTCCACGTGTTTCCATATCTCAACGACTGGCTCCTCACTGTTACCACCAGACATCACCTTCTGCGAGCCAGAGACTGCACTATCGACACTTGCTCCAGGCTAGGTATCACAGTAAATTTCGAAAAGTCTGCATTGTCGCCCTGTCAATCCTATCACCTTTATAGGTGCAAATTTAAATATCAAAGACATGTTAGCGAGCCTCCCACTAGACGGGGTGTTAGTGATTCGTCAGCATGTGAAGATTTTATTAGCATGCAAAAGAATTCAAGCCAGGTTTGTCCTTCAAACTCTGGGTCTCATGGCAGCAGTGATCGTACGTGTCCCTCTAGCTCGTGTTCACATGAGGATTCTCCAGTGGCTTCTTTTCACCCAATGGTCCTTCCAGCAGCTTCCCATATCTTACATGATTATGATCACACAAGTATGCAAGAAGCACCTTGTGTGGTGGATCGTCTCCACATCAGTGCTTAACGGCAGACCATTTGTTCTCCCCCCTCCAGTTGCTACGGTGACCACGGACGCCTCCCTGATCGGGGGGGGGGGCATTATCAGGGCAGAACAGTCCAAGGCACCTGGCAACCTCACGAATACCATCTGCACATAAATGTCTTGGAGATGAGGGCCATGCTCTTGGCTTTGCAGGCTCTTCAGAACTCTCTTCCTACCGGGACCATTGCAATTCAAACGGACAATATGTCTGTAGTGTGGTACATCAACAAGCAGGGCGGAACCAGGTCCTACCCCCTATGTCAAGAAGCACTCAGACTCTGGCAGTGGGCGATCTCTTCCCAACGGTTTCTGATTGCAACACACATCCCTGGGAGGTCCAACGTCATAGCAGACAGACTGAGCAGAGCAATTCTCATGCCTCAAGAGTGGTCTCTGAACCAGGTAGTTGCGGACTAAATCTTCTGCAAATGGGGCCAACCTTGCTGCGATCTTTTTGCAACTCCCTTCAACAGCAAGTGCAGCAATTTCTTCTCTCTCCTTCCACTTCCCGGGCACTCCCCCAGAGACGCTCTAGTCCATGATTGGCCTCAGGGACTTCTTTATGCATTCCCTCCTTTTCCCCTAACCTCGAAGCTAATTCAGAAAGCTACCGTATTGGGTTGCAAAATGATCCTCATTGCTCCTTTCTGGCCTCGACAAATATGGTTCCTGTTCCTGCATCGCTATCTTCTCGAGTAGCCTTGAACCCTGGACCTAGTTCCAGACCTCCTGATTCATCAATCGGATGGGCTGCACCAATCCCTACGCTCTCTCCAGCTCACGGCTTGGTTGCTCCACTTCCAACTGTAGCCAGGCTTCCAGATATCTCCCCCCTCTGTGCGCAAAATCATTTTGTCATCACACAAGTCTACGACTAGAAAAACTTATGCTAGTAAATGGAAACGTTTTTCTTCCTGGGCAGAGGCTAAAAGTATAGACCCTTTTTCAGCCCCTGTACACTAGATTTTGGAATTTCTTGCAGAACGTTTCCATGCTGGGTCCGCTTCCGCTACAATTAGAGTTCAGTTAGCTGCAATTTCAAATTTTCACATTGGCTTGTCGGAAAACAATATTATGTCTCATAAGCTGTGTAAAGCTTTTCTCAATGGAACCACTCTGCTCAGGCCCCCAGTGAGAGATCCTCCACCACTGTGGGATCTAAATTTGATTTTAGCTTCTCTAATTTTGCCCCCTTTCGAACCTGCAGCTTCTTGTTCATTGAAGTTCTTATCTTGGAAAACCCTTTTTCTGGTAGCTATTACTTCAGCCAGAAGAATTTTGGAACTACAGGCTCTTTCTATCCGTCCCCCATACCTCGTGTTCCACAATGACAGGGTTGCTCTTAGGACTAATCCGTCCTTCCTTCCTAAGGTCTCTTCAGAGAGTAACTTGAATCAGTCCATAGACCTTCCTGTGTTTTTCCCTAACCACTCCAACAGGGCGGAATATAAGTTGCATCAGTTAGATGTTCACAGGCAGCTACACTTTTATTTACATAGAACCAAGGACATTAGAAAATCAGATCAACTTTTCCTGTCTTATGCAGTAGGTAAACAAGGTCTTCCAGTCTCCAAGGTAACCTTATCCAGGTGGTTGACTTCTGTCATCACATTCATATATAAACTGAGGAATAAAGAATTTCCAGTTAAACCAAAAGGTCACTCCACCAGAGCTTTAGCTACTTCAGTGGCCTTTCAGGCTAGGTTGCCCATGGAATCTATTTGTGCTGCGGCTACATGGGCCAACCCACATACTTTCATTTTGCATTACAAGTTGGATTTGGTTTCCAGGAGCAGAGCTGATTTTGGTTCCACTGTTCTGAAGAGTCTTTCCCGATGAGCCACCCAGGATTTTTAGGTGCTAGGGACGTTGTCCTAACCAGCATGAATGAAGGCGAGATAGACAACTTAACATACCTACCATAACTTTCCATGTTAGTTGTCTTCTTCTCACTTTCTTTCTTGCGTCCCACCCTCCATCTCCCTATCCTAGTGGACCCAGAAGAGTTCTTCTTGATTTTTCGCTGGCTGAGTCTTCTCTGGCTATTCCTTTTCTGACTAGTAGTCTCTCCAGTAGGATTTATGCATTCTAGGATAGGATTCCTGTATTATTATGTCTGCAGTTAGACTTACCAAATGAGATCTGGGTATCTAGCGCCAGGCATCATGGGATATAGGGGGGCCTCGAGCCAGTAAGCAGCTCTCGAGCTTTTGAAGATGGCCAAGTCGGAGCCGAGGATCGGCTCCGAACCCAACCAGCAAGAAAGAACGCGAGAAGAAGACAACTAACATGGAACATTATGGTAGGTACATAACTTCTTTTTCCGCAACTGAGGTCCCATTGCTGCAACCTTTATTGTTCCTTCTGAAAAACATATCCAAGAGGGGGGGTCTCTAAGGGATTCTCTGTAATGATTGGCCTCCTGGTCTATTACATGCTTTTCACCCAACGCCATTAATCTTCAGATTTCTTCAGAAGGAGAGCAGGTTGAAGAGAGAAGTAATTTTCATTACCCCAAATTGGCCTTGTCAGATCTGTTTTCCCTTTCTTTGGCCTCACCTATGGAAGAAGCCATGGATTCTAGATCCAGTTTCAGACCTTCTGTCTCACCCGACAGGAATGTCCTATCTGAGTATCCATAGTCTCAAGCTGACAGGTCGGTATCTCCACTTTCCATTGATAGCCAGACAATCTATTCTCTCCATCAGTGCGTCAAATTATTATGGTCTCCCATAAGCCATCTACACGAAAGTTGTATAACAGTAAATGGAGGAGATTTGTACATTTGACTAAACAAAACGATATAGATCCCTTTTCTGCTTCTATCTTCACTGTTCTAGAGTTTTTAGCACAGCTGTTTGAGGGTGCAGCTTACTGTACAATAAAAGTACAGCTAACTGCAGTTTCTAATTTTCACATTGGATATGATGGTTCCTCCCTCACTTCACATAAGCTATGCAAAGTCTTCTTGAGAGGAACTCTCTTACTCAAGCCCCATAATGAAGATCCTTCTCCACCTTGGGGCTTATATTTGGTGTTACAAAAAATTTTACAGCCTACTTTTGAACCAGCGGCTACTTGTCAACTCAGATTTCTCTGTTGGAAAACCATATTCTTGGGAGCCATCATGTCTCCAAGAATATCTTGGATTCAGGCTTTATCATCCCAACTGCCATACTTGGCTTTTCATAAAGACAAGGTTACTTTATATGCTAACCCATCATTTTTACCGAAAATAGTTTCAGAGAATACAATCAACCAGTCTATTAATCTACCAGTTTTCTTCCCAAACTTCACCAATAAAGCTGAAAATGTGCTGCATTTGTTAGATGTTCATAGACAATTATGTTTGTTTTTACCTTCATAGAACAAAGGACATAAGAAAAGAAAGTCAATTATTTGTCTCCTTTTCAGAGACTAGCTTGGGCCTTCCAGTGACCAAGGTTACTCTAGCCAAATGGATTACAGACTGCATATCTTTTATGTATAAGAGATAAGGTTTAGAGCTCTCGAAAACAGTTCAAGCTCATTCCACTAGAGCCATGGCCACCACCTCAGTCTTTCAGTCCAAAGTGTCCATGGATGATATTTATACAGCAGCAACCTGGTCAGCCCCTTATACCTTTATTACTCATTACAAACTGGATGTGACCTCTAGGGGTAGGGCATCCTTTGGTTCAATGGTTCTGAAGAATATCCTTCCATAAGGCCACCCAGGAAAAAGGTAGCTGGGAACTCTGTCCCATATGTGAGGATAAAATGAAAATTGACAAGAGATAAAATAATTATGTAGTCACCATAACATCTGTGTTGTCCATTTTCATTTTTTCATCAACAAATCTGCCCACCGTCCCCCTGTCCCTTCCTTTGTTTTTAAATGACCAAGTTTACCTAAATTTTATAATTGGTTAATCTCGAATGCCAGGAATGGCCTTATTCTTGTCCAAGGTGTTTCTCTATTGCCTCTTCTTTTATTTTTCTATGTTTGTCAGCAAGCAAAGTCTGAGGTGATTGGGAGAGAGACATTATGGATAGCGTAGGGAGCTTCAGAGCTTTTTTTGTTGCCACAAGCTATTGCAACGTCTGGGAACCCCATATATGAGAAAAAAATGAAAATGGACAACACAGATGGAATGTTAGTGAATACATAACTATTTTTTGTGTGTTATTAAATTAGTAGGTTTCAGGGGTATTGTGAGTGTGTATTTTTGAGGGTTTTCAGTAAAACAAAACGTTCTGCAAGATGTGACATTGGCTCAAATGGAGATGACAAGAAACAATTGTATAAAAGATTAACCTGCTAGACAGTGCATGCGTGTAACACAAAAGCTGAAACTAGACTTTTAACAAAAAAACTGTTATACATGAAAGGTGGGAATAATAATCCCTCAGGAATGTAATTCTTTCTGTAATTACTTTAAATATCAGTGGTCTCATGGATAAATCCAAAACAGAGTAGTGAACTATATTAAAAATGTAGAGTGCAAATAGCTATGCAACAGGGGGCACACTTGGAAAGAACTGAACATGTGAATTTGATAAAGGAAGGTTTTCAGGATGGTTACTCAGCAGAATTACCAGGGACAAAGGAAGAGAGGAGTACTTATATAAAGTGCAAGACAAGCTCCAATAGTAATAGAAGAGGAAAAAAGACAATAATGCTAGATTTGTAGTACTAAGGGGCTACTGGCAAGGGAGGAGGATTACACTGCCATGTATTTATATTCCACCAAAAACTGCTATAATGGAGCTAAAGAAAATTCTTCGAGAAATAATTAGCTTTCAGCAAGGAATATTACTTGTAGGTGGGGGCTGGCATTTGATTTGCAACAGTGAAGATGTGTCGGGGGGGCAGAAAGGGAAATACAACAAAGAAGGCTAGATTTTTAAAGAAATGTATTAAAATATTTGGCATGGAATTCATGTGAATTCAGTACTAGGAATTCTGAGTGAATATACGTTATTCCCCACGATGCAAAAACTGAGCTGGAAGCTGGCATGGAAGATGTGAATTCAGTACTAGGAATTCTGAGTGACTGTACGTTATTCCCCAAGATACAAAAACTGAGATAGGCTAGACAGAATTTACATTTCACAGGAACATATGCATTTGTTTGAAATTCTTAATACGCACTCAACTATTTCAGATCATGCACCAATAATAATTAAAATAAAAATGCAAGGTAGTGAAATAAAAATAAACACTTATGCCTTCCCACCTGTCTGTTGAAAAGAGAGGAATTTAAGGAATGAGTAGTGGAAATTATTCAGGAGCTATTAGAGAAGATAAAAACCTCTTCTGAAAATATAGCTATGGATTGGGATAAAATTAAAGTGAAATTTAAAAATAGGATAGAATCAAAGAAAAGGAGATATGACTAAGAAGGTAACAATAATTATTTAGAGGGACTGACAAATATTATGACAAATATTAAAGTATTACAAAATAGGGTGAATCCCACAGAACAAGAAAAGGCGTGACTACAGAATGCTAAGCGGGAAATAAGGGATTACCTCAATAATATGCATGAGTTTAGAAAGTTTGCTGTTAAGCAACTGTTTTTTGATAACTCTGGAGCACAAAAACTTTTAGCACAATGAGTCAGGCAAGAGAAAGGGCCATCACCAAGCTTAGGGAGCCCATAACATGGATGATAACAAGAGATCCTGTAGTAGTATTAGAAATATTTCAGAAATTCTGTGAAAGTCTGTATATAGCAGAGAAATATGGAAATCAAGAAAAGGTACAAATGGAAATGTTTATGGAAGAATTAAATATGCCAAGGCTACAGGGAGAAGGAGGCTCAATTACTAACAGGATAGCAGGAGATGAGATAAAAATTGTGATGTATAACCAATCTACTGGAAAGTCCTGAGGATTAGATGGTATTCTTTGGAAGCTTGGAAGTGAGGAGAGGAAGAACTGATAAAGATCTGGAAGGTTTTGTTTTGACAGTATTTTAAGCGGAGGAGAAGTACCAACATCCTGGAAGGAAGCGGTAGTAGCTGCAATACCTAAAAAGGCAGAGATCCATCAGATCCAGTTTTCATACAGGTCCATTTAAATATTAAATCATGATTATAAAGTGTTTGTCTATAATGGCTAAAAGAATGGCAAAAGTAATGCCAAAATTGATCAATATGGCTCACTGTAGTTTTGTGGAGGGGAGGCAAACATTTGACGCAATAAACAGAACAGTGATTGTCATGCTCCTACTTTGGACACAATAAGAGTCTTGGTGGGTTCTGTTTAAGCAGCTTTATTTTATGCAAACACATCACAATAGAAGTTTACTGACTTTAACTTAAGTAATTTATATACAAACTAACTGTTGTATTCATGTATGCTTACTCCTTGGCTGCATTCTCAAAATGGCACTAGGAATGGTACGTATTTGTTATTTATACGTTCACTCAGTCTCTGACATGCTCCTTAAAGATACAGCATATAGCACATGCTCTCTGATCTACAGTGATGATCTAGAGGGAAGCAGAATGTAAGAAAATTACCACTGTTGCTGGTGGGTCTTGATGCAAAGAAAGCATTTGACAGAGTAAGCTGGGATTTTATGAGCAGAGCAATGGAAGCATTTGCATTCCTTGTTAAAATTGTAATGTTGATTAGGAGGAAATGTGAGGGATTGGAGGTGAAAATTAAAGTGGGTGGGGTCCTCTGTGATGATCTCTGCTTGAACAGAGGCACCAGACAGGCGTGCCGTCTCTCCCCATTATTTGCTTTATATTTAGAACCATTGCAAAGAAAATAAGGGAATCAGAACTTCAAGGATATAATTGTTATGGTAGTCAAGAAAAGCTGGCTCTATTTGCAGATGGCATTATTTTATACTAGACAAAACCAGAAAGGGACATTACAGTGCTGTGGAATATATTGAGACAGTTTCAAACCTTTTTGAGATGCAAAATGAATGAAGCTAAAACAAAAGCAATAGCAGTAAATCATGTATCCTCACTCAAATGTGTGCAGCAATACCCATATTTATGGGGACATGATAAAGTTAAGTATTTAGGAGGCCGGATTAAAAATGATACCAGTCTGACAGCTAAGGATATGCAGGAAGAGACTGAACAAAAGAGAATACAAAAACTGAGAAAATGGAAGGTCTGTTGTATGGATATCAATAGTAAAATATGAGCAGTTAAAATGTTTTTATTCCCTTTAGTCTTATACAGTGGTCAGGCATATTTCTATCAACTGGAGGAGAAGTTGTGGATAGCAATTAATAAACAGCTGAAGGATTTTATCTGGGAGGGGAAGATGGCAAGAGTCAAGTGAGATAACCTTCTTCCAATAGAGCAGGGTGGATTGAGATTACGCGAGTTTAAGGGGTATTTCAGAGCAACACAGTTAAGGTTGCTATACTTAGCACAAGCAGAAAAATATAATTACAAGTGGAAAGAGATGATGAAGAAACAGGGGGGAAACTCAAGTAACGGCAAAAGACTGGGATTTTGGATGCCGACCTTTAAGGAGAATAACAATAATCATACAGAATATTATATTTATAAAGTAGCAGAAGGTCTTCTAAGAACTAAGCCAACATGGGAATGGAGAAAGGAGATTTATGCCAATAGGGATAACTGCAATTAGGGATACATACAATAGGCAAGAGGGGGTGGGAATGTATTGAAGAAATAACTAGAGGGAAAGGTAATAGAATGGGAAGACACCAAGAACTTATTTGGACTGCAGGCTAGAGGCTGCCTTCCATGTTAAGGCCTGATATCAGAGTATAGGCATAGAGAAAAAAAAAGTGGGGTCTAAAATGAAAGACCAGCACTGGTAGAGTTTTTAGTAGAATCTAAAACAGAAGTTGCAGTTAAGAAAGTAATAATTACTAGAGCATATAAAATATTGCATGATAACTTTAAGAATCAGAGGAGGTTAGGAAGGATTGGGAAGAGAAATTAGATAAGCAATTCACAAAGAAACAATGGGGGAATATTTGTATATTTCCCAAATATGCAACAAAATGTAGAAGATTTAGGATCTTTGCCTAGAAGTGTTGACATAGGTATTTTATATTCGAAGCAGACAGAGAATTTTTCTCAGGTAAACAACAAATATTGGAGGTGTGATGAAGAAGAAAGAGGTAACTGGAAATATATTTTCTGAAGGTGTAATGGGTTGGCAGACTTTAAAGATTACCAGCAAACTGCTCTGTCAGAGATGCTGGGTGAGCAAATTGAAGTAACTAGGGAAATGATTTTTTGAGCTAGGATACAAAATCGGAATTGCCTAGACATAGTAAAACTATGCTGAGTCTAATTACTATGGCTGCCAAAAAAGCAGTTACTAGAAAATGGAAATCAATGTCAAAATCAACTTTACTAGAAGTGGTGAAGGTAGTAACATAGATAAAATAACTGGAACTGGGATCTTTAGAAAACTGTAGGAGCAAATTGCATAGAGAGAAAATGAGAAATGTGGGCTCAATACATGCAGAGGAGGAATGAGGCTTAAAAGAAGGCAGGATAAGAATGAGCTATGTAATGGTGGACTGACAATGACTGAATATGTTAAAAGTGATGTATAATGTTTGCAGCTACAGTTGTGTCAGCATGGTTTGGAATGTATAATGTTTGCAATTGAGATTCTGTCTCTGTGGTTTATTTTCAATTATACTGTGAAGATTGGGGAAAGATGGGTGAAGGCTGCCAGCCTAGTCAAATAGAATTTGATACATAATTCTATCATTTGTATAAATAAATGTAAAATACAGGCTTGTGTTCTTAAATGAAAGAAAATGCTGTAAAATGTGAACTTCAAGATTGTTGCAACATTGCCATCTGCTGTAAGGAAAACCAAGCCAAGCATTTCAAATGTTCTTTAAAGTTACAATTATCTAAAAAGTCATGCCAAAGCGGCTGGCTGAACACATTCTTTTGTTGTCTTAACTTAAGGAATAATTTTTAGAGTATACATGTGAAATGTCTTTTATTGTTGTAGTTTCCTGAGCAGGTGTTAGGTTGCTAAGTAATGCAGTATGTTTGCCTGGGAACTCCAGATTAAGTGTCAAAATTATGTAATGTGAATACTGGGAAAGCCTAAGTGTCAAAATGATGTAATTTGGGAGGGCCTTAGCAGAGCTGTTTGTGAGCGTTTTTAAAAACTATTGTTCAGTGAGAGACTGAAAGCATTTTGTCTTGGGCCATCAACCCTAACACTGCTTATGCTCTATATGTCTGTAAGTAGGATTATAGTACTGTGTTTTCTCTTAAGAATAGCTAAAGATTAGAAAGTTAGATTGTGTTTTTCTTTGACATCAGACCTGTCCTACTGTATTGTTTTAAATTTCTGTGTGATCTCTGAACTCTTGGATATCTCTGTGGTGTAGTAGTATTGTCTTGTGTTTTAATTATTTATTATTAAATATGTTTAAAACCTTTATCTGTGGCTGGTTTGTTTAGAGACAAAGCAGGCTCTAGAGTACATTGCATATTTATAGAGTTCATTATAATAAGCCACTCTAAAAAGCCTTAGACTGAATAGTCACATTACCAATTTGATAATAATATTGCACAGTAATAATTGGACACCTTTTTAAGGGCCTTTGGGTAGCTGATAATTTTTAGCTGGTGGTGGCAGAAATTACTGCCATATAGTCTGGTTAAAGTGGCACAGCTGGAGAATTTGTGTCTGCCTTTCCCTGGAGTGTCTGTGAAGTTGTATAAATACTTATCTCAAAGTGTGGGTGTGTGCCAGCTACCTGGGCAGGGACATGAAGCACTGGTTGGACAAAGAGAGTACTGGAGGTTAGCTTGCCAGCTAGGCTGAGATGTGGACCCTATAGCTGTGAAAGTGGGGAGTCTTATTGGGGACCTAGGGAGCAACCAGCCCCAGAATGACTGTGATCTCTGTGTGCACTTAAGGGAAATTGTACTTTACTGTGTATATTTGTTATCCTTTCCTCTTCTATGCGATGACCTCCCTGGTGTTAGTGGTTAGGATTGAGGCTCCTTGATTGCTGGGCCAGGGCACGGCCGTCACATATACAAATGTAACATGGCTATGATATAATCAATAATTTAATAAAGATATTTCTTGTTTAAAAAAAAAAAAAGATTTTTTTTTTTAGTGTCAAAGAAAACAGAGGGACCCGAGACCAGTTCTGGACTTCAGCAGACTGAATACATTTGTAAAGAAGTCAAAGTTCTGAATGGTCATTGTTCAGTCCCTTCTGCCATTTCTGTGCAAGAATGATTGGATGTGCTGCATCAGTTTTCAGGATACATACTGTCACATCAACATAAACAGATGATCTTGAAGATTTCTAAGATTTCGGCTGATGCCAGTCACTAATAGTTCATAGCTCTGCCCTTTGGTCTCACCACAGCCCCAAGGCTGTTTACCAAATATTTGACAGTGGTAGCAGCACACTTGAGACTGCTAGGATTTAGTGTGTTTCCATACCTAGATGGCTGGGTCCCCAACCAGGCATCTCCTTGAAAAATCCAGAGACTAGTTGCTTTAGTTATGCCAATCCCTAGGCATCACAGTAAGGCTTTGCAAGTCACATCTTCAACCTGTTGAGAGCCTGGAGTTCATAGGTGCTCATTTTGGACGCAGTTCATATAGCCTCTGTTCCACTGAGCAGAGTATGGACCATCAGGTGTCAAGTGGAACAAGTTTCTCACACCCTTCTTCTCCAGCAAGACTGATTCTTTTGACTTTAGGATCAATGGCAGCAGCCAGAACCTTGGTTCCTAAGGCCCACTTTTATATACGCATTCTTCAATGGACATTAGTTGTTCAGTGATCAATTCTTCATCATCCCTTGCCATCACTAGTCAGACTTGCTCAAGTTTGCAAAGACTACCTTTGTTGGTGGATTCATTTGGATGAGATTTCTCAAGGCCATCCTCTTGTCTTTCCTACCCTCAGTAGCCACAGTAACTATGGAAGCCTCCCAGGTGGGGATGGGGGCATTTCTTGGGAAGGGTGGTCCAAGACACTCGGTCCCCAGAAGAGACCAATTTGCACATCAGTGTCCTAGAGATGAGAGCAATCCTCCAAGTGTTGCAGGCCTTTCAGGATGCTTTCTTCTGGGGACAATTGCGATTCAGACCAACAACATGTCTTGGTTTGGTTCATCAACAAATAGGGGGGATCCCAGTCTTATCCCCTTTGTTGAGAGGCAGTGAGTGTGTGGCAGTGGGCAATCTCTTTTAACAACTGTCTTATAGCCATGCACATCCTTGGGAAATTGTGTGCTAGTAGACAAACTCAGCAAGTCCATTCTGATGCCTCAAAAGGGATCTCTCATTCAGTTAGTGGTGGAGAGGATTTTCTTTTGATGGGGTCAAACTTGCTGCATTCTGTTTGCATCTGTCCATAACAACAAGTGCAGCCGATTCTTTGCTCAGCTCCCCCCCCCCTCCAGTGGAGTCACTGAGAGTTTCTCTAGTCCATGTTTGGCCCTCTGTTCTCCTTTACACTTATCCTTTGATACCTCTAATTTCCAAATTCTTAGAGAAGGCATTTAGGTTGAAGAAAACAGTTATCCTCATTGCCCCTTCTGGCCCCGTCAAGTGTGTTTTTTTTCCTTTGGTCTCACCTTCGTTATCCACCCTGGATACTGGACCCAGGCCCAGATCTTCTCTGTCTTCCAATGAGGTGGTTCACTGGAACATTACAGGCCTCAAGTTGACCACACAGTTTCTCCAATTCCACTGATTTACAGCCCAGGCTTTCCTCCCCAGTTCAACAGATATTACTTTCATCTCGGGTCTCTACCAGGAAAACATACAAAAGTAATTGGAAGAGATTCTCTGCTTGGGCTCTACAGAGAATATTAGACCTCTTCACTGCCCCATATTTTGGCTGCTCTGGGGTTTCTAACATCTGTTTTTCAAGAAAGGGCTAGTTTTTCTACTATTAAATTACAGTTAGCAGCAATATCTAATTTTCATTCGGTGGAAATGCTTCCTGTTTAGTTTCATCAGAATTGTGTAAAGCCTTCCTTAAAGATACCTTTTTGCTTAGGCCCCCATTGGGGGAAACGGCACCACCCTGGGATTTAACAGTTGTGTGCAGGCCTTGACTTTGAGTCCTGTTGAACCATCAGCTAGATCTGACTTTAAATTTTTATCATGAAAAACTGCTTTTCTTATGGCCATTACATCTGCTAGATGAGTATCTGAGCATCGGACTTTCTGTTTCAAATCCCCTTTTTTGATCTTTCATAAAGGCAAGAGTTACATTAGGAACCAATCCATCCTTTCTGCCTAAAGTAGCCTCGGAAGAAAATTTTAACCAAACCATTAATTTTCCTATTTTATTTCCCATTTTTTTCTAATAAAGGTGAATACTTCCTTCATCTCTTGGCTGTATATAGCTTCATTTTTATCTCCTAGAACAAAGGATTTCAGAAAGGCAGGTCAGCTGTTTCTCATTCTTTCTTAACAAATTGGTTACATCAGTTTCTAAAAATAGCTTAGCCAGATGGCTTACAGACTACATATCCTTTGTTTACAGTCAAAAATATTTGTCCTTGCTGAGACCCCCTAAAACACATTCCACCAGATCCATGGCTACATTTTCTACCTTCTGGTGTAGAACTTCTATTGATGACATTTATGCAGTCGCTGCTTGGTCTAATGATCATACTTTTATTGCTTACTACAAATTGGTTTTGACTTCCAGAAGCAGGGCTGCCTTTGGTTCTGCAGTATTCCGGGATATCCTTCCATGAGGGCCCACCCAAGGTCACGTAGCTGGGGTCTATGTCCCATCAGTTGAGGAATGAATGAAAAGGACAACATCAGCTATTAAAGTTAGGTACTCACCGTAACTATGCATCTGTGTTGTCCATTTTCATTCTTTCTTAACATCCCACCCTCCTTCCCTTTAAACCCTGGAGTAACCATATGGTTGTGGAACCTCTTTCCAGGTTTGAGCCCCAGTATTTTCTGTTAGCCTTCATAGGTTCATAGGAGGCTACTAGGCTAATGGCCCTAGGGCCTTTAGAAGCCTAGCTGTGTTATACCTGTGTTCCATAATTGACCTTGGTTAGATGGTCGCTATTCACAGAGTGAGTCAATGATTAGCATTGACTGCCCCTGTCCATGAGGGACATAGGTGCCACTCCCAAGCTGAATTTATGGTCTCCCATTCAATTGTCTAGGTTGCGTTTGAATAGGGTCATTGAGGAGCTCTGCTTCATGTGAATTGGGAGTTTATTCCAGAAGAACAGTCTCTCCAGCATGTTCTATTCATGTCACAGGCTAGGATGAGATCCCTAGAGTGATTTGTCCCATTTGATTTGTGGGTATGCAGCATTTCCATTAGTGCAGGGTCAGAGCCTGCTCTGTAGGCCAGGCACAAGTTGCCTCTCAGCAGCTTATAGGATACAGAGTACATTGACTGGGTTTTGTCTTTCCATGTAGATCATGTTTTGGAAGCCCTAAATTTTCTTTGTGAGAAACCACTGTGGTCTCTCTAGCTGCTGCAGGTGTTTGGTGAGGTACATGCAAAAGAGAGCATTGTACTGTTACTATTCTGATGAGGGTCGAGTACAGAGGAGTTATAACATCCTTAGTTTTGGATGCGATACCTTTAGTTATGAAATGTTCAATGTAGAAGGCTTTCTTTACCATTGTGATTGAATATTAGATTGCTGTCAACCTGTGTTCAAATCTCGCACCACTGGGTTTGAGCTTAGGGGGAGTGTTGTCAATATTTTAATTTGCAGAGAATTTCTCTTTGCTAAACGGGAGAATAATGCAGTTTTTTGCATTTAGTTTTCTTTTTTCGTAGCCGGAGGTTAGTTCCTCCTATTGGTTATCACACAGCAAACTCAATCTGAGGTATTGCAGGGTGACCAGGGCATTGTGGGTAAAAGGAGGAGCTCAAGAGTTGGATCTGAGAGTCTAGTAAATGTGTCTGACCCAGATCTAAGGTTGGATCTGAGACTCATCAGTTCAGGAAGAATGAAAATGGACAACAAAGATACATAGTTATAGTGAGTACGTAACTTTCATTTAGTTGGCAGTCAGGTATCTGTTTAAAAAGGCACTCTATTATTTTATTTATGGGTGCTCCTACTTTGCCTTTTCAGGAGTAGATTTTGTTTTTTTCAAAAGTAGCATTGTTATATTACCAACCAGGTAAAAGCTCTGCATGGTACTGCAAGTGGTGGTATCAGCCAGCTAATTTTTCACCACCTGCACCTGCACAGTCTAGCTGAAGTTTGTGCATCATTTCTTGGTAACATTTTCATTTTTTTTTTGTAATAATGAGCTTATTTCTTTGCAGAATATCCACAGTAATATTTTATCCCACCCCAGAAAGCTTTTATACTGCATATTGTTTCATTCTATGGCTTAGAGAAGACTACTGTTTTATTGTTAGAAATGGTAAATTAGGAGCACTTGGTGACTTACGTGCCTAAAGTGCACTCAGAAACAAGTTAAGGGTCTGCGTATATGTCATTATATTTAGGTGCATTTGTATGCGAGTTTGATCTTTGCTTCTTCATTACTCACTGTTTATGGTAATGGCCTTTAGTAAGGATAACCTTGTTGATCAGACCTAGAAAAGGTTTGAATAAAGTTGAAGACTGCATTATCAGTAGATTGTGCACTATTCAGTGAAGTCCAGCCCACTGCGTTTATCTGATATCTAAAATTATCTGGAGAGATTCTTTGTTTTTTTTTCTCTTCTGTAGTATAACAGTTTTGGTTTGTTTTCTGTTGTGAGCTTTTCATCATGGTAATTGTTATGGAATCAGTGTTTTTGAATTCTGCTGTATATGGTATTTTGAACAGAATGCATTCAGCTGCAGAACTGTATTCACTACAACAGTGAGTTTGAACTGCAAACACAGTTCATCTAAGCATATATTATTCAGAAACCTTAGAAACTTAATGTTCAAACAGCAACAAATAAACTGAATCACAGTTTTAAAAGAAAATGAAAAAGACATAAGTCTTTGAAGCTAAATTAGTTTATTTGCATCTTTAAAGCTGCTGTGAATAAAACTATCCCTGGCAAAAACATATTTCTGATATTGAATACAACAGTTTCAGAGCTGATGAGGTTAGAAGTTTGAGAGTCTTTTTGAAGTTTATTGTTGCACATTCCACAGCAAGTGCAGGTAATAAACTATCAATGAGTTCATAACCCGGTTGATACACAACTTGCTTATAAAAGCTGTGTTGTTTATGCATTTTTTTTTGTTGGTAAGCATGGCCCCCTGATAAATTTTTGTAGAGTTGAAAAAGTCTTGTTGTGACATCATGAAAGACTGAACCTGTAATGCCTCACTACCTGGATGAATGGGCTACCACAGTTCCATGCTAATTGCAACAAAAAGTCAAGTTGTGTGTTAAGGCCTGTGAGTGAACGCCTTACATTGAAAATATATGTGATGATGCAGTATTAAAACATCACTGTAAGTAAGAAGGTCCTCTTGTAAAGAAAAACGTTTTTACTTACTCAGATTACTACTAAAACTGTCTTTCGACTTTTCCCGGTTAGGGGTTGCCACAGCGGAAATCCGGTCCGCTAATGATTGGCAGTAGAGTTTTACGTGCTGGCTTGCCGGGCCTAACGCACAACTTTCAGCGAAGGAACGCGCATTCACGCATGTCGACACACAGAAGACGCTCTGAGAATCGAACATGCAACGTCTAACTGTGAGGCGACAATGCTACTGCAGCACCACCACCGCAGTACTTACTCAGATTACTACTAGTGCACATAAATCATTGCCCAGTACTTACCACAACATCACGTTATGGCTGTGCTTGTAATGGAAAAAAAACATATAAACAGTGAAAATAATACATCAAAAACATGCTCTAATCTTTTCTTTCCAAATCACTTGCACCTTTAATGTCAGGCTAAATAATTTGTAAAACAAAGATGCATGAAAGTGCAACATAATGCACTTTAAGAAAAGGTTCCAGTGAGTTATGAATGAAAATAAGTTGATCTTTTGAAACCCAAATAGTCCTTCCTATGCAGCTCTTAATTGTACTAATGTCTTAGATCGCAGCATGTGCAGTTGTAGCACACAGCCTGCCATAACCACCTGTGATTCAGAAGGATGAACTTCTACCACCAGTATGACTCTTTGGTGAGCACATTGTGGGTGTGTGTACAACAAATTGAGATTCTTGCTTCCCTTCATGATAATGAATTGCTAACATGCTTTCACTGCTTATGGCTTGCAGTGGCTGACAGTTACCGATGAGTGATCTCTAGTTTGCATTAATTTAAGTGCAGCACCTTCACAATCATTGAGTTTATTTCTTTTTCCAGGACTGACTCTGTTCCTGTTGTAGAGTACTTAGCCATCAAGTAGAACTTCAGTTTTACGTATACAAGGTTTTATCCACATTCTTATTCATAGAGTGGAAAAGACAATAATTTTTTTTCATTACCTCCTCTAATTCCATGAGAAAATCTGCAGCCCATTCATTATTTTAATGCAACCTATTGTGGAGACCATGGTAGTCTGGAGACGCTTGTTAATGACACCCTTTTTTGTTTGTAGTTGATCTCCCCTTCATTGGTAATGGGATTTTCAATTTTTTGTGACAAGATGTTGTAAAGATTAGTAGCCAGATGGCCAGTTTGTATGGTGCCTGTCGTGAGATGCATGGTAGGGTTGGAGGTAGCTCATTGTGGCTTAACCAGAACAGTACTACAGAACTGGTGTAATTAGGGATCCTTGCTAGAGGTCTTAAGAGACACTACTAAAAGCACACTTTATTGGTATTTTAGTTTAACTCGTAAGGTCTTGTTTTATGCAGTTATATGCGTGAATACTTGAAACATTTTGTTGAACTTGTATTGGACTGCATTTGAAGCATACTGGTTGAAAAAATACAGCAGGTGTATTTATGATTTCATATTTTTAATGTACTCTTCAGGACTGCTGAAATAGTTTTATATGGACACAGACAAACCATCTGTGTGCCCTTTCCTGCATGTTGGACTTTTTCCATATGTCCAACTTGCTGACTGAGGTATTCCCTAAATAGAAAAGGTAATGATTCAGTCTCTTTATAAAATGGCATTTGTAGGGGAATCTCATTCAGCAGGTAGGCTTTTGCAGTGAGCTTATAATTTTTACCATTCAACTGGAATCCCTGTCTTTTCTTTAAATCATGTTATATGTGCTTTTAAGCTCAGTTTCTCATTTAAAAAATGAAAAAGCAAGTAAACAAATAAGAATGTCTGGAACAAGAGCATATATGTACTAGTAATTAAGTTGCAGTAGTGTTACAGTCCAGTCCCAAATAAACAACTTAAATATTTGTTGATTCATAGTCTGTGATGATTGTAACATTTTAGATTGTGGTTTCAGTTCCTTGGATAAATAGGATTACAATAAGTTTTGACTTAACTGTTCTTTTTGAGGTTTTTATAGCTGTATATACTCCCATTAATAAGAAGCAATGCAGTCAGCATGTATACATGTTAATGCAACAATATTTTAAGCATAACCATGTAGTGTAGTGCAGTATGGAAGAGATGTTCTTTATCTCACATTGCTGCAGTCCTTACATATGGGTAGTCCGCTGTCCTCGGTCAGCCCGAATACCAAAGTATTAGGCTGACGTCGGTCAAGGCGCTTAAAACTGACATCAGGACGTCAGGGTACAAAAGTGCATGACCGACGTCATTTCCTCAGTCTTTTTTGCCGCATGGTCCGATGCAGAAGCAGCGTTGCAAGTGCCGTTTGGCGTTCTGTAATTTTTCGAATTTGGAGTTTCAGACAGAATCCAAGTTGGCTAAGTACCCCGTTGGGGAATATTTTGGTTTTTTCTTGCCTCAGTGTTTTACCGGATGTCAGAAAAAGTGAATAACTGTATTTCTTGTGGGAAACAGATACCGCATAGGGATTATCATTCTTTGTGTATTCCTTGTTTGGGGCCTGAGCACGACGTTGTTGGGTGTCGCTTTTGTGCTAGGTTCAATAAACGCACTATTAAGCGAAGGTTAGATTGTGCTAGGCTGGTCTTTGGGAAGCGGTGCAATTATAATATGCCGCCGGGTTCTCCGGCCCGCTTCTAAGAAGCGCAAAGACAAAACAGTTAAACCCAGGCAAGATGAGTCGTCCGTTCCGGACGCCGGTTCTTTAGAGGCTTCAGTGGAACCGGTGGTTCCGACGGAGACTTCTCTGGAGTCTCAGGGGGAGACTTTGATTTTGCAGGAGGTGGTCTCTCAGGAGGCAGGTCAGGCTGAAGGGGCTTCTCAAGTTACTGTACTCCCCTCCCTTCCTAGGGTGGTTAGGCCTTCTCCTTCTGTTTCCAAGGCTTCTCCCAGAGGCAGGCCAGTTTTAGCTTCTGTTGGTGTCTCTCCTAGTTCAGCAGGGTCTGTGCCTAAGAAGCACATGCTTAAAATGGCAGAAAATTTGATTACTCTGATTAGAGGTTCTTTGCCCCCTCCTGATAAGAGGCCTAGGGTGGAGCCAGAGTTGGGAAGTTTTGAGCAGGCTTCGGATGTTTCAGAATCTTCAGCTGAAGACTTGCAGGAGTACTCTCCTTATTCTGATTCTGATGCAGATGATTCCACTCCTTCTGCTTCTCCTCCAGAGGATTTTTCTTTTTCAGAGACGCTTCATTCTATGAGGGGACATTTTAAGTGGGAAGGTCAGGACTTCTCTGATTCTCGGAAAAGGCTTAGGGAATTTTTGCTGTTACCCCAGCATAGGCCCTTGGCTATACCCCCTGTTCTGGATGTTGTGGTAGATGTGTTTGCAGAGGCTTCTCTTAATCCTGATTCTCTGCCTCCTGCTCCTGTTAAACCGGATAGGTATTACAGGGTGCCTGAGGCTCATAAATATCTTTATAAGAGTCCTAGGGCGGACCCAGAAACTATTAGTCAGGGACCTAAGGGTGTCAAGGCCTCTGTTGTAAAAAATCCGGTTCCTTTAGATAAAGAAGCCAGAGCTTTGGATAGATGGGGAAAGAAGGTCTATACATCTTTTACCTTAGCTATGAGGGCTTTGAATTGCCAGTTTCATATGTTGAAATATCAAAACTTTCTTCTTTCTCAATTGAAGTCTAAGGTGGATGCTCTGGCGGAAGGCATTGAGTGTAAAGAATTACAAGATTTGGTGCATGTCTCTGAACAGGTGGGTAAGCATTCATTACAGTGTGGTTTTGATGCTGTGCAGGCCTCGTCTAGGGTGGCTGCCACTGGCTCAGTTCTTCGCAGGCACGCCTGGCTGAAGGATCAGAATTTATCTCACCATGTTAAGACAAGGATTTTGGATGCTCCTTTGCAGTCTGATGTGTTGTTTGGTTCACCTGTTGAGTCAGTCTTGAAGAAAATGGAAGACAAGGCTAAGTCTATGCAGGCTGTTAAAGATTTTTTGCAAGTTCAGCCTCCGAAGTTTAGTAGGAATTGGCCTGCTAAGGGGTGGACGTATCCTTCTTATGATTCTCAGTCTAGGGGTAGATCTAGACGTGGTAGGGGCAGAGCTCAGAGTTCTTTCAGACCTAGAACAGGGAGTTCACCTGCACAATCTTCGGGTGAGGGCAGGGGCCAGTCCTTTCGTAAACAGGCCCAATGACCTACTTTTTCAGCTGCCAGATCCTTCTTGCCTGGCAGCACCTTTGGGAGGAAGGTTAGCACTCTTCAAGGAAAAACTGGATGTTGGTTACCCAAGACAAATGGGTATTGGATATCATACACCAAGGTTACAAGTTTTATTTCCATACCTTGCCTCCTTTCAAAGGCATGCCGGACGTTCTCCTCCGCAAAGACTAGAGGCTCACAAACAAATTTCTCTACTACTTCAAATAGGGGCCATACAACCGGTCCCTCTGCCAGAAGTGGGCCTAGGATTTTATTCTCGCCTGTTTCTAGTACCAAAGAAAGGAAACACGTGGAGACCAATTTTGGATTTATCTATCCTCAACACATATCTGGACATTCCCAAGTTCAAAATGTTGACGTTACAACAGCTTTTACCTCTGCTGGGCAAAGATCACTGGATGGTGACTCTGGATCTCAAGGAGGCTTACCTTCATGTTCCTATCAGGCCCAGTTGCAGGAAGTATCTGCGTTCGGGCTGGGACTTCACATTATCAGTTCTCTGCATTGCCCTTTGGCTTATCTACTGCGCCCAGAGTGTTCACGAAGGTTCTGGCTCCAGTGGTAGCTTTCTTCAGGCTAAGAGGAATACAAATCTATCCTTATTTGGACGATTGCCTGATTCTGGCCCAAGGAAAGGACGAACTTCTTCATCATTTACAGTATGTGATGGCAGTGTTAAGATGCCTGGGGTATTCTGTGAACGAAATAAAGTCCAGTCTAGTACCCTCTCAGGACATGTGCTTTCTGGGTGTGAGACTGAATACAGCATCCCACATGGCCTTTTTGACCCCGGACAAACAAAAGAATCTTTCTCTTTACTTCCACCAATTATCTCGTCAGTCCAGGCTGACTGCAAGGACAGTCCTTCAAGCCTTGGGGTTCATGGCATCTTGTATTCTGGTACTTCCCAATGCCAAACTGCATATGAGGAAGCTACAATGGTATCTCAAGAATGTATGGACACAGCACTGCCAAGATTTGGACACTGTCATTCAGATAATACCTTGCATTCAAAAGGAATTTTTGTGGTGGGCTCAGGAATGTCACCTAAACAAGGCATTCTCTGTGACCCGGCCAGAGGCGAGTCAGATTTTAACGACAGATGCCTCAGACAAAGCTTGGGGAGCTCATCTAAATGGAAAATGGGTACAAGACACGTGGCCTGCCAGACTTCAACATCTACATATCAACTTGAAGGAGATGTTAGCAGTCCAATTTGCATTGATAGCTTTCAAGGATTTACTTCTTCCAGGGCAGGTGTTGATTCAAACAGACAACACAACTGTCATGTGGTACATCAGCAAGCAAGGGGGAACGCATTCTTATCCTCTATGCAGACAAGCAATGATTTTGTGGGAGACTGCTCTCAGTTTACAGCTAAATCTTCAGGCAAGGTTTCTGCCAGGAGCACAGAACTCCTTAGCAGATGTGTTGAGCAGACAAATTATGGATCCCCACGAGTGGAAATTGGATCCTCATGTATTTCAGAGATTGACAGTGTTATGGGGAACTCCAGACATAGATCTGTTCGCTTCTCCACTAAATTACCAGCTGCCAAAGTTTTGCACAAAAAGGTTTCATCCCACAGCTTGGAAAGTGGATGCTCTCTCATTCAAGTGGAGCAATCTTCACGTGTATGCCTTTCCACCTCTGCCTCTCCTCCCAAAGGTACTCCTGAAGGTCAGACAGGACAAGCCAAACATGATTTTAATAGCTCCAGATTGGCCTCGACAGCACTGGTACCCATTACTGAGAAGTCTGGTACGGGAGCCTCCATGGCCTTTGCCTTCGATTCCTCACCTGCTGTCTCAGGAGAACAGTCATTTACTCAATGTCAAACTTCATTCTCTACATCTGACAGCCTGGCATATTCTGTTTTAAACCCTGGAGGGTCTCAGCTTACACAACAAGTTTTGAATGTTATTTTGGAGGCCAGAAGGCCTAGTACAAGGAAAGTTTACGCAGATAAATGGAGGAGATTTTTATTTTGGAGTACAGCAAAGGACTTTGATGTTTCTAAACCTAATTTAAGTGTTGCTCTTCAATACCTTACTGAGTTATTGGACAAAGGTTTGTCCTTCTCCTCTATAAAGGTTCATGCTGCAGCAATTTCTGCTCACTGTGAATGTGACCCACCATTATTTTCTCAGCCTTTGTTTAAGCAATTCCTTAGAGGGGCAAAGAATATAAGACCCCCACGTAGAGCTCCTACTCCTGCTTGGGATCTCAATTTTGTGTTGGAGAAACTCATTCTACAACCTTTTGAGCCTGCAGCTTCTGCAGAGTTGAAATATTTATCATGGAAGACTGCTTTTTTGTTGGCCATTACCTCTGCGAGAAGGGTTTCTGAATTACAGGCCCTTATGGCAGTTGAGCCTTTCTTAATTTTCCACAAGGATAGGGTGTCTTTGCGTACTAACCCTTCTTTTATGCCTAAAGTGGTTTCTAGTGTGGCTTTAAACCAAACTATTCATTTGCCTACTTTTTATGCAAACCCCCAAAATAAAGGGGAAAGGATTTTGCACACTTTGGATATACACAGACAGTTGCGATATTATTTGAGCAGAACTAAAGGGTTCAGGCAGTCTCAGCAGTTGTTTGTTTCTTTTGCTTTGGGTTCTCAGGGCAAACCTGTTTCAAAACAAACTATTTCTAAGTGGATTGGTTTTGTATTGCTTTCTGTTATTCCCATCATGGTAAGGAGATTCCAGCTGGGATTAGGCCTCATTCCACTAGGGCTACTGCCACTTCTACAGCTTTTTAAGGGGTGGCTACTAAAGATATTTTGGAAGCAGCTACTTGGAGTTCAGTGCATACTTTCTCTAAGCATTACCACCTTCCACTTTACTCTAAATCTAGGGCTGGATTTGCCACAGCAATTTTACAGGGCATTTTGGCAGCTCCTAATGCTTTATAGTTTTGCCATCCTCCCTTACCTCTGCTTTGGGATTCTACCCATATGTAAGGACTGCAGCAATGTGAGATGAAGAACATAGTACAGTTTTGTACCTACCATAAATGTAGATGTTCAAGATCCACATTGCTGCAGTCCAATTACCCTCCCTCCTTCCCCTCTGTTGTTGAAGGTGGTGGTGTGGTTTGTGTTGTACATATTGTAAATATGGTTAGTGCACGGGTGGTTGGTTAGTTGTTGCTGTTTTTTTGGCTTTGGCCTTTCTTGTTAGGGCCTTCTGACATCTGGGGCAAGAAAAGACTGAGGAAATGACGTCGGTCATGCGCTTTTGTACCCTGACGTCCTGATGTCAGTTTTAAGCGCCTTGACCGACGTCAGCCTAATACTTTGGTATTCGGGCCGACCGAGGACAGCGGACTACCCATATGTAAGGACTGCAGCAATGTGGATCTTCGAACATCTACATTTATGGTAGGTACAAAACTGTACTTTTCTCAAGCAGCCTATAAATGCCAGAAATTGTACACCTCAGCCATATAGTTTGTTAGGGCATTTTGATTCCCATTTACTGAGCACTGGTATCATGTGATTGGCTCCTTATTCTTGTGCTGAGACAGTGTGAAAATCAGTGCACTGCATTCTGAAGAGTTAGAGTGCAGTTTTTGATCTAGGTAAATCGGTCTATATTCTGTTGGTAGGATTTCACTGACTGGTACAGTTCAGAGATAAGATAAGAATCTTGTCAGAGCTCAATGCTTCCAGCAGATCTGAGTCTTTGCCCTTGGGCTGTGACCCTGGTGGTCAGTCACAGTAACCTTAGGTAGCTGGTTTCCTTGGATAAGGCATTTTAGCTTAATGGCTCTTATGTAGTTAGTAAAACAAGGCTGAAAAAATAAAAATAAATAAACAGTACCTATATTACATAAATGATCGAGTTGAAGCAATCATGTAAGAAGTTAGTGAATTATCTTAAGCTAGTTAAAATCTGCTGAGTGCACATGCATCTTAATTCTTGTTTTGTAAACTTCATGTACATTAAATAAGCCTGTTTCCAGTAACTTGCTTTAATTAGAATGTGGCAGAAACAGATGGTATAGTTTGTTTTGCAGAAATTCGAGATGTATTTTGAAGCATATTCACATTGCTTTTTCTTGTGACAGGTGCCAGACTTGAAGTTGTGTACAGAGCTGGATTTCCATCTGTTAGGTTGCTGCTGCTGACACAGTGTGTTCTAACCATCCATACAGTATGGTACTGGGTGATGACTAAAGCTCTGCACTTCCTTTCGTCCTGGTCTGTCAAGCCATTCCTATTAGTAACACAAGGGGATTTAAAAGTAAGTGATGTCATCAGAATGCTTACTACAGTAAAATTGAATTGTGTATTGTTTCTTTATATTTCCTAAATGAGTACATGCTTCTAACTTTCCATTAATATATTCTTGGTATTTCTTAGTGGTTACTTAGAAGGCTGTCACTTACTCACCAGAGAGTTCCTTTCCTCTACCACTCCTCATGGAAATTAATCTTCCACCCACAGCATTTACTGCAAATAGGTCCTGTAGCTGAAGGGGCACACTATTTTGTGATAACTGTATCATCAAAAATATGTTGCCAGAAGAAAATAAAAATACTTTTTTTTCCTCCTCCTTGTGAGTTTGTTGATGGGTACGTGGTAATATTCATAGGAGGGGCAGTTATGCCATTATTCTGTATGTTTTTCCTTTCATTTTAGAGCTAACAGGTTGACAGATAATCTATTTTAGCAAAGAATATAGTAGGAATTTATTGTACTGTAATGCCTCGATTTCACCACCACTTATGAATCTGAAGACAGGAGTTGTGTGGAGGCCATGAAGTTAGAAATAGTGAGGGAATGCAGGAATATGTGGAACAGATGTAAGGTAATGATCAGGGAGATAAAATTAAAAAAAAACATAGTGGTCTGCAAGATGAGTTGTATCCACAGTTTATCTAGTAACCATTGAAACAGATAAAACAAGTGAAACAGTTGATTCTTATGTGCTATCATGTTCCGTTTTACTTTGTTTCTTTATCCTCTGCTTGTTTGTAGTATCTTTAAAATAGAAGTTTCCCTGTACTGTTTTCCTGACTCTTATAATGCAGGCTGCCAGTTTGGTGAAAATGATTGATGGCTTATCTGATTGGCATTTCTTATTTCAGGATGATTTTTGAAGTGGGTACTGTGACAGAATTTTACTAATGCTTGACACCCTGTGCAAAAATACACCCCCTGTGGCTCAGAATGATCACTTCCACGGTTCCTAGTTCTTTTCTGTAATCATATTGTCCAGATGTCTTACATGCTGTTGTTATAATAAAGTGCATATGTTTGATGCCAAACATTGCATCCGAGCCTAAGCTTTCCAGAGAATGTGACAACCCTTCAGAGGTAATTTCTGCAAGTCCCAAACCTCTGAAACAGTTTTGTTGAAAACCTGTATTCAACTAAACTGACTTTGCCCTTTCCCTCATGTTGTGCAACTGCGGGAGTTAGTATATATAAACTTAGGAGTTTGGGTTTTGTTCTAAGTTTGATAAACATGGTTTTCATTGAAGTTGTTTTGCAGGTTTAAAACTCACATAATTACCTTTAATGTATTAACATGACTCCACTTCCCAGACCTTTTAAATATCCATATATCTATTGCATAACAAAGAAGGACATTCAGTGGCTTTGTCTGTTCTCTCTTGGACTTTTGTATGACATTTTCATCTACTGTTACTGCCAGTGATTTAACAATGCCGCTCACTGTTGATGTCAGTTAAAGCCTAAGACTGCCTTCCTTCCTCCTGTACTGCTCCCAGAGTCATCTCTCTAAGAACACTTTTACAGAATCAAACGGCTACAGTGCAATCCATTGTGTAAGCAGACTTAATGTCCTTAGGCTATGTTCATTTCTGAAGTCCACTACTGCTGTGGCATTTCCCACTCTCTCACTGACAACCTCTTCCAGTAGGTAATCAGTCTGTTTTGTTAGCAGATCAGCAACTGTGTGATGAAGTTCCTCACTACTCTCCCCAGTCTTAGTAGCAAGTTTTGAGTGGAAGATGTAGCTGACATTGCCTCCTGTATTTTATCCAAGAGAATTTTGCTAGTGTTGGATGAAAACTTTGGACATGGATCTGCCTAGTAAGCATGGGGTGTGCATTTGGTCTTCTTGTAGTTTCTCCACAGACTGCTTTCTCATGAAATGTTTTTATGCTTGCTGTTCATAGCTGAAGCTTCACTATATATGAGATCTCTCTCTTGGTCTGATATGGAACATGCATTCACACTTTATACAGCAGTTGATTTCAGCAGTATTTTTCTCTGTATGTTGCATGTTGACTGAACACGTGAGTAAGAACTCTTTGTAGCATATAGTTACAGAAGATCATATGGGTTCAGTTGACACAAGTTGTATGTTCATTTTCACCTGTACATGCTCTGTCATTGGTGCAGATCACTTTACCATTCATCCAGTGGAGGCTTTCCCTACTTCAATTTGTCTAACATCCTTCCTTCCCTCCCAATCTTGCTGCTGGTCTCCTCATTGTTTCACATTTTTATATTCCCTCTGTAACTGACCGATGGCTTCACTGCCTTTATTCATTTGGCCCATTTGCTCTGCAGAGATGGGAGGCAGACATCCCTGGGCTAGGAGACAGCCATATAGCCCATTAATTTCTACCCAGTAATCCCAACTTGGCCCATCAGTCCTGTACTAAGATTCAGTTGATAGGGACTGGGCAAGTTTAATGAGTGGCCTACCTTGAGCACAGCAAAGCAACCACCCCCCCGGTGTCTCCTTTGCTTTTAGCTGGTGTCTGATGGGAAGTGTACCTTTGCATGTTGAATTCCCCTAGGCTTAGTAATCCAAGTTTGTGCTCACTAGGCATGAACTCCACAGGTAATTCTCTAGTTAAAGCCATCTGATCAGCCAGAGCCACCTTCTTTCCTCCAAAATGGGTGAGCTATCAATGTCCACTCTCTCCCATTCTCCTATGCCAGTTCCCAAGCCACTGTTCAGACTTGGGTCACCTGCTTTGTAGTCAGGGCTTTTTCCTTCTACATCTCAGAACTGGTATTCCTCAGTTTGTTTTTTTTCTTGTTCCCTCCTCCTCTAGCGTACACTGGCAACCAAACGTATTAGCAACATTGCTGACATCCAAGGAAGAAGAGATTTTGGATTTAAATGACCTGTAAAATAGAGCTATGTAGTATATTGGCATCCATTTGCATTGCATCTTGTATGAACATCTCAGCAGGCAGCCATTTTTCTCAGAGTTTCTTCCTTGTGTCCTTTGTCAGAATCCTCAGCATGTGAGCTTCTGGTGTTAGTTATAGCTATTACCTCCTGTTCCTTTAAAATGCTCACACACTTTGGATGCTTTCCTAGTAATTATTGATAGAAACTCCCTCTGTTCCATACAGACAGAAACTTTTAGGGTTGAGTTCCTCATGGTTGTAAAGTGACCACATAGTTGTCCATTACCAGAGCAAGTGCAATACTACTGATTTTGTAGTTTGATTTGGACAGTTGCATGCTGTTAATAAATGCCACCATTACTAGTGATTTAACAGCACCAGTCAAAACATTCACTGTCAGGGAAAGAATGAGGATTTCCTCACCACTCCTCACATACCAATAGTATAATGAAGAGGTCAGCACAGGACAAGATGTCACTTAAGGGAACATTTAGAAGTAATGTAAGGACTTGTGGTGTGAGTCTGTTGGGTGTGATGCAAGAGGACAAAGATCTGGACCTGATGCACCCCTACGTGCACTATTTATTTGATGCTCCCCACCACCTCATTAGCCTTTTCTTCTTTTGGTAAGAAACTGTGCTCTGGGTTTGTGCCCACCCAGTTGACTTGACCCACAAGGATGTAATGGAGAGGCTACTTCTGTCAATCTACTCAGAAAGGTCTTGAGCTGACATACCAATTAGTGCCTCCATCTCTTCTTCATGCAAAACCATGTTACTAGTGGTGCCTAAAGGCTTTGGATTCCATTTCTCCATATAATTTTTTGGGGGGGTTGTTTGTGGTCCATAGGGGGTTCTATTTAGATATCCACTGAGTGATGGCTCTGAAATCACTGCATAAAGCTACTGATTTCTTTGCAAATAAAGGTCCTACAAAGCAGACTTCCGCTCTTCTAATCCCACTTTTATCATCGATGAGTTCTGATAAATCTTTTTTTTTCCACTTTATAGAAGCTTAGTTTACATCCATGATAGCAAGAAAATTGGAGGATCTGGTTCCCTACCTGGTGGGACCAGAATCTGTACAGGAGCAGGTATTCATTATATTGTGGGCCTTTATCAGTCCATTGCCACTGGAATGATCCTCTCTTTGTGAGCCTCAGCAGCATGCAGTCTCTCATCCTTAAAGGGTTGTCTGTGTCTTAGTTTATGATTCTTTCTTAGGAACAGGAAGGATACGCCTCAAAAAAAAATCCTCTTTTCCTTAGTCCTTCTACACTTAACCTGGGGGTCTGAGGTTTTCATGCAACTGTTGCAGATGATGAGTCATTTTTCTGTATTCGTACTGTGAAATCTTCTCCTTTGGAGAAGCACCAAGAACTTTGGAAATTCTGAATTGCTGTGAATATCCCTGTAAAACTTCTAAAAGATGTACTGACTTTGTGGCTCATGAGAACATAGAAGTCTGGATTTTACTCTTCTCCATACTTTAGGTCCTTCAACTTTCTGCCAAATGTAACACACACAACACATTTCTGTAGTGTTTCAGGCTCTGGGGAACATTTCTTCAGTGTCCATTTCACCAAAACACAAATTTATGTAGCCCTTATGGATGAATTAAGTGAGCAGGTGTAACTGTGAATGCTGAGCCAGGGATGCATCTTCAGGTATTTACATGCAAGGATGACTCAATGCTGCTTGTCTTAGCTCCACACAAAATTGTCAGAAGATTCAGGATGGTTCTTTCAGGAGTGAGATCCTGTTTGACTGGTACACCATGGATCTTACAGAGAGTCTGCAGCTTTGTAACAAAACCCTTTTTAGTTACAGAAAGAGCTTTATGCTCCCTCTTAGATACCAAAACAAATGTGTTTTTTCAACATTGGTACTACCAATTGATTGCATACTAAACTACTCTTCCATCACTTGGTCTGCACAGCAAGTCACACAGACATATGCATTTCTTTCCTAACAGTAGTTTTAAGTACAGTCTTAAAAGCACAAACTACAAAAGTGGGGAAAAAGGGTTTTCCAAGTTCCAGTCACTTGAGAAACCATCACCAGGGATTAATGGATGCAAAATACTATGATGATTGAAAATTTTGTGGGACTGGTAGGGACTGGTGGGGGATCCCGTCCTCACCAGACCCTCACTGGGAAAACTCCTTAGTGCCATTAGTCCTGCTTCTGCACCAGGGAGTATTCAAGCATGTGCCTGTATTTTCTTTTTTGAGCTTGCTTCACTTTCTGGCCTTCTGTATGATAACCGGAACTCTACATGTTCATTCACTAATGAGGTAAATATCAGTCCTTATGAAATCATCATCAAGACAGTCTGCAGGATTTTCTGCTGTACTTACAGTACTGTTGCCCTGTGTATGCCCACAAGGTCTCAAGGGGTGGAGACACAATATTGCAGTGCAAGGGATTGTCAGATATTACTGCGAGTAACAGCCCCACCCACATGAAGGACTCATCCATCCATTTCCAGTTTGTAGGTTGTTATTAAGCTTATGGCCAAAGGAGGCCATTAAGAAGCTCAAAAATGACCCCTCCATTAAGTAGACTTTCCCCACATATCCTTGGTGGAATGTGTGATCATCCATCTAGTCACCCAGACTGTTTTTAAAGGTTGCTAAGGAGGTACTCTGCATGACAGGCAAGGGCAGCCTATTCCATAAAAGGGAGAGTCTGATGTCCTTTCCACTCTTCTTCAATTTATGGGTTATGGATTTGAGCTGGGATCTTACTTGGCTGCATATCTCAGACTTATGGATCCAATTCTCGAGCTCCTCACTCTATCCATAATGTCCCAGCTAGCTGTACAATACCTCAGACCTTGTTTGCTGCCATATCTCATGGATGCAGAGCCTGTCTCAGAAGCCCTTTTTCAATAGTGTGAGCATTTGAGTAGTTTTTATGTAAGGCAATCTTATTCTAAGACTTTCCCTAGATCATCCCTCTTCCACTATCTATTTTTTTTCAAAGTATCTACACATCATTTATTCAATTCCTCCTTTTTTCATACCTTTTTATGTATCCATGTTGAGTACCATTGTTGGTACCAGTTTTCTTTTCTACCCTTTTTAGGGTACTTCTCCTACTATTGTTAGTTTAATCTTTCTTTTTTTTTCCTTTTTAGTTAGTAGTTTTGACCAAAAAGCTAACAGGTTCTAAAAAATACACTTCCTGTGGGCACAAATTCTGATGCCCACAGGGAGTGCATTCATTACTTAGGAGCGGTACATCTCAATACTAATTGTGCTACCTGTGCTGCTTTTAATTTTAGGGCAGTTGTGGATAGGAGGAACATGGGATTGCACCCCTTCTTCTTCTTCCTCTGGGGCTCAAACCCTTAGTAAGCATTCTAAAACTCTGTCTGAGTCTAGAAAGAGATGCCCTCCTTGATCTCCAAAGACTGCTTCTACCTCTGCGACTTTGGAGCCTTCCCAGAAGATTTGAAGATCTTCAGACTCTACTTCCTCGGATCCAAAAAGGAAACCTTCAGATCATAAACCCTCAGATTTGATTATTGATTATTGTATCAAGTAAATCTCAGAAACAGCTTTCAGATCAAAAAACCTCAGATCGACCACTGGTGCTTGAAAGTGTCTTAGAACTCACTCACTGAGTTAGTGATTGATGCAGTGTCTCCTCAGATCCATTCCCTTTTTTCAAACCACACCAAGGAAACACTCTAGGCCACAGTCCATTACCTCTCCTGTTAGGTCCTCCAGAAGTATGTTTGAGTCTGAAGTGGATAGGATAATGAGGAAGTTCCTCAGAGCTCAGATTCAAGTTGGGGTTATTCCCTCTCCTTCTTCCATTGGATCCATGAGCCTCCCTTCTACTTCCCATATAGTAATGTCTTTCTCCAGTCTGTTCCATGGCTTCAGATCACTGACATCTGAGAGTCCTGAGAAAGAGTCAGTGTGGGAGCTGAAGACTTTAGGTCTTTGATTCTGACAATTTTCCTGATTGGTTCTCCTTCTATTCCCTCGGATCAGGATGAGTAGTGGAACTGAAATCCAGGGATCAGGATCTGCTTAGATGTTGTTGGAGCCATTCTTGCCCTTTGGAGCCTTGTCACTAGATAGCTCTGATCCAGCCCCCTCCTTAATGTATAGACAGGACAAGGTTGAGGCTTGGCTGCTTTGGAAGTTTCTGTTCCAGTGTAGCCAGTCAGGGCTTCTCCCAGTCTGCCTGCTTTCAACGTAGTGGAGATGGTTTTCTCTTGTCCAAGAGATCTGACTTCTCTTTCTTCCTTGAGTCCTACTTCTATTCCCTCAGTGGATCTGAGCTCCCATTACCCATTAGACCTACTACAAAGGGACAGCTGGTGCCAACTAACATCCAGTTTCCTTAGAGGAACTTTCTCTATCTTTGGCTACCTCCCCAGAGCATCCCACTGAGAAGGTTCCCTGTAAGAGAATGTGCAAAATGAGGTACATAGATTCCCCTATGGAATCTCTCACAGAGGATACTGACTTTGATGAAGGAGAAGGATCCCCCAGATCTCCACCAGATGATGTCTCATTTGGAAACCTTCTACAGATTCTTAAGCAGAAAGGTGAATGGTCCTCAGATACACCCTTTCCAAAGCAGTCGATATTTCAGGAAGCTTTTGGTTCCAGCCCATCTATGTCTTGGGTGACTCCCCCAGCTGATGAACTTATCGATCGAGTCTTTCACTAGGCATGGAAGGAACTGGACTCTGTTGAACCAATTCGTCATCACCCAGATAAAACTTTGGCACTATCAAAGGATAGACCCCATTAGAGTGAAGGAATGACTGTTGATGCAGTGGTTGTGGCTGCAGCCACTAAAAAGGAACTAGCTGAGCAGATCTCATTCATCTATCCCCCTAACAAGGAGTCAAGGACATTGGACAGATTTGGAAAACGCATATTTGCTTCATTTACTTTTGCCTTGAAGTCCCTGAATTACTTGCACACTTTAAAAGGCTGCAGAGGGATTTTGACCAAGGAGCTCTCCAAATCCCTCTGAGTCCATGTCTGTGGAGGACTGTAAAAGGTCATCCTGACAAATGGCCACTCTATTATCCATTTCCAATGCATCTCTAAGGTTAATATCCCATGCTGCAGAGGGTACCTCATGGTCTGCAGGGTCAGGCATTGCTGTACGGAGACTTGCCTGAATGTGGCTATGCAACTTTGCTGAGCCTTTCAAGTCTTCTTTCGTCAGTGCTTCTTTTGATGGACCATCCTTGTTTGGCCCTTCTATTAAAGAAACTGTCTCCCACAGTGAACAGGAGGGAAGGACCCTGTCTGCCATATGGATTTGCTTTTCTATCCCTGTATGATCTTTTTCCTGAAATCAAAGAGGAGGCAAGAAATCACAGGGTTCTTTCCAGGACTTACTTGGGGACAACTCCTCCAGGGGCAGAGGGGGAGTTTGAATGGAAGATGCTGAGGAGGTCCGCATAACCAGGGTTTCCATGATTTTTTTCTGAATACATCCTTTCAGTGCTCCTGAAGGGTTGCCTGACTGCTCATCTCTGGAGGCAGTTGTGGGGCACTTGTTCCTGCACCCAAATGCCTGAGCACTTATAACAAAAGATTCTTGGGTGCTAAAAATAATATCCAGACTTTTTTTCATACCATTTTTCCAGATTCCCCTAACCAAACGAAGAAAGCTTCTGACTTCCCACCAGTCAGAGAGAAGCTGTAGCTCAAGAGATTCAAAAGATGCTGGACAAAAGAGTCATCCAGGAGGAGGATTCAGAACTTACTCATGGTTATTTTTAGTGCTAAAGAAGACAGGGTCCTGAGACCAATTTTGGATTTAAGCAGTCTGAACCAATATGTGAAGAAGTCAATTACAAATGGTTGCAATACAGTCCATCCTGCCCTTTTTGCGCAAGGACCATTCATTGTGCCCAATTGATCTTCAGGACACACACTAACACATCAAGGTGAAAAGACACTCAAGAAGATTTTTGAGATTTTGGTTTGGAGTTTGTCACTATCAGTTCAGAGCCCTGCCCTTTGGTCTCACTACAGCCCCAGGGTGTTTATCAAGTGAATGGCAGTGGTAGCCACTCAACTGAGACTGCTGGGATTCAGAGTGTTTCCTTATTCAGATGACTAGCTCCTCACCACCCCAACCAGGCATCTCTTAGAACAGTCCAGGGACTATTAGCCCCAACTAGGTATTAGAGTTAACATCTCCAAATCCAAACTACAACCAGTACAGAGCCTGGAGTTCATTGGTACCCAGTTGAACACAGTAAGTCATATTGCTGCTCTGCCTGCACAGCGTATAGACACAATTAGGTTTCAGGTAAAACAGATCCTTGTTCACCCTGGTCCTCCAGCCAGACTTGTCCTTCAGGCTGTAGGTTGGATGGCAGCTGCCATAGTCCTGGTTCCTATGGCACGTTTCTATATGCGTTTTCTCCAATGGAATCTAGCTGTTCCGTAGTCTAGTCTGCAACATTTTCTATCCTTCCCAGTCAAGCTTACTTTGGTATGTAGAAATCGTCTTCACTGGTGGATCCAGTCAGATGACATTTACTTGGGCCGTCTTTTCATTCTGTCTCCTCCAGTGGCCACAATGACAGATGGTCCAAGACGTGGTCCCCACCCAAGAGATCAATTCTCACATTAATGTCCTGGAGGCGAGAGCGCATTTAAAATTTTTTCTGTCTGTGGACTATTGCGATCCAAATCAACAACATGTCTGTGGTCTGGTAGATCAACAAATAAGGGGGAGCCTGATCTCTTAACCCCTCTGTCGAGAGGCAATGAGAGAGTGCCAGTGGGACATCTCCTCCAACTTCTTTCTAGTAGCAATGCACATTCTGAGGAAATCCAGCGTAGTAGCAGACAAACTCAGCATATCTATGTTACTTCATAAGAGGCCTTTCAGTCAGTCATTGACAGAGAAGATTTTCCATCATTGGGGCCAGCCATGCTGGGATCTCACTGCATCTCCCCACAACAACAAATGCAACAATTTTCTTGCACTAATCCCTATTCGGGGAGTCACTGAGAGATGCTGTAGTCCATGTTTGTCCCTCTGGTCTACTTTATGCCCATCTCCCGTTCCTCTGATTCAAAATGTGTTACAGAGAAAGCATGTTATTTGAAGAGCTAAGTTATTTTCATTGCCCCCTTCTGACCTTGCCAGGTGTGGTTCCCCTTTCTTTGGTCTCATCTTTGATAGCCACCATAGATACTGGACCCCCCAGTATTCTGAGCATCAAACTAACTGCATGGTTTCTCCAGTTTTTATTTATTTATTAATATTTGTTGACAGGGAAAGTCCACTGGATCAGAATAACCCATTTTCAGTGGAGGCCCGGGGAGAAAAGCTCCAGTAACCAATTAAAAATTACCACAGCAAACAGCTAAACAAAAATTATTATACAACAGGATAAGATTTACAGTAATAAGAACCCATACAAATATAAAAAGCATTTCTTAGTGATAGAAATGTGCAGAGTACAATGTCATTATGCAGTGAAAATAAATGACAGTAGAACTTACACAGTATATAAATGGATAACTTGAGGTCATTCAATATAAACAATAATGACCCAGTGTATTCTCTACAATATGAAGGAGAGTATACTTTTGCCTTGTGTAAGTTTCTTAAGGATTAAATATTAATTAGTATAATTTGTTTAAGAGAAAGCCACAGAAGTACAGTTGGTTTACTGGTTTTTCAGTTGATCTAAAAAAGGGGTATTCTAGTTGGAAAACTCATTGGTATTGGTTTATGGTGGTATGAAGTTCTGATCACAAGAACAGATGTGATCATTAAGAAAGTGATTTTTTAGGGTGACTTGGAAGGTTTTCATAGACTTGATTTGTGTTATGGAGGGGGGTAGGGCATTCTATAGCGTTGATATGGAGTAGGAGCTCTCTTATTGGGTTTGTATGCAGTAAGAAGCTGTTTATTAGTAGAATGAAGATTTCAGGTTGGGATGTAGGATTGTACAATACAATGTAGAGATTGGTAGTTATTTGGATTGCATTATTAATTTATGAACAAGAGTTAGTTGAGTGTATTGGAGGTAATGTGGGAACTCCAACCATTCTAATTCTTTAATGGTGTGACAGTGATGAGTACGGTTTTGCAGTCCAGAAGCAAATGGCATTTTTATAATAGCATGATTGTAGTTTATTGCATAAGGATGCATGAAGGTTGTTAAAGATGAGGGGAACCATAGAGGAGTGAGGGAAGTAGGAAGGAATGTGCCAATTTTATTCTTGTGGGCTTATCCGTATACAGTTTGTCTATATAGCTTACCTAGTTTTGAGTGTGTTTTTTTGATTGTGTTAAGAATGTGTTGTTGGAATGATAGTTTCTCATCTGTAGTGATGCCCAGAAATATAGCTGCCTTCACTACTTCAATTTCCGTATTATTTAGGGAGTAGATTTTGAACTCTTATGGTGGTGATTTGAAAGAGAATATTAATAGTTTGTAGTTTAGATTTTTTGCAGTTCAGTAGGAATTGAGCTTTGTTTAGCCATGTTTCTATGTTTGAGAAGGTGTTTTGTGTTATTTTGAGGAGATCTGGGAAGTTGCTGGCCGAGAATATAACTGTAGAATTGTCAGCATACTGGATGAGGGAACCTATGTAGGGAGATGGTATGGAGATTATTTATAAATACATTAAAAAGTAACAGTTCAAGAATGGAACCCTGGGGGATGCCTACTTTATTAACCAGATAACTGGATTGATTGTTTTGCCATCTGACAGATTGTTTATCTTTCAGGTAGCTAGTAAACCAGGTAATGCTATGTTCAGTACATCTTTATGTTTCTAATTGTTGGATTAGTTTGATATGTGATACAGTGTCAAAAGCTTTGGATAGATCTGATAAAACTACTGATGCCAGTAGACCTGAGTCCAAAGCTTTGTTCAGGATATTGGTGAAAGAAAGTAAGGCTGTAATAGTACTATGTGCGGGGCGGAAACTATGTTGGATTTGGGCTAAGAGATTGTTGTCTGAGAGATGTTTTAATAGTTGGGTATGTATACGCTTTTCTAGTATTTTAGATAATGGTGAGAGAAGAGAAATGGGTTGGTAGTTTGTTAAATCATTAGTATTTCCACACTTATGCAATGGGGCTATGATAGATTTCTTCCAAATTTGAGGGACTGTGGATTTAGAGATGGATCTGTTAATTAGAATACTGATGGAATAGGCTAATGCATTTGCACCAGATTTCAGGTATTCAGAGGGGAGGTTATCGGCAGATAGGGACCATGGTCTAAGTTTAGATAGCAGATTGAATATTTGAGAGGTAAGTACCAGATTTAAGGAGAACTTTGGAATTTCTTGAGTATTGCTAATGTTTTCTTTGTGAAGTGAGGGATGTAAGTTGGAATTCTCACCAACAGAGCTTGAATTATTTGTCAAATTGTTAGGGGGGTGGCTTGTTATTGGTGAGGGTCTGTTGACAGGTTTGAGAATGGTGTCTATAAAGTGGGTATTAAAAATGTGGGATATTTGTTCTGGGTACTTGTCAGGATATGGTAATGGGTTGTGTGTGTAGTTCCAGGATTAAGGAGAGAGTTGATTGATTTCCAAAACAATTTTGGGTTGTTTTTCTGATTAGGTAATTGTGAAAAATAATTTTGTCATTTTTTACTAATGCCTTAGCTTTATTGTGCAGGTGTTTGAAATAGTTCCTTTAACAGCTAGACAGCACAGGCTTTCCTCCCATTAGACATATACTTTTGTCTTCCTAGGAAGCTTCTACAAGGAAAATCTACAAGAGTAAATGGAAACAATTTTCAATTTGGGCTATTAAAGAAATTGATCCCCTATACTGCTCGTGTTTCTTCAGTTCTAGAATTATTAGCTTCAGTTTTTCAAGAAGGTGCTAGTTTATCCACAATCAAAGTTCAGTTGGCTGCCATATCAAAATTTCATTCTGGAGAAAAATTTTCTTCCTTAGCTTCATCCAAATTGTGCAAGGCCTTTCTAAAAGGCACCCACTTACTTAGGCCCTGAGTGAAAGATCTGTTTTTGTCATGGGATTTGACTAGCATTTCAGTGGTTGACACAACAACCTTTTGAACCTTCAGCTAAAAATGATTTGAAATTTTGTCTTGGAAATCAGCATTTCTGGTAGCAATTACTTCTGCAAGAAGAATTTCTGACCTCCAGGCTCTATCTTCTAATTTCCTTTACATTTTTTTCACAAAGACAATGTTACTTTATGAACCCATCCAAAGTAACACCTGAATCCAATATCAGTCAAATAATTTATTTGCTTGTCTTCTTCCCTAATTTTTCAAATAAGGGAGAGTACATGTATCTTTTAGATGTACATAGACAACTACATTTTTATCTACATAGGACTAAAGATCTCAGGAAAACTGACCAGTTTGTTTCTTTCTCACTGGAAACATCAGTCTCTAAGGTTACCCTGGCAAAATGGATTACTGATTGCATTTCTTTTGTATATACTCAGCAATGCTGCTCCTTATCAAAGCCTCCTAAAGCTCATTCAACTAGATCCCAGCCACTTTTGCCCTAGAATTCTATTGATGACATTTGTGCAGCAGGTACCTGATCCAATGCTCATACCTTTGTTACTCATTACAGACAAGATTTGACTTCTAGAAACAGAGCTGCTTTTGGTTTGGAAGTTTTTCATGTGTGCCACCCAAGATTCATGTAGCTGGGAGCTCTGTCCCATGTGTTGAAGAATGAAAAGGACAACATCAGATATTAACATATTATGAACTTACTATAACTATGCATCTGTGTTGTCCATATTCATTCCTCCTCAACTTCCCACCCTCCTTCCCCTTTATCTTCTGCAGTGATCTGATACAACCTTTGGAACTTTTTAGTTTCAGGTTTGAGCCCTGACTTACTGTTACTTTCCTTCTTCCTACGCTGTCTTGGGATATATAAGGCAGCAAACTTGATCTGAGGTGTTCTAGGCTAGCTAGGGCATTATGGGAGAGAGCGGAGCTCGAGAGTTGGATCTGTAAGTCTGAGATATGCAGCCCAGTCAGATTCGAGGTCGGATTCATAACCCATAGAATGAAATGGACAACACAGATGCATAGTTATGTTGAGTGCATAACTTTAATTTCATTAAGTTAGGTATTTCATGACATTTGTTGGTGGTGATGCAGTAGTTTAGGTTTAGGTCTGTAGAACAGGTGTTTGCTGCACCAAAAACTGTGATAGCAGACTCTCCTTTGACCAGTGCAGCTTTAGTCTGGTTAGAAAATCTATCTGTCTTGCAGATCATACCTTTCATGATATTTTCTCCAGGTTCAAATAAATTCTAGTCCCACTTTATTCTTCTGTTATAATACCCATTGAGTATAATGTCCTTTCCTATTTGTACCTTGCTAAGTAAGCATCTACACCAAGTAGAGAAACCTCAGTGTTTCCTCACCAAAAAGTTCTCAATGGCCTTAGCTACTCTGCTAGACTGAAAGCCCTATCCCTCTACTTAATTTCAAACAAATTCTTGAAGTGTAATTTCTGCTTAGCCTTCTCTGCTAAAGCAGACTTCATACTGTTTGACCTCCTTCAAGTAAATAGAAACAATGGTAAAGCAAACACTTACTCTGAAGCCCTAAACCTATTTGGCCACATCACTGATACCAGATGGTGTGACTGGTACCCAACCCAACATATCTCCCATATGTGTAGGTAAGGCTGTCATTGCACATTAATCAGAGTAATTCACTAACAAACTTTATTAACTGTGTGGATGACTGGATATATGTTCACAAATTTTCACACAGAATATGTGGAGAAAATTTGCTTAGTGGGGGGCATTTAGTTTACCCAATATTTTTGGGTAGTGTGGCTGAACTTTTTGACTGTCTCCTTGGCTGTGCACTTGGTAAAAAATCTTTGAACCTATAATAAGTGGAGTGCATGGCCAGAGATGCATGTTTCCCTGGACATGCACTCCACTTGTTATAGGTTCATAGTGGAGTGCACTTATCATTCATCTCCCTCTCCAGCCAGTTCTTCCATTGTCCAGGTCACTAATCCAGTAGGCTACTGAGTATAAGGAGAGTTGTGGTAGTCTTTCAGGGTAATTGAAGGATTTAAGACTTTTAATTTTCTTGGTTGTTAGTTGTATTGCTAACTGCACTGTCCACTTCTAGAAAAAATCAGTGAATTGCTGATTTTGCATGGTGTCAGTAAAGCAGATTGTGTGATTTAATTCTTGATCTGATCAAATAAAAATGGTAAGATTGGTAAATAATGTCACACATTTTAAGAGCTGAATAGTAATAGGTGAGATTTTTGCCTCTCAATTGTTTACCCAGAAGGGTCAGTGAGATTATACTGTTTGAAAACAGACATTGGTGTTTGTATCAGAATAATTAAGACATCACCCTTTGAGAGGCAATGGGGAAAAATACCATGCTTTATTTGCATTAGATGGTTTACATTTATCCTTTCAAAGAACAAAATATTGTATCCAAAAAGGGAAGCCTGTCTTTATCCAAGCATCGGACCAATAAGGGTATTTATGTAGGTTTAATCAGTGTTTAAGGTCTTAATGATAACATTTCCAGTTTGGAATTTTTCTTTATCTTGAAAACATGTCACTTTCTACATATACAAAAATCTAGCTGAGTGACACTCTAGTTATTCCTGACGTTTAGGTATAATTCATTTTACTAAAAAAAGGTAAAAACAAAAGTGGAGACATCTCAATTTACATTAAAAGTCATGCCGCTGCTAATGTTCTGCCTTGCCAAAGACATTACAGTATTTTAGTTTCAAGATTTTTGGATGTTTACATGCTAAGATAATTGGAGTTTATTGCTGGAAAGAAGAAATATTTTCTGGTTTGAATGTGGTTGGCTCTGTTGGATGAATAAAGACATCTGCTTATGTGCAGGAGTTGCCTATAATTTTGACAGTAAATGTTAAGAAACATGTTAATAAATTTGACTTTATTTCTTACTGCTAAGCTGTCTGTTTAGTCTGGGCTTGAGTACCCTGTTCCTTCAACTAGTTAAGCAGCATGGTGACTCCCACTGCTTCGATTTATTGGGCAGCATTTCAAATATCTGCAACATTTCAAATATCTGCTGTGAGTATCGGTAAAGGAAAATTTTAAGTTGTGGTTTCAAAATGATTAGCATTTCCCAAGGAGTAGAGGTGTCTGTTTATGAAGAGGAGTTGTCTACCACTCCGTGAGGTAATTATGGAACACTTAATTATTTTAATTTTTTTTTTTGTTTGCTATTGCCACACTTTCCTTTTTCAAGGCATAATTACCCTTTTACTCTGTTAACGAGAGTAACAACTTCTGGCTCTTTAGTTGCCTGTCAGTACTTTATCTCTTAAACATACTTTCTGTTCAATAAGCTCTTGCCATCAGTATTAACTATTAACTCTTGACTTCGTTATACATAACAGGGTTCTACACATGTAGTTTGTCAGTTACCCTTACTGTGTGAGGTTAGAAATGCCTTTGCTTTGGGGTTATGTGCCAGATTTGCTCTGTGTTTTGTGTTACATGTTAACATTACAGTTTATCTTTTTATAAGTGGTTTAGTATTACTTATTCTTGGTAGTGATTTTTGTAACTTTGTTTGAATAACCAAGTTTTAATAACATAAACAAACCATTCCTTCATAATTTATTTTGTCACTTTGCAATTAAGTGCTGTATGAAGTATCTTATTTTCACTGAGTATAAGATACAGGTATTATTTCTTCTTCCGTAGAATTCACATTTCATCCAGTAAAGTGTTTTTTGAAACGCCTTTACTGAATTATCACTTGTGACACAGACAAGCCTGCAGTTATATAAAAGTAATCAAACCATGTTAATAAGTTCACATTTACAAACATTATACCTCTCATGTATTTTTATATATCCTATAATCATTATGTTACATAAATTATTCAGTTCCTTCCTTCTCTTAAACTTCATTGCTCCTCCAAAACATTTTTCTAAATGTATCGTTCCCATAGATTCCATTTCTTTGTATATCATTTACCCATACCGCTTTTCAAAGATCCCATTTCCTGTTCTCTTATCTTTGTTACAATATTTATTTCTTCAAATATAGTTGGTTTAGATTATGATTTCCATTTTCTAGTAATTGCTTTTTTGGCAGCCACTAGAATTAACCTTAACAAGGCCTTACTATGTCTAGGCAGTTCAGATCCTGTATCCCAGCTCAAAAAAATAATTTCCTTAGTTACACTCATTGGCTCACCTAGTATTCCTGATAGAGTATTCTGTAGGGAAATTTTAAAGTCTAGCAACTCATTACATTCCCAAAACGTATGTTCCCAGTTACCTCTTTCTTCCCCATCACCCCTGCCAGCATTTCCCCTCTACCATCAGGAAAACTTCTTTGGCATCTGCTTGGGTTATAAAAGTATCTATGCAAACACATCCAGACAAAAATCCTAAATGTTCTCTCTCTTCCCTATCTTTCCTGACCTCTTCTGATGAATTCCTGTAGTTATTGTGCAGTATTTTATGTGCTGTACTAATTATACATTTTTTAACAGCAGCTTCTGTTTTAGATTCAGTTAAAAAATCAATCATTGTGGGCCTTTCATTTAGGATTACCCTATTCCTTTCTCTTTGTCTAAACTCTGCTATCAGTCCCTGATAGGAAAGGCAACCACTAGCTTTCAATCCAAATGTTTTCTTGGCCTCTTTCCATTCTATTACCTTTCCATCTCTAATTATTTTTCCCAGTACCTCCATTCCTTTGCCAGATTCCTGCAGTAAATTCCAAACCCTTCTTGTCTGTTCTCTGTAACCCTAATTGTAGTCATCCCTATTGTCAGAACCTCCTTTCTCCATTCCCATGTTGGCTTAGTTCTTGGTATACATTTTGCTACTTTATGAATGTAATATTTTTAGTCTTTTTTTTTTTTCTCCAAGTCTTCTGGATTTCTAATACCATGACAGGAATGGACCCCATTCCTAAGTCAAAGTATGATTAAAGTTCATGAGATTAGTATTGTTTCAGTCTTTGATGTCCGCTAGAAGTGCTCTTCGCAGCACCTGCAGTGTGCCCAGTAATGATGACTCCTGTAATTCGTATGGAGTTACATGTATTGGTAACATATCTAAATGCAATTGTAGATTCTTTTTTATAAGACCCATTGCTCCTACTACTATTGGAATTGTCTGGGTATCTTACTTCCACATTGCTCTCGTTTCTGCCTGCAAATCCTGATATTTTATGACTTTGTCTCTTTCTCTGTACGCAAGACACTGTAGTCACCGGGTGTAGAGATTTCAATGATCAGTGCTATTTTTGTCTTCTTTTCATGGACCACTGTATCTAGTTTTCTAGCATCTATCTTTTTAACTGTTGGTAATGGATGATCCTATCCGATACAGACTTCATCATTTCCTATGATACTTTGTGGCTTATGTTTCCAGTGTTTTTCAGCCACTTCAGTACCATAATGTTTGCACAATTCCTATTGCAATAGTCTTGCCACATTATTTTGCCTTTCAGTATACAGCCCTTCTGCCATTAGTGTGTCACAACCAGCAATGAGGTGTGCAACTGTTTCTAGTTCTGTTTTACAAAACCTACATTTCTCTGTTTCTCCCACATGTTCAATGGACTTTGTAAACCAACATTGTATGTAGCCCACTATCTTAGGCTACCACTATTAACCTTTCATGTCTTGGTTTGAATTTGCCTCTCCTTAATCATTCCTGCATTCAATCCTGATCAACATGAGGTTCTTCCAGAAGTTTTCTTTACTTGCAACTGTATTTATGCATTTTCCACATTTCTTGCCTTCTCATCTGGTCCTTCACCTCATGTTCTTTCTTTTGTTTTTTGGCACATTCAGTTGCTGCCTGACTTTTATCTACTTCTGGTTTAATTTCCATTCCTGCTTGACGCTGATATGCTTCTGCTAGACTAAGCAGGGAAGTCATCTTAGATTTATTCTCCTCATGTTTCATAACTTTCACTACATTTGGGTCTTGTGAGGTCAGCTGATGTGTGTGCAGTCCCACGATTGCAGATCTATATATGTAGTCAATTTCAAGGAGGCCCATACTTCCTTTGGAATGGGAAATATATAATCTTGGTATGCATTGATTTTTATAAATCATTTTGTGGGCATGAAGCATCCTTTTTTTCCTGTCTAATCTGTCCAGCATGTTTTGGGGCCAGTCAGTCTGTAAGTTAGTAGAGGAAGAGCAAATTGGTTTATAGCTCGAATTTTGTTCCTAGATGTCTTCAGGATTAATTTAATTTAGGTCTTCTGAATTATTCTTTACTAAGTTTTATTTGCATTTGTTTGTGTTTTGTTGTTGATCCTTCATCAGTTCCCAAATATTTACACACTCCCTCTTGCTCAAGTTCTTTTATATCACATTATTGTCCCAAACTGATGTTTTCTTGGTGTTGCAGTTTTCCTGCTTTAAAGGATGCGTTTGCACATTTATCAAGACCAAATGACATTCTTATATCATCTGAAAATGTTTGACAACTTGCAGTTGTCTTTCAGTTCCTTATCTGATGAGCTATACAGTTTTAAATCATCGACAAAGAGAAGATGAGAAGTCTTTACACTTTGCTGTTTTCAAGGAGCCAAATTATAGCCATGGCCTAAGCTGTTAAGTAGACAGCTTAATGGGTTAAGGGCAAGGCAGAATAGCAGCGGTGACAGAGAGTCACCCTGGAATATCCCCCGTTGAATTTTTATCCCTGGGATATTAATTTGCCCTTTATCGTGGCTTAATTGCAAAATGGTCTGCCACTGTTTCATGGTCACTGTAATGTAGTCGTTCAGTGTAGGGGTGTATCTTATACATTTTTAAGCACTCTTTTATCCATGAATGTGGGATACTATCAAATACTTTTTTGTAGTCCATCCATGCCATACTTAGATTCTTCCCCTTTTTAGAGTTCTCCACTATGACTTTAACAACAAATGAGCCTTTGTTCCATATGACTTTATTTTTTTGCCCTTTTGTTCTACTGCCATAATTGAGTTTTTTTCTAAATGACTATAAACTCTTGTCAGCATCAATTCCCATGTATAGTTTATATATCGTCGGAAGGCAAATTATTGGTCTATAGTTTTTAGGGTAGCTTGCAGGTTCACTCTTAAGTAAGAGCATTGTTTTTCCTGTTGTTAACCAGGTTGGTGTCAGTGTGGGGTGTGCATATAAATAGTTCTTACTCACGGCTAAATCTTCCTGCAAAGATGTTAATACTTTCAGCCCAAAGTTAGGTACTGCATCTGGGCCTGGGGTTTTCCTATTAAAGGCTTTTCTCAACTTTGTTTCAATCTCTCTGGCTGTTACTTCATCCCATTTCATATCCTGTATTTTTGAACCTCTTATTCTTTCTTTAACGTCTTCTGTCCATTTATCATCTTTGTTATGTTCCACAGGATCTTCATACATACTTCTCCAAAATGTATCTATTTCTTATTTTTTGGCAGTCTTTCAATTCTTTTTACTTTATTTCCCAATTCTCTATAAAACTTTTCTGGATCATCAGTAAATTGCTTATTTTGTACTTTTCCTTTATATTTATTTTCGTATCTTCTAAGTCTTTCCACCTGTGTTGAAATTTTTAGTTTATTTGCAATAGTGCATGATAGATCCTGGTCTGTTCTAATACTGCACATTGCTTTTATCACATCTATTTTTCGTAGTATTTTTGATCTATTCCCTCTTCTATAATCTAACAGTGACATTTCTTGTCTTAAGAGCTTTATAGTTTTCTCTATTCGATATTTCTATAATGGTATTCAATTTCTCCCCTTCCTTTCCATCACTACCCAGTGTTCCTGTGGTAGATCTTTTATCAGTTATTAATTTAGCTGCACAGTACTGTATCCTGTTTACTTCGGTTATATCACATGGGTCTCTATGAGCAGTCCTAATTACTGTGTTCATTTGTTTTATCAAACTTCTGACTTTTTGGGTTTTATTAACTTTCTGCAGTCTATTTCTTTCATTGATCTTGATATTTCTGTCTCTGTCTATTAAATCAAGCAACTCTTCTCTTAGCTCATTTTCTTTCAAACTGAGGTCACATCCCTTGTTTTCCAATTTCTGCTGGCATTCTATAGAAGATTATATAGCACCTTCCTGTGGCACATTCTCTTCAACTTCATCGCGTGCCATCCGTTGCTGTATCATATGGGAACTCACTGGCCTATCACTGCTCAACATTGACTGCATCAGAGTTTCCACAGTTTCCTGTTCCTTCCCTTGCTGTGTAGCTTCAAGAGAATGTTGAAACTGTTTTCCTGTGGAAGGCTCCAAATTATCTTCATATGGCACCTGACCAATTGCTTCCTGTTCCAATGATGTCCCCTTAATTTGGATATCCATTACACTGTCCTGTTGTGGTGCTTTCTGAATTAGATTTTCCTACGCTGAATCCTTCCCTTTGCAGGCACTCCATAACTTCAACTTCTGTTTTTTTTAACTTCTGTTTTACTAATCTTCTTTTCTACATTCCATCTTTGTGATGTTATTTTTTTATTGTTAAATTTTCCATATCTGGATGCCTTTGCCTATATTCCTCTTCAAATATATTTGGGGCGGCCTTCTTCACATTGATTAATTTGTTTTTCTCCTTTGCATAAATATTGCACCATATTATATCTTTCTTTCCCATGTCCATATTTCTTTTTTATACTTGTCAAATATCTCCTGGTTTTGTTGATTATATTTTCACACTTCCTGAGATGCTTCTTTTTCCAAACAGTTCAAGGTTTCTTGATCTATATACTGTTTTTCACAAATCTGTTACATCAATGAACACAAATTTTCATTTGAAGCTTCTGACAGTTTTTCTTGGAGGAAGTATTTTTCTTTCCTCTAATTTCTCTCTTAATCATTTTGTATATATTGTGTCTGGAAATTCTGGACTTTTTGCATAATAGTAAGAATACATAATTTCTTTCTTATCCTCAATAGTCCACTTTATCGTCTTTATGGCTCTTCTTTGGCCTATCAGTTTTTGTGATTTTGGTGGACTTCTACTTCCTTCTACAACAGGGGGGCCATCCTCCCTCTGGGCTGGCCTGGCCCCATTGTAAGAATGTTTCCGTATTTTGAGGATTCTACACTGTCATCTTTTCCAGTCCTAGCACCAGTGTGCTTACCAGGCTTGGGCACTTTTTTATCCTTGGTCTTGTGCACCCTGCTATCTTTTTTTTAGTTTTTAACCTACTTCTGTCCATCTGAAAATATAACAGGATAAGCAGTGTCCACAAAGCCAAAATTCTTTTAGGAAATAAGTCCAAGTCCACCAGTCTTACATCATAGAAAATGAAATATATTAAGTGCTTTCATCTCTGTTAATACAGAGACTTCATCAGAATAAAAAATTACACCAAACTCAAGCTAAAATATATTTGATCAATTAACCACCTGCTTAATTAATTAAATAATTTAAAAAGACATACACATTGTATATAAGAAATTCACCTGGTCAAAGCCCTATACTTTAAAACTGGGACACCAAACTGAAGCTTAAATATATTTGATCAATTAACCACTTGCTTATTCAATTAAATAATTATTTTTTTTTTAAAAAAGACATACACATTCATCTGGGTTGATAGAGATTCCTTGAATAAGAAGTTTACAAGTAGTATGGTGGTCCCATTTGGTGAAGGCTCTAAAGAAGTTAAAGGTATAATGCAAAAATACTGGACTATTTTTAGGAGTAACTCCGATTTATTTAGAATTTTTGGGGAAGAGACAATATTTGTGAATAAAATGGGTAAAAATCTGAAGTATTTGTTCAAGCACAATATTATTTTACATAATTCGTCAGAGAAATGAACAACTAAATGTGGTTGCAAATACATTTTGGATGAAAAGATTATTTGTTTACCAAATAGGGCTAATCTTGTGGTTTTCAAACCATGGAATTGTATAACAAGGGATTTAGTTTACTTGACTGTATGTGACCCATGTAAATACTTTTATGTAGGAAAAACAGAGAGACAGCTTAGTAAACGCATTTATGAACATGTTTATGCAATCATACAAAAAATGATAAACATGCTTTGTATAGACATTCTACAAAATGTGTAGATTTTAAAAAGTTCAGGTTTGGTATTTTAGAGGTTGTACATAGATCTTCAAGGGGGGGCTGGTGGGAATTGGATACTGAATTGTGTGAATTGAAATGGCAATTCCTGCTTAATTCATTTTATGAACCTGGTCTCAATGAAACTTTGTCTATAGCCCCAGTTTTAAAGTATAGGGCTTTGACCAGGTGAATTTCTTGTATAAAATGTGTATGTCTTTTAAATTTTTTTTAAATTATTTAATTGATTAAGCAAGTGGTTAATTGATCAAATATATTTAAGCTTGAGTTTGGTGTGTTTTTTATTCTGATGAAGTCTCGGTATTAACTGAGACAAAAGCACTTAATAAATTTTGTTTTCTGTGGTGTAAGACTGGTGGACTTGGACTAATTTCTGAGAAGAATTTTGGCTTTGTGAACACTGCTTATCTTGTTGTATTTTCAGATGTATGTGATGCAGAGGTGAGATATTCTACCTTTGTGATTGCAACTACTTCTGTCCATGATATATGCTGTATAAATACAGTCTATATGTCAGTGTCGCCTTGGTGAGATTTTGTAAATACAGGGTCGACCTCATGAATTCAGTTTCAGCACTACTACTCTCCTTTGCTTGCTGACTTTTCATCTCTCCATTCGGACTCCTAATGTTAAGGGTTTTTTTTAATTTCTCCAAGTCTTTTGTTTTTCTAATACCATGATGGGAATGGACCCCATTCCTAAGTCAAAGTACGATTAAAGTTCATGAAAATAGTATTGTTTCAGTCTTTGATGTCAGCCAAAAGTGCTCTTCAGAGCACCCGCAATGTGCCCAGTAATGATGACTCCTGCAATTTGTACGGAGTTACATAGATTGGTAAAATATCTACATACGTTTGTAGATTCTTTTTTATAAGACCTGTTGCTCCTACTACTATTGAAACTGTCTGGATTTCTTTATTCCACATTGCTTTCATTTCTGCCTGCAGATCCTGATATTTTATGACTTTGTGTCAATAATTACGCAAGACACTGTAGTCAGTGGGTGTGGCGATTTCAATGGTCAATGCTACTCTTGTCTTCTTTTCTTGAACCACTATATCGGTTTTCTAGCATCTGTGTTTTGAACTGTTGGTAATGGGTGGTCCGATGTGATATAAACCTCATAATTTTCTACGATGCTTCGTGGCTCATGTTTCCAGTGTTTGTCAGCCACTTCAGTGCCATAATGTTTGCACAATCCCCAGTGCAACAATCTTGTCACATTATTATGCCTTTCAGTATACAGTCCTTCTGCCATTAGTATGTCGCAACCTGCAACAAGGTGTGCAACTGTTTCCAATTTGGTTTTACAAAACCTAGATTTGTCTGTTTCTCCCACATATTAAATGAACCTTGTAAACCAACGTGTACGTAGCCCACTTTCTTGGGCTGCCAATATTAACCTTTCATCTCTTGGTTTGAATTCACCTCTCCTTAACCATTCCTGCATTCATTCCTGATCAACATGAGGTTTTTCAAGAAGTTTTCTATACTTGACACTATACTTATGCTTTTTCCACATTTCTTGCCTTCTCATCTGGTCCTTCACCTTATATTTTTTTCTTTTGTAGGGCGGCACAGTGGTTCAGCAGTTAACGTTGTCGCCTCACAGCAAGAGGTTCTCTGGTTCGATTCTCGGCTGGGGTGCCTTCTGTGTGGAGTTTATATTTTCTCCCTGTGTTCGCGTGGGTTTCCTCTGGGTACTCCGGTTTCCTCCCACATTTCAAAGACATGCATCTGGAGCATTTCTCCCTGGGCCTCCACTCTGTGGAACCTAGTCGGACTTTCCCGGTCAACAAATGTTAAATAAAATAAATAAAATTTTGTTTTTTGGCACATTCAGTTGCTGCCTGATTTTTATCCACTTCTGGTTTGAATTAAAAATTAAGCAGAGAAGTCATCTTAGATTTATTCTTCTCATTTTTCAAAACTTTCACTACTTTTGGGTCTTGTGAGGTCAGCAGATATGTGTGGAGTCCCATGATTGTAGATCTATATATATAATCAATTTCAAGAAGGCCCATCCCTCCTTCAGAACGGGGGAATATATAATCTTGGTATGCACTGATTTTTATAAATCATTTGGTGAGCATGAAGCATCTTTCTTGTTTTCCTATCTAATCTATCCAACATGTTTTGGGGCCAGTCAATCACTCCAAAACTAAGTTAGGACAGGAAGAGCAAACTGGTTTATAGCTTGAATTTTGTTCCTAAATGTCAGTGCTGTTTTCAGGATTAATTTAAGTCTTCTGAAATATTCCTTACTAAGTTTTATTCGCAATTGTTCGTGTTTTATTGTTGATCCTTCATCAAGTCCCAAGTATTTATACACTCCCTATTTATACACTCCCTCTTGCTCAAGTTTTTTATATCATATTCTTGTCCCAAACTGATGTTTTCCTGACATTGCGGTTTTCCTGCTTTAAAGGTTGCTTTTGCACATTTATCAATACCAAATGACATTCTTATATCATCTGAAAAAGTTTTGACAGCTTGTGTTTGTGCTTTCAGTTCCTCATCTGATGAGCTATACAGTTTTAAGTGTATAAGTTCTGTATGACTGCTGTTATTCTGCTTATGGATCTGTGTCCAAACTACAATTCTTTCCTTATTTCTTGAAATAATCCCCTTTTTTATCATCATCCCTTTCCACTTTGAATTGTAGCTTTCTGCTTGTGTTATGTATAAGAGATTTAACCGTGTAGCTCTGAAATATCCCTTCAAATCAGGTAATCTTAAATCTCCTTGTTCTTTTGGAAGGATCAGCTTGTCCCACTTAACTCTTATCCTCTACTCTCTTCCCCACCCAAATAAAATTATTCAACTCTTTATTACTGTCAACAGCTTCTTCTCAGGTTGATAAAAATATGTCTGACCTGTACATAAAACTTAAGGGACTAAAAATATTTTTTACTGCTTGTATCTTGCTATCCATATCCATAGGCAAGAGCTTCCAGTTTGTCAGTTTTTGTATCATCTTTTGTTTAGTATCTTCCAACATATCCTTAGCTGCCATAACCAAATCCTTTTTAATCAGTACTCCTAAACACTTCATTTTATCATGTCCCCATAAATATGGGTATTGCTGAACCAGTTTGTGTGTTTATACATAGTTTGTAGCTATAGCCTTTGTTTTTCCTCCATTAAAATGATATCCTGTAAAACCCAGAACTGTCTTATTATATTCCATAGCACTGAGATATCCTTTTCTGGTTCCATCAGGTGCAAAATATCACCTGCAAGTAAAGCCATCTTTTCTTGAACACCATAGCAATTATGTCCTTGAATTTATGAATCCCTTATTTTCTTTGCCAGTGATTCTAAATATAATGCAGATAATAAATGGGAAGAGGACACCCCTGCCTGGTTCCTTTGTTCACACACAACTTACCAGAGAGGAACCCTCCCACTTTGATTTTTGCTTCTGATCCCTTGTATATCTTTCTAATTTACCTTCTATTTGTATCAGGAAATGCAAATGCTTCCATTGCCCTACTCATAAAATCCCAGCTTACTCTGTCAAATGCTTTCTCTGCATTGAGACCCATCAATAACAGTGGTGTTTTCCTTCATTCTGCTACCTTCTGAATCATCTTTGCTCTTTTTATGCTGTCAAATGTTTGCCTTCCCTCTAGAAAACCACATTGGTCCATATCTATCAATTTTTGGCATCACCATTCTTTTAGCTGTTATAGACATAAACACTTTGTAGTCATGGTTAAAATTCGAATGGGCCTATATGAAGATGGATCAGATGAATCTTTACCATCTTTAGGTATTACAGTCACCACAGCTTTTTTTCAGGATGTTGGTGCCTCTGCTTTTTTTTAAAATACTGTTATACACAACTTTCCAGATCTTTATCACTTTCATTCATTCTAGCTTCCAAACTTCCACTGTAAAGTCATCTTTTCCTTGAGACTATCCTATAGATTGGTTGTACATCACCATTTTATCTCATTTCCTCCTATCTTAACTGTTAGCCTCATATGTCTCTAACTTTGGCATCTTTAAGTCTTCCTAAAATATTTCCATTTGTGCTTTTTCTTGATTTCCCCACTTCTCTGCTTTATACAAATTTTCATAAAATTTCCAAAGTATCTCTAGTACCTATACAGGATCTCTGGTTATTTTTCTTGTTATAAGCTCCCTAAGTTTGGCAATAACCCTTGTTACTTTCTGTTGCCTAAGTTGTGCTAAAAGTTTTGTGCTCTGAAGTTATCAAAAAGAGTTGCTTAACAGCAGTCATTTTAAAGTCATGCATATTATCAGGCACTTCCTTATTTTCTCTTTAGCAGTCTAATTGCACCTCCTATTCTGTGAAATTCCCCTTATTTTGTAACACTGTAACCTTTGCCAGCCCCTCTAAATAATTCTTATTACTTCTTAACCAGATCTGTTATTCCTCAATTTATAGTCCATTTTTAAACTCCACTTTCATTTTATCCCACTCAGTAGCTATAACTTCTAGTTTACTGTGTCTTCCCTAACAACCCCTGGCTAATTTCCACTACCTATTCCTTAAAGTCTTCTCTTTTTATCAGGTAGGTGGGGAAGTGTCAGTGTCTCATCTTTACTTCATTACTCTGCATTTCTGTCTTAGTAATTATTGGTGTATGATTTGAATAATTTGATTTGAATATAGTTATTGAGTGTGTATTAGCATTCTCAATTAAATGGACATGTTCCTGTGAAATATAATTTCTGTCAAGTTTAGCCCTGTTATTGTACCTTGAGGAATAATATGTAAATTCTCTTTGAATTCTTACTTCTGAATATATATCTTTCATATCAAATATTTTAATACATTCCTTCAGAAATCTATCCTTTTTAGTTATATTTTCCCTTCTAGCCCCCCCCCCCAGTTACATCCTCATTGTTGCAAATGAAATTGCCATCCCCACCCATAAGTAATATTCATTGCTGAAAGCTAATTATTTCTTCCCCCAAAAATTTAAGTTCCAAAATTGCAGTTTTAGGTGCAATACAAATACATGGCCGTCGTAATCCCCATTCCTTGCCAGTGGCACCTTACTACTATAAATCTGTCATGATTATCTTTTCTTCCTCTTCTGTCAATACTGGTACACCTTTAACAATTAATATAAGTACTCTCCTTTTCCTTTGTCTCTGTTGTTCTGTAGAATATTCATCTTGAAATCCTTTCTTTATCAAATTCAGATGCTCATTTATTTCCAAATGTGTCTCCTGTAGGACTGCTATTTGCACTCTACATTTCCTAATATAATTAAGTATTCTTTCCATTTTGCCTATACTTGTGAGACCATTCACATTCCAAGATAATATGGAAAGGAATGTCATTATGGTAAGAAGTCATTATTCCCACTTATTATATATGCAGCTTTTTTAAATGTCTAGTTCCAGCTTTTGTGATTCATGTATCCATTGATGTTTGGCAGGTTAATCCTTTATGCAGTTTTTTTTCCTTTCATCAACATTTGAACCTATTTCACATTTTACAAGGGTATTTATTTATTTTAATAAAAACTCATAAAAAAACACACACATCCCCATAACACCCCCATAACCTATTAACGTAATATAAATACATAGAACTATGTACATCTTCAAATAATGAAGTTTTACCCTTGTAATAAGAATGTTTATTCCAGATAGACATCTGTTAACACAGGCTCTAATTAACCTGAAACTGATGTTATCCATGCTAAGATGCGTATTATTGCCTGTGCTTCTACTTACACTAATTGGTGTCTCTTCTTTTTTATCTTTATTCCCACACCTCCAGATGTGAAAACTACTTGCATACATTTAGGCTTGAAGAAACAAGTGTTCTGTCTTTTACTGCCCTGTTATCAGCTTACCTGCATGGAAAATTAAGAGGAAAAGAGACAATTGCAGTTATCTGTTGCAGCCTGAAAGATAAGATGAAACCTTTATTGCTGATGGAAAACGTCATTATATTTGGAGTGCTCATATTCACTTATTTCCCCTTAAAATGTATTAGATTAAGAGAAGGGTCTTAATCCAAACATGCAAAAGTTAGAGAAAACATATAAGCTCTTCATATAGTATGATCTGTGTACATTATGCACCAGCCCCTCCACCAGAAGAACCCAAGATTATAGCCTATTAACTTAAACATGATTTTGTCTATCTTTTCTTTTCTTTTTGCCCTGTAATGCCTATATTTATTAATACCAAAAGAAGAAAGAAAGAGAAGAGGACAAAAAGGAGAAAAAAGGCATCTGTTTACTGCAATAACTTTATCACATACAGGATCAACTAAAATGCTTTACTATAAAATATACAATTTATATTTGTGAAAAATTTCATAGAAGTACTGCTGTGAAAATAAACCATTTCATTTAGTTACCTTCTTCATCTCCTTCAGAGTCCTTCCAAATGTTAATGGCATGAAGTAAGGCAAATGCTTCTCAGTTCTTCATAAGTTTAACAAAGTCAATAAAAATCTACTTTTTCCATGTATTCTTGTACAGCCATAGTTCATAAATGTGATTGATCCTTTGCAATCTCACATTTATTCACCCAATTTCTGTATTGCTGGTGGTCTTCCTGCTCATCTCCGTCTCCCAGCTCCAAATTCCTGTTCAGTTCCATGGTGCTCCTGATCCTTCTTGTCAACTCCTTTGCTTTTCTCTTTCTGTCAAGCATTTTCCTTTGGAACAGTGGAAAATGTTTCACTGGCAAAGCCACTCTGCATGTGCTTTATTATCAGAAGGAGAAACAGAGTTCCCTTCTGCTCAATGGGCCATCTTCGTCAAACTTTTGCATTTCATCCTTAGCCTGTTTTGTCAGTCAAAATAATTACTGATTCTCCTGGAAAAAAACATTTTCTGAAGACAGCTGGGTATAGCAGCTTGAATCTCGTACCTGCCTCTCAACATTTCTTGAACTGGAATAAATTTTTTTCTTCTGCCTGGTGTACAGTGAATAATCATTTCCCACAAACAGGCTACATTCTTCAATTTTTAATACTTTTCCCTTATGTCACAGTTTTGTCAAGATCAACTCTTTCTGCTGGTAGGTTTGCTGCTTTACTAATAAAGGTCTTGGCTGCTTTCACATGGCCATATTTGGCACACTGTGTGCCCTTTCATTGAACAGTTCCTGCTGTGGAATACCAGTCCAGTTGCTTATTTGTACCTTCATAAAATTAATGTAGTGTGTTCCTTCTAATTTCTCTGGTACAGGAGAACATCTCAGATTTTCCCTACTTGCTTTGTCATCTAATTCTACTGTTTTTTGAAACGTGTCTGTTTGAGCAGTCTCATATTTAGCCAGCCTTTTCATTTCGACATCTGATTTTTGCAGTTTAATCAGCTCATCTGAATATCTGCTTAAAGCTTCTTCCTTTTTTCCAGCCTTTTGTTATTTGAGTTAATATACTCCTTCAGTGTTTCATTTATTTTAATCAGCCCTGAGCACATTTGACATATTTTTCCTCTAGCTTACTGAAAGCCATGTCTTGAAGGGCTTGAAGTGATTTTTGCTGAACAGCTGCAGGATTTTTCCCATTCAGTGCTTTCTCTTCTCCTTTTCTGTTTGATTTTCTTTCAGGTTCTTTCTGTTTCTTCTCTGCAAGCATCTAGGCACTGTACTTACTAGCCAGACATGGAATTTTACTCAAGCTGGCAATATCTCTGGCTGACCTTTCTCAGTTTCTGTTTTCACAGCAGCAGAGCTGAAGTTAAGCTGTTGATCAGTGTGCAGCCATTTTGTAAGTGTCAGTATACTATTTTTTTATATTATTTTATTAATTAATAATTACCAGTATTCAGTAGTGAATGTATCTTTTTTTAATAAGGCTCTCATTTGTTAATATCTGTTTACCATAAGGTACTACTGTACTGCAGTAACATCTACAATTAGTATCAAAATCAGTTCAGCCACATATTACAAGTAGGTTCACATTGAGGTTGCTTCCCCCCCAGTGACACTGGTTAAATATTAATGACATGTATCAAAATAAAATGAGAGACTATTGACTTGTAAGAAAGAAGTGTGAAAACCTGACATAAATTCTGATCAACAAAAACAAATAAACTCCGCTCCACTTCATGTTCAACTTCAGGTTTATTATGATGACAATTTGGTAAACATTATTACAAAATCTTGTATGAAATTATTAAAATGATCTAAAACTAAAATGCTGAAATGTGAAGTATCCGAAACAGACCACTCTGCAAGAATAAATGTACAGAGCACAGATAGAGTTAATATAAAAATAAACAAATTCTAAACTTTCATGGCTTAAAAATACATTCAGAAGCTGCGGGTGATAATTATGCATTCCAGACTCTGGGTCAAATGTATAAAATGCTTATAATTTTTAGAAGTAATAAATTTACTGGGCTCCAAGTTTACAATTGGTCCCTATCAACAGTAGCATACACTCAAAATTCTCAGCTAGTAAGACCTTCCTGTTTCGTCTGCAAGTTCACATTTCAGAATTGCATCAGGAGATGACCCGGTTCCATCAGTGGCCCCAGGTCAACAGGATAGAGACAGTTAATCACACAGAATCCTCAGACAACAAAAACAAAAGTCCTGCAAATAAGTTCCTGTAGGATGGCAAGATGAAAGACCTGGATTGATCAGTGGTCCTCAACAGTAACACTGAACCAAAACAATCTCCTGAGCTTTCCCAAAGCTGCAACAGAAACAGTCCCAGAGCCTTGAATTCAAATAACCAGTAAAAATGTTTAAACTGAAGTACAGGAACAGCCAGCATTGCTGCAAGAATTAAAGACCAGGTGCTACAACAGATAAAATCCTGGGAGTATCCAGCATGGCCACTGCAACAATATGAAACTTAGTAGACACAAAGTTACAGGCATTGAATATAGATGGCTCAGAATGTATCGGGTTCCTTGTACCATGATGGAACAGTCAGCAGAGGCTGACCAGAGATAAAATATAAGACAACTTTTATGGCCATAAAATCCAGACTTTGAGGGCTGAAGGTAGGGAACATCCATGAAGTTTATCCTATGTGGCCATCTGTCACCATATCTGACTGTATGTCCCCATTTAATAAAACATTTAATCACAGACCAGCAAAAAGAGTTCTTTATCTTCTATGAGTTAAACAAGCATCCTCCAGAGAAACATATTCAGAAAACATTTAGTTGATGCTGTTCATTCATCTTCTTGTCCTGCACAGACTCTTTTGTGATTGACAGGGGTTATTGATTCTGACTTTCATACCACTGCCATTAATATTTTAATGTGCAGCATTATCAGCAATATAGACCTAAACTGTAATCATTGGTTCCTTTTAAAATACAGCAGGCAGTTGCCCTTAGGGGTATATGGTAAACATGCAGTGCTGCCTTTTTTTGAAATAGGTCTTGCTGTACCTGGATAACCTTGCCATTGCCCAGCTACAGATCAGAGTTATAATCAGTGACTCTTGAGGATTGTCTCCACCTCAGATTGAGCTCAGTGCCTTTGAATGCAACATTACTAAAGTTACACACACACACACACACACACACACACACACACACACACACACACACACACACACACTATTTTCGATTGGGAGATAAATATTGTTTTTGCAGCACCAACTTACTCCTCAAACTATAAGGTATACTAAAATCCAGTAAGTCACATGTAACAAAACTGAAAAATACCTTACTTTTTCCCCTTAAAATGCTATGACCTTTAAATATTTAAATGGTAGCAGAAGCCCTAAGCAGTCAGTTAATCCTTCTCAGTAGGTAGACACCACAGGTAAAATGTGTAACCCATAGAGCAATTGAATAAAACTATAGCCACAAGACATCTAAGTTAAATTCTGAAGCTCTTTATTTGAAAATATTCATTCATTCATTTTTTTGTTTGTTTAACTGGGATAATCTGAATGAGTGAAAGTAACTCATTTTCAGTGGAGGCCCAGGGAAAATACTCCATAGAAGGAAAATAATGGAATAGCAAAGTATATCTTTAGATAATATTAGTTATTAAAGTAATAATGTAAAATGTGATATTAAAGTAAATATTTACAATAAAAAGAGAAAATGTAATTAATATATAACAAGATGTAATAATATAAATAAGTAAAGGAATAATTTAAGAACTGTTTATGAACATTACAGGGTAATTACCATGTAATGCAAAAAAAAATCATTAAAGATGGAGATTAAGTTAAAGAATTTGTTTTTAACTATTTGCATGTTATCTTGGAAGTGTTTGCATCAGAAAATAAAAATAGCAGTAATGCATTCAAAAGAATAGTTAATGGTTAGAAAAATCTAAAAAAAAAAAAATCTAAGAAAAAAAGGCATCTTGCTGTTCATTTCTTAAAATAAGCCAGCCTTTAAATAGTACTAATTTGCTTTAATCAGTCACTTCTTCATTGTGGGAAGACACCACAACATTTAGTATATGTATGAAATACATTAATCTTAAGTTAATGAATACGACATCATCCAACTTCATTCAGCTGTTTCTGCCTCTGACTTTTAAGTTCAGAAATATAGTATTTAAAGTCCTTACCTGGCAACAACTTGTCCCAGTGATATCTTTTAGCAGTAATTTTTAATTTATTTACAGTCCCTGTTTATAAGTTATCAAGTATGATTTCCTATAACTTCAGTCTAAATTCAGAAAATACTGTTCTGTTTTCAGTTACATGTTCAAAGATTAAAGATAGGATTCATCATGTCAGAGTGGTAAATAAGGCATCATTATGTGACTTACTGCAGCAAACTTCAAGCAGAAAACTCTGTAGTAGGATGAACATTTGCACATACTATAAAACAAGCCCTGAAACACACACAAATGAAGGTTATTCAAGAAATAAAAGTCCTGTTACAGAAGGTATATAAGATGGCAGTGATGGAAACTAATCCCATTATATGTCAATGACATGGGAATACACCACTACTTTCTTATGTCTACCATGTTGCATATAAAACCGACTTGAAATGAATTACGGGAAAGAGAAAGGCTTGAAGAAAAATAAGATCACATTAATATATCAAGCTCCATTGACAGCCATTTTGCAGAAAACATATTAAACTCCTATAAGAAGCAGTCAGTGATTTTGAGGTGTTAAAATAGCTCAGAAAACAGAGCTGGAGTGAAAAATAGATTTTTTTTTTACTTCTAAAGTGGAGTTTTCCTTTAAACAAGCATTTATGCATATTCATTGCACTTTACATAGCTTCAGTACAGCTAGGTTAATTTTTATGTGGTTTTCTTTTGAAAGAGAGTTTAGTTCATTACAGTCTTTCCTACATATGTCCCTTCTTTCAAGACTCAAGTGGGTTTTGTTGAGAGACCTTCAAGAAACGAAGCTTGAGGCAGAAAAAGGCTTTTCATGTCACAGTCACCCAGAATTTTGTTTGGGAAGATTGTCTTGAATTTTTGGGGTTAGATTAGAACAGTTTTGTCATTTACCTGGCATCCCTTTACCCTGATAGATAACCCTGACTTTTTTGACTTCTTGTTGAGTTCCTTTATATCTGTATAATGCTGTTCCAGCTGGATGTACACTATGGGTTCATTTTCTATCATGCTGTTTTAACAATGCTCACAATCACTGCAGAGCCCTTTTATGCATTTTGAAATTACTGGCCAGTAAAAGAATTGCACAAGTCTTTTTCTGCACTTTTATACTCAAATGGCCTGAAAAGGAGTATCATAAATTATGTCTAGAAGTGCCTGATAATAGGCATTTGAGATTACAATCTACTGCATCATTTCTCAGTGCCTGATGAGAGGCTTATGGGATTACCAACTGCTGTTATCACTTCTCCCTTTTGGTCCTCTTTGAGTCCAGATTTTGTACAGAAAACCATATTTCCAGTATATAACAACTGATTTGCTTTTGAAGATTAGGAGCCCCCTAGGCTCTCTCTCTCTCTCTCTCTCAAGTTTTGTAAACTGGAATCCAAAAGCTGTGCCTGCCTTAGTGCTGTCTTGCTGATTCTGCCCATTTTTTCATTTTAATGGAAGTTCAACACTGTTTGACAACAGAGTCTCAGATTTGGACCCACAGCTATCAAAAATTTCTCTGAAGCAACTGTTTTTGGAGTAAGTCTAATACCTTTCATCAGCTGTGGCACCACTTCTGACATATCGCTACCACTTTGCTCTTTACCAGCCTCTGTTGAAGGTGTGGACACTGGATTTTACCCCCTGCTACCTTTCCCACATAATTACCCCAAGCCTGGCTGTGTGTAGAAGTACATATACAGGGAGTTACTGTGTTATCAAAGTCATGATATTTTGCAACATCTGCTGGGATGTCATCAAATATCACCTACTTGTCTTTCTTCCCTGTCCAAATAAATCCTGGCCAGTCCCACTTGAGCAGGAGTCTCACCCATGGCCCTAATTGGATTTGACTGCCCGGTAGGGTAATATTTCTTTCTAACAACTGCAGGCTTAATAATTGTTATATGTAATGCAGTAACCCTCTTAGAAACAGGTTGTCTGCCCTCTTCCATGATAGGCTACAGGCTCTTATAATAATCTATAGTATCTACAGTTTCGAGACAACCTACCACTACAATGTTGTTACTTTTTAGTCCCTCATTTGGCTTTTGTTTCCTAACCTGTCACTGTGGATGTTTGGATCTTACATGCCACGTATGGTTACACTGGAAACATTTCACTCTAAGACCTTGTGTACTTGACCCAAAGTTTTCCCCATATGCCTCTGCAACCTGTTGTGAAGGTTTAGATTGTCTCATGAGTTCCCTTGTACCCATGTGTGGTGCTGGGTAATTCTCTTCTTATGCATTTTTGTCCAGCTGACAAGATGGAAGTCACCTTTACTCCCATTTTCTCAGCAGAGTTACACTCATTTATTAATCTGATTCTCATCTCCTTAGGCAGAGTAGTGAGTGAGTGCTCCTTTGTCAAAATGTCTTTTAGCATTTCATATGTTGTCCCTTGATAACTACACACCTTTGTATGAAAGGAAGTGCTTCTTTCTGCAGTGTAATCACTCACACTATTATCTGCCTTTTTTCTGTGCTTTCTAAACTTATTTGTTTAAGCTTCTGTTTTAAAATATTCAAGTAAACAGTGTTTAACTTTATCCTAATTCAGACAATCCACATAATTAATTTTTGGTACAGCATGTAGTGCCTTAACCGTGAGCAAAACCGCTAACCTTTCCCAGTGGCTATCCCACACTTTATACTGAAGAAAATGATGCGGTACTGACCTTGACATCTAGGGCTTCCTTTGGCATTCGTATTCCTTTGATGAAGAACCAACATGTCCCTCTCATGATGCTGCTGCTTTTCTCTTTCGTCTGCCAGAAGCTGATTTATTCTTTCAGCTGCCTCAGCCTCTAAGTGTTTCATCTCCAGCAGTAATCTATTTAATTTCAGCTGGGTTCTGAGATAATGTGGGGATGGAATGAGGTATTTTGCTGTATACTGTGTACTTAAAGCCACTACCTGGCTTCTCCAGTTTCAGTGGACTGAATTTCACTTGCCCACAAGGCTATCATGGCCTTTTTGTAAATACTAGCATACAAAATTCCCTCAGCTTTGCACTCCTTATTCAGCTGTTACACTGACTTTTTTCATGCCCTACAGAGTTCATTTTGCCTGTTTCTTACTATTCTGACTAGCAAATAAAACAAGCACAAACTAGGAAATAAAACAATTGAAATGCAAGAGATACTGTTGTATATTTGTCTTATAGCATGAGGAAAGGCTGCTTTACAGGTTCGGCAAGTTTTGGTCACAAGATGTAACCACTACCTAACAAATGAACAATAGTGTAATGCTACCCTATGTAAAAGACAGGGGCCACCACTGTCATTGATATTGGAAAGTGTGACCAAACCAGCAGTATGGAGTTTAACTCTCACCACTGGCACCTATTAAAATACAAAAGGAGATTGACCTTACATGTATATGGCAAACTTGCACAATCACCTAGTGTAATTCAGCTCCTGTTCTAGGAGTTCTGGATTTTCTGGCATCCCTTTTTCAAAACTGAGCCATTTACTCCACCATCAAGGTACAATTAGCTGCTGTATCCTCTTTCCAAATTTGTGAAAATCATTGCATCTCTAAGACTTTCTAAAGCCTTTCTCAGAGGAACTTTCCTTCTTTGCCTCCCATTCAGAGATCCAGTACCTCCTTGGGATATTACAGTTTTGTTGCAAGCCTTGGCAAGCCCTCATTTCGTACCTGCTGCCAAGGTTGATCTAATGTTTTTATCATGAAAAACCCTATTTTGGCAGTGATTATCTCTGACAGAACGATTTGTGAACATCGCACCCTATCTACTAAATCTCCTTACCTGAATTTTCATGAAGACAAAGTGCCTGAGAAGTAATCCTTCTTTCCTCCTAAAGGCGGCTTCTGACTCGTTTATCAACCAATCCATCAGTCTGCCACTTTTTCCCAACAATGGTGAATACAAATCACATTTACTGGATGTTCATCACCAGCTATGTTTTTATTTACATCGCACCAAAACCATCAGAAAGACTAATCAGTTTGTCTCTTGTTACTCTGACAAGATAGGAAAGGAGGTGTCTAAAGTAACACCATTGGCTCTTGGAATATATCATTCATGTTTACAAAGAAGGAGTTTTATCTCTGCTTCCGCCTCCAAATACTCACTCATCCAGGACTGTAGCTTTGTCTACAGCCTTCTTTTCTAGATTTCCACTTGATGACATCTGTCCAGCACCTACCTGGTCCAAAGTTCATATCTTCATTTCGCACTATAAATTGGACATACATTAAAGGTCAAGAACTTCCTTTGGTTCAGCTGTGCTCTGAAATATTCTTCCATAAGACCTCTCAAGTGCAATAATAACTGGAGACTCTGTCGCATACTTTGAGGAACGGATGAAAGAGACAACATCAGATATGGAAGTTATGCACTTACAATGATGATAGAGCTGTGTTGTCTGCTTTTGCACTTCCTCAAGTTCCTGACCTCCTTCTCCCATCCTTGTTATTCCTCTGATTCTGTTCATTCATTCCAATAGTGATCTGGCTGATCTGGCCTGAGTTTCGTTAGATGTCATATCAAATCTTCATGTAATATCAGGTTTCTTTTCTTTTACTCTAGGACATAGATATTCTTGCAATTTTTCCATTATTTTTGGGGTGGTCCTGTTTCTTTCTGATATAGCAGGCAGTCTCAGTCTGAGTTAACTTGCCGTACTTTGCAAATGTTTTCACTCCTAGTATCACTATGTTGTTAACAGTATGTGTCGTGTATACATTTTGTCTTAAACAGTTTTACTTGTGGGGGATGCAGCCTTTGTTTTTGTGTGCAGCAAGCTGAAGTTCATTACTGTGCCCACAGTCTCTCTACTAGTCAGTTAGTCAAAGTTGTGTTTACCTCTCAAGTTGCACAGTCACTGTGCCTTTGAGTTACTGCTGGAAACCAGTGGCTGCACATGGGTATAAGGAGTATTGCCTTTTATTGCTTTTGGGAGATTTGGGCCACCTACTGTTTTCTGCACACTGCAGTACATCATGATGAGCAGTTCTAGCCACTGTCCAGAAAACATCACTGTATTTATAAAAAAGAGGTGGTTGAGATGCACACATTTGCATAGCTGTTTTTGTTACTGTTGATGTGAATATCAGCAACGTGTACAATCTCAAGAATACTAGCCATAACATTAAAGACTGAAATATCTTCTCCAGGTTTGCCAGATTAAGTACATCCATTCTGTGGAAGACACAGCATGATATGTACTTTTCATGAATTATTGATGACTGTTGGTGCTGGCTGAAGAAAAATACAAAATATTTCATATTTGTTTTACACCACATTAATGGGTATGGCAACAAGAGTACAAGTACACACGTGCACAGGATAGTAGTAAAAAGGGGGCATATGAATGAGATGACTAAAGTGCTGGTATCCAGAGCTGCATGGTTTTGTTTATGCATTTATGAATACTAAATGTATGTACATATGTAGTGGTAGTAGCTTATGAATGGTAGCTTCAGTAACAGGTATTATGGTCTCAGACACAAGCTGATATGAGTTACTGTGTGTGAGTACTGTGACTACTATGTATGTGAAATAAAACACTGTATGGAATATATACTGTCCGTAAGGTGTTGAAAACACTTTATGAAACTCATGGAAAAATGCCAAATTTTGTTGTATTTTCTTTAAAAGGGCACTTTTGGACTTGGCAAGAAAAGTATGAATATGTACCCATACATACAGTTGATGCTAATAAGACATGGCAAAAAATGTGGGTAACATGCACACATTCTGAGCTATACAGCTTTTTATTTTCTTTATAGTTAAAAATGTTAGTGGTGTTTTTTAATATCAATATCTCCTGAATGGTACTGTCAAGACTAAGAAGCAGAGAGGTACATGGAAGCTGACATGATTTGGTATTTGTTAGTACATGGTACTAAGCACACTTGGGTAAGAGAAATGCAGTTAGACATATAACTATTTGATGTACACTGTATTAATATCAGTGTTATTTTAATATTCAATCTAACATCCAAACCAGTCATTTTACATTAGAAAAGTTTGTGGTCTAAACTCGTGTCAGGAGAAGATAGCCTACAGCCTTCTAAGGTGGGAATTGCTGGTTGAAGGCTTATTGTGCCTGTTAGTGTCTGTTCTGGTTTAAGCACTTGGGTTCCTAACCAGTTATTTTACATTAGGAAAGTTTGTGCTCTACAGTTTTCTGGGAGGAAAGGGTAGCCTCCACTTGTCTGAGCTGGGAATTGGTGGTGAAGACTTATTGTGCCTGTTATTGTAAATGTCTGTTCTGGTCTGTGCTCTGCACTCTTACTGTCTAGACAGATTTTTTTTAACTACTAGAAGTTCTAGTTTGCTCATAACTGAATGTTGCTCATCAAGTTGCTTGTCTTGTTGACTTGTTCATTATTTAAGTTTTTCTCACTCCTCCCTAGTAGATCAGTGGCCATGGATATGCACTTCCCGACTCTTTCTGTGACCATTTTGGTTGTCGTGGGTATTCTGAGGCATTGTAGCAATTCCCTCATGTACACTGACAGACCACTTTTTCTTAATAAAACAGATGGGTGTATGTGAGAGTTGTAAATACACTTAAACTCTGGAGGCAAAACTCTCTCATACAACAAGAATTAATCTTATGGAGGTTCAGTGACACTTGCACCACACCAACTGCACAGGGTAAAGAACCTACACGTAAAACTACTTATACTGAGGCACTTAGAGGTAACCTTCTTAAAACACTAAGATGACCTGCACAGTACAGTCAAAGAAAGGGTCCTCAGCTGTCACATAAACACTTCATTAAAACACCACCCACAGCTACACCTAGTAACATTGTATCCACTGCCTACACTGCTAAGCCCTTAAGGTGAACCAGCACGCAGCCAAATTTCCTCGTTATTGGTGCTTCTATAGTGAGGCACACCGATGTCCCCCTCACCAGACGGAGTAACTGAAGAGTCATGGTTAGCTGCCTTTCCGGGGATATGATCCTTCAAGTCACACAGGCACTCAGGCTATTAAATCACAGGTACCAGTATGATTTTTTCATAGTCCATGTGGGTGTTAATGACCTGAGACATACATCCCTTGATTATATGAAGCAAGACCTAATCAAGCTTGCTGATTGTTTCTCAGGCAGGATCAGCATACTGTCCTCTCCAAGGATGTTGCCACGTTACCAACAGAAAATGATTGATTTTAACAATTGGCTTGGTTTCTGTTGTCAATCCAAGGGGTACAATATTTGACATACTCAGGACGACATGGTTGACAGACCACAATGTTTTGTCAGGGATGGTCTGCACTTATCCCCTGTAGGCTTTTGGATATTGCAAAACCTTTTCAACCCCCATAGTGCCCTTTTTAAGCAATGCCCAACTGATAAACCTACAGACTTAACTGAACCTGTGAAGGAATATCTGAAGGTGATACTGCTCAATTCTAGACATTTTAACAAGAAACTCCATTCCCTGCAAGCCTTCCTCTCCCTGGAGAATGTAAACATCTGTGTAGTAACAGAGACATGGTTTAAAGTAACTGAGAGCACCCCAATAATGCAAAGTTATAATGTCTTTTACAACTTCAGACCAGCTACTGCACAGGAGGGAACTAAAGGTGGAGGAGCGTCAGTCTATATTAAGACTAATCTCATGTCCAGACTAGTTAACGTGTATGACCCACTGGAACTCATACATGTGCAACTTACCATAAACAGGGTGCTGTACCATATTCTTGCAACATACAGGTTCCCCCTCCATGTTCCAAGAAACCCATACTATCTATGTTAACATTTTAGTGTCCCTCACAGTTCAATCCAATATAATATTCTTGGGGTATCTCAACTACCTCTCCATAGATTGGATATCTTACACCACTTCTAATGCACATGCCAGGCAATTCCTTGTTGTTGTTGTTGTTGTTGTTGTTGTGTCTTTTGGCTTTTCCCAGTTAGGGGTCACCACAGCGGAACTCCGGTCCGCTAATGATTGGCAGTAGATTTTTACATGCCGAGTTGCCGGCCCTGATGCACAACCGTCAACGAAGGTACGCCCATTCATGCATCATGTCTCCACACAGAAGACGCTCTAGCTGAGAATCGAACAGGACAACATCTTACTGTGAGGCGACAGTGCTACCCCAGCACCATGCCAGGCAATTCCTAAACTTTGTTAATAACATCCTGAAACAGTTGTTCCATTTTCCTACCAGGGGTAAAAACATCCTTGACCTTGTACTTATGAGCATGGGGGACCAATGTTCCTTATTCAGTGTAATATTTTTGCTTGTCAGATCTGACCATAAGGCAGTATTACTTGAAATAAAAATTAAAACCGGGGATTCAGCAAAACCAAAAACCTTTAGGAACTATTCCAAGGATAACTTGTATCTATTAAGCAACACCTTAGCTAAATTCCAAGCACACGTAAACCCAGTAAACACCATAGAATACACTGACCTATTTACAAAATCTCTGTACAGCCATATTGATAGTGGTATAGATCGAGCTGTGCCCACTCATGTTAAGAATAAGACAAAATCAGAAGACAAGCTATCTTGGTGGAATCGCACTGTCAATCTGTTATACAATGAAAGAAAAAAATCTTGGCCAAGCATAAGAGCAACAAAACCATACATACTAACCCCCCCCCCCTGAACAATATGAAACTAAGAGGGTTAACTAAGAGAAATGAATACTTCAAAGGTTAAATTAAAAAAAAAGCTTCTCGGGAAAACAACCACAAAGCTTTCTACAGCTATGTCTGTAACCTCAGAAGAAATCCACAATAATGCCCATAACTTATTGTAAATGGCATCACCCACACTGAACCAGAGCTGGCCATTGCCAACCTTTTGGCTGACAAGTTCCACCCAGATAGTCAAAAGGAAATGGCAAATAGCACAATCCCCAAACCATTACTAGACAACAGGTCATTAAAGTGCTTTCCAAGGCCATAAAACACTGCATCGATGGGCCCTGATAACATCCCAGAATGTTTAATAAATAGCAGGAAACATGACCTCTGTGGTCCACTTGAATCACTTTTCAACTGGAGCCTCCAGTCAGGTTATGTGCCAAAGGAATGCAATATGGCTACAGTCATTCCCCCGCAAAGGAGGTCCAACCACTAATCGGGTCACTACAGGCCCATAAGTCTTACCAGTCTCGTATGTAAGGCCATGGAAAGAATCATGGACATGATACATGTGGACACAGGTAATCTACAAATGCTGGACCCATCACAGTTTGACTTTATTAAAGGAAGATCATGTCTATTAAATCTGGTGGATTTTTTTAAGAGGGTTACCAAAGCATTAGACAAAGGTAAGACTGTGCACACAGCTTACCTCGACCTGGCCAAAGCTTTTGATACAATACCCAACTCAGGCATTATAGACAAGCTCATTAATTTAGGTTTAAACCCTTTTTATCACCAGCTGGCTCACTGATAGAACCCAAGAGGTCAAAATAGGTGAGGCTACCTCCACCAAGAGGCCTGTAACTATCAGAATCCCCTGGGGCTTGGTATTGGGTCCGTTCCTTTTTGGCATATAATTCTCTGAAATTGAAGCAAATGCTGAAAATGTATGGCTGACTAAGTCTGCAGATGATTGCAAGCTGGGGGTTATCAACTCCCCTGCAGACACTAGCATTCTTCAAGAAGGTCTATATCTGACTAATAAATGGTGCCAAAGCCATGATCTTAAACTCAGTGCTAAGAAATGCATAATTGTACCCTTTGGGAAATCAACCATCCCAGCTAATTACCATGTTGATAATACACCCCTAGGAGACAACCCAGTGGTCAGGGATCTGGGTATGCATGTAGAGAGTAGCCTTACCTTCGACCACCACGTAGTCTCAGTAGTGAATAAATGGTTTCAAAGCCATGATCTTAAACTCAGTGCTAAGAAGTGCATAATTGTACCCTTTGGGAAATCAACCATCCCAGCTAATTACCATGTTGATAATACACCCCCTAGGAGACAACCCAGTGGTCAGGGATCTGGGTATGCACGTAGAGAGTAGCCTTACCTTCGACCACCACATAGTCCCAGTGGTGAGGAAATCCTTTTATGTTGCGCAACTTATAAGTAAGGGCATGACATCTAGGTCCAAAGAGGTCATTATCCCACTATACCCCTCCCTTATCAGACCAGTCATAATTACAGTGCTCCCTCTGGTACGTATCTAACCAGGCATATGTAGCAACTGGAGGGACCTCAAAGGTTCCTTACAAAATAGAATACAAGGTGCAACAAACCTGTCTTATGCAGTGTGCCTTAAAGCCCTGCCTGTGTGCTAAGTCTTCTTGCCGAGGGGTGATCTTTGCCTGGATTACAAGATGTCCGCAAACCCCACACTTATGAATCTTTCTTATGCAGAGTGCCTTAAAGCCCTGCCTGTGTACTCAGTCTTCTTGCTGAGGGGTGATCTTTGCCTGGCTTACAAGACATCCAGAATCCCCACATTTATGAATTTCCTACATATTCATAAGTCAGAGTACAAGAAATACAAGGTCTATACACCTGAATTTTGTCTGCGACATAAACAGCATGCTGAGAAACAGATGTGTCCCTGAAACTGCCCCTCCTGTGGAACAAGCTTCCCATACATGTAAAGCCGAGTTCATCTGTTACCCAGTTTAAGCACAACCTAGACCAGTGGATGGGAAATAGGAAATTTACACCGGATCTGGCACCCATGTTCATTATGGACAGAGGTAGCTTATAAATGCCTGGCCCTCAGTCAATGTACTACTTGGATGCAGGACATCATTGTCCTTTTGAGAAAACATGGCTAGGTTTAAAAAGGCCCCTTGGGGTTGTTATTCTAGTAAGTCTATGAATCTATAAATAGTATGTTATGTTAGGAAGTAAAAATTACAAGAAAAACCTAGCCAAGGTAGAGTTTTCACTGTGTGATACCTTAAAACTCTGGGAATAGAGGCTCTTGGGATATATGCAAATGACCCCCCTTAAGGACCCATTTTGGTCTTATGACCTCTTCAGCACAGCATAAGTGGACTGTTTGACTATATTCTAGAAAGACAGGGTCTTTAAAACGCAGCTGATGTCCATAACCATTAAGGTGTCTGCAAAATATCCCAACTAAAAAGCAAAACCAAAAAGTAAAAAGGTGTCACAGACAAACCAGTTAGTAAAAACTACAAGAAAAACCTTACCCAAGCTAGAGTTTTCACTGTGTGATACCATAAATCTCCCAAGAGACATGTAAACGACTCCTTAAGGACGTCAAGTGTTTCAGCTATATGGGTTCTGAATCCCATGACTTTTTCCTTTTTTCCTTTTTGTCTTTATCGGCGGGGTTACTTTGTTTTTTTATGTTAGAAATTAAGGTAAAATCCGTAGGCTGACTGGAGATGGTAGGTATCCAGCAGAAAAACATCACTGTGAAACGTACAGGGCTTAAGTTACAAAACATTGTTTGCAGAAGGTTATAAGAATCTTGAAATACTCCCTATAATGTACAGGGTGTGATACTCTGTGTGTGTGTGTGTGTGTGTGTGTGTGTGTGTGTGTGTGTGTGTGTGTGTGTGTGTGGGGGGGGGGTTATGCAAGCAATGGATGTTAGAAAACCAGTGATGATAAACACAGTTTGACAAGAGAAAGACAGAAGATGTAACTATTTATTTGAGGTACACTGCCGATGTTAGCATTATTCTAATATTGACACGAATATCTCATGGAAAGTAGGTTATGAGTTATGCAGCAAGGTGGCATCTGCAGTCTGATGGGTATGGTAGGTAGCCTCAATAATACCGTCACTGTGGAATATACAGGACTTCTGTTAATGAAGAGTATTTGCAAGAGGTCATGACAAATATGAAATGATGTTCATCATGTTTCACTGTTGCAGTCATTACACTTGGGTTGTCCTGCTGGCAGGTGACCAGTAGTCGGCCCGAGTTCCAAAGTCTTGGACCGGCGTCGGTTGCTGTCGCATCTTCCCTGACGTCAGTGTGCCAGGGGTATAAAAGTTGCAACCGATGCCATTTTCTTCAGTCTTTCTTGCCATGCGATGCCCGAAGCAAAAGCAGTTCGTAAGTGCCGGTCGGCAGACTCCTGAGATTTTCAAAATTTAATTTCAGAACCAAAGTCTTCAATAAAGCTAAGTACCCCGTTGGGGAAACTTTTTCTTGCTCCAGACCAATGTCAGTAAAAGTTAATAATTATATTTCTTGTGGAAAGCAAATACCTCATAAGGACTTTCACTCTTACTGCATTCCTTGCCTAGGCCCTGACCACGACATTACTAGTTGTCGGTTTTTTGCTTGATTCAATAAACGCACTATTAAATGTCGGTTTGATTTTGCCTTACATTATTTTGGACGACGATTTAATTATATAATGCCGTCGGAACAACCGACAACTGTAATGCATAAAAAACGCAAAGACACAGAAAAAGCAGGCATCCAAGGTCCAAAACCGATGACGAAGCCTCTTCTAGGCCAGTTGCCGGTTCTCAGTGAGGCACTTTCGCAGCCCCTGACACCCGCTACCTCAGAGCCACAAGCCGTAACCGACAGCCACGTGGAGACACCGAGGCCTATGGAAACTCAAGGTATTGGGCCTACGGAAACTATACCCTCAGATGGGTCCGGAGCCGCTGAGCAGGCACCGGCTTCTGAGGGTGTTTTCAGACCTTCACAGCTTACAATTAAGGCTACTACAGCAGCAAAGGCAAAGTCCAAAACACCATTAAAGACAAGGAAACAAGTGCAGCATTCTCCAGAACAGTCATCCATGCCAAAGAAACAGATGCTTAAAATGGCCGAAGGCCTTATTACTTTAATCAGGTGCTCTCATCCCCGTCCTGACAAAAGGCCTAGGCAAGACACTGATTATGATTCCTCTGATCAGGTTTCCATTTCCTCTGATTCTTCTTCTGATCAGGACTGTTCTCTCCTTCCCTATGAGGACTCTGCTGCTGAAGAGTCCATTCCTTCAGCCTCACCGCCTGAGGATTCTTCTTTTGGGGAAACCCTGCACACCATGAGGGAGCATTTCCATTGGGAGAGCCAGGATTACTCAGAATCCAAGAAAAGGCTCCGAGATTTCCTTTTATTACCTCAGCACAGGCCCCTGGCTATCCCCCCTGTGCTTGATATTGTAGTTGATTTTTTTCTCTGAATCCAGTCTGTCTCCAGATTCTTTACCCCCTGCACCAGTAAAGCCAGACAGGTACTACAGGGTCCCTGATTCTCATAAATTTCTGTACAAAAACCCCACTGCAGACCCAGAAACAATTTCTCAGGGCCCTAAAGGGGTTAAAGCTTCCACTGCCAAAAATCCTGTCCCCTCAGATAGGGATTCCAGAGCTCTGGACAGATGGGGGAAAAACGTTTACACTTCTGCTACTTTAGCTGTAAGAGCTTTAAACTGTCAGTTTCACATGCTTAAATATCAACAGTATCTCATGTCATTGTTAAAGCAGAAAATGGTTACAAATATAGAAAGTCCTGACAGTAAAGAAATGCAGGATTTATTGCATGCAGTTGAACAAGTGGGAAAGCATACTCTGCAATGTGGTTTTGATTCATTAGAGGCTTCTTGTAGAGCCGCAGTTACAGGCTCAGTTATTCGAAGACATGCTTGGTTGAAAGAACAAAGTTTACCTGACCATGTTAAAGTAAAATTATTGGATGCTCCACTACAGCATGATACTTTGTTTGCTGTTAAGGCAGAAGAGGTGTTAAAGAAAATGGAGGATAAAGCAAAGTCAATGCAAACGGTGAAAGATTTCTTACAGGTTCAACCACCTAGATTTAGCAGAAACTGGCCTTCAAAAAATTGGTCCTTTCCAGTGTCAGACAGGCCACAAAGAGGCAGATACAGATGCCCAAGAGGCAGATCTCAGCCCCAAGGCTCCCACAGACCTAAACAATGGGGTGCTTCAGCCCCCAAAGGAGGAGAAGACGAATCACAACCTTATAGGAAACAGTCAGAATGACTTCCCTCTGCAAATGCCAAGCTCTTACCAGTTGACAGCACCCCTAGGGGGAAAGCTAGCACTTTTCTCAAAAAATTGGCACATGATCACTCAAGACCAATGGATACTGAATATAATTTCTCAGGGGTACAGGTTCCACTTCCACACGCTTCCAAAACCAAAAGGTATGCCAAACCTGCCACAAAACCAATGGGCAGAGGCACAAAAACAGATTGCTGCTCTTATGGATATGGGAGCTATTCAAAAAGTTCCATAAGAAGAACAGGGACAAGGATTTTACTCAAGACTTTTCTTAGTACCCAGAAAAGACAAAGCCTAGAGACCAATACTGGACCTGTCAATACTAAATACTTTCCTGGATGTTCCAAAATTCAAAATGTTAACACTACAACAACTTCTGCCCATGCTGGGCAAGGAGGCTTCGCTAGTTACTTTGAATCTCAAGGAGGCATACCTGCACGTCCCAATCAGACAATTGTGCAGAAGATACCTCAGAATTATAGCAGGCTGAATACATTACCAATTCTCTGCACTGCCCTTTGGCTTATCTACTGCACCCAGGGTCTTCACAAAATGCCTGGCACCAGTAATTGCCTTTTGTAGACAAAAAGGAATTCAAATATACCCCTACTTGGATGACTGCCTTATTCAAGCAGAGAGCAAGGACATTCTTCTAAAGCACCTGGCATTTGTAAAAAGATTGCTAATTTGCCTAGGGTACACAGTAAACGAAAAGAAATCAAAACTTGTGCCCTCTCAAGAGATAATATTCCTGGGTGCAAGCTTAAATACAACTGCCCAGATGGCTTATCTCACGCCAGACAAACAAAGGCAACTGACTCATTACTTTCAAGTGATGGCAACAAAGACCCAGCTCCCTGCAAGAAACATTCTGCAGGCCCTGGGTGTCATGGCATCCTGCATTCTACTAATTCCATATGCAAAACTGCATATGAGGAAACTACAATGGTTTCTAAAAAGTGTTTGGACTCAGCATTGTCACAGCCTAGAGACAATCATAACCTTGATTCCCTGCCTACAACAGGAGTTTTGATGGCGGTCCCAGGCCTGTCACCACAACAAGGGACAGCCTTTCACCTTACCTACAGCCAGGCAGACAATAACAACAGATGCATCGGATTATGCCTGGGGAGCACATATGGCAGGAAAATGTATTCAGGGCACGTGGCCCAAGGAACAAATGCATCTTCACATCAATCAAAAAGAAATGCTAGCTGTACACAATGCCCTGACAGCCTTCAAGGACCTAGTTATGTGGTACATAAACAAGCAACGGGGCACACATTCCTACCCCCTATGCAGACAAGCCATGACTTTGTGGAACAATTCCTGCCAGGAACAAAAAAGACACTGGCAGACGAACTAAGCAGAAATGTCATGGATCCTCACAAATTGAAGCTAAATCCACAAGTTTTCAACATGATAACGAGGGAATGGGGACGCCCAGACATGGATCTTTTTGCCTCCCCTTACAATTGCCAAATACAGAAATTTTGCACAAGGACTTATCACTCTCAAGCATGGAAAGTGGATACTCTATCATTCAGCTGGAAAAACCTGACAGTCTATGCCTTCCCTCCGATGCCTCTTCTCACCAAGGTGCTTCTAAAAGTCAGACAAGAGAGGCCAAAAATTATCCTGATTGCACCAGACTGGCCACGCCAGCACTGGTACCCAATCCTAAAGACTTTGTCCCAAGGACCATCTTGGCCTCTACCTCAAATCCCTCATCTTCTGACACAGCAAAACAATCAGATTCTGCACAGTCAACTCAGAACCTTAAACCTGGTAGCATGGCAGATAATGTAGCCACTCAGACTGCACCTCTCTCTAAAACGATTATGGATGTAATTTTGGAAGCCAGGAGGCCCAGCACTAGGAAATCTTATGCAGAAAAATGGAAGAGATTCTGTGCTTGGAACCAGGCACAAGAGCTTGACCCACTGGTCCCTAATATACCTCAGATTTTGCAATACCTGACTGAGATGTTGGACAAAGGCCTATCTTTTTCATCTATTAAAATCCATGCCTCTGCCATTTCAGCTCATTACAATACGGATCCTCCTATTTTCTCACATCCTCTACTACGACAGTACCTCAGAGGGGCAAAGAATATAAGACCCCCTAGGAGAGCACCAGTACCTACTTGGGACCTCAGTTTTGTTTTAGAAAAACTAACACTGCCTCCATTTGAACCAGTCAGCACAGCTGATCTAAAATACTTGTCATGGAAAACTGCTCTGCTCCTAGCAATAACTTCAGCAAGAAGAGGCTCAGAGTTACGGGCATTGATGGCTGTGGAACCTTTCCTCATCTTTCATCAGGACAGGGTTTCTCTCAGGACAAACCCAACATTCATGCCAAAAGTGATTTCCAATGTGGCCTTAAATCAAACCATTCATTTGCCTACTTTCTACCCACATCCCCAGAATAAAGAGGAAAGACTTCTGCATGCTTTGGATATACACAGGCAGCTACAATTTTACTTGGACAAAACAAAAGCTTTCAGAAAAACTGAGCAACTGTTTGTAGCATATGCTGCAGGATCACAAGGAAAGCCTATTACAAAGCAGACAATCTCCAAATGGATAGGACACTGCATCCGCTTCTGTTATGCACAACATGGCAAATCTGTGCCTAAGGGCATTAGGCCTCATTGTACCAGAGCAGCAGCCACTTCAGAAGCTTTCCTCAAAGGGGGTACCAACCAAAGACATTTTAGAAGCTGCAACCTGGAGCTCAGTGCACACTTTTACCAAGCACTACCACCTACCTCTCTACTCCAAATACAGAGCAGGCTTTGCCACTGCAGTTCTGCAGGGCTTGTTAGCCTCGTGAAATCCAATCTAGACCCAGCCACCCAACCTCAGCTTTGGGATTCTACCAAAGTGTAATGACTGCAACAGTGAAACACGATGAACATAGTACAGTTGTGTACCTACCATAAATGTAGATGTTCGAGTGTATTCACTGTTGCAGTCCAGGTTACCCATCCTCCCCTTTGCTGGGACTATTCTGTACTTCTCAACTCTATACAACCTATGTGGTGTATTTGCTTGTAGATGAAGGAAATGTTTATAGTAATATATGCGTGGTTGTTTGGCATATTTTTATCTTTTCAGCCTTCCTATCTGGGGGCACCTGACATCTGGGGCAAGAAAAACTGAAGAAAATGGCATCAGTTGCAACTTTTATACCCCTGGCGCACTGACGTCAGGGAAGATGCGACAGCAACTGACGCTGGACCAAGACTTTGGAACTCGGGCCGACTACGGGTCGCCTGCCAGCAGAATAACCCAAGTGTAATGACTGCAACAGTGAATACACTCGAACATCTACATTTATGGTAGGTACACAACTGTACTTTTTACATATTTGCATTAATGAAATAAAACCAGAGTGTGATACGGTCATGCCAGAAGTGGGGTGCTAGAAAATAATGCTAGACACAGTTGGGTAAGACAGATACAGACATAGATATGTATTTGAGGTAAACCTTATTAATAATAATAATATTTTAATACTGAGCCTCTTGAGCAATAGATCAGACATAATGGACTAAGATGCCATCTAAAAGCTGACATGATTTGCTAGGCAGGACCATTGAAACATTCAGCATGGATACTCGTATAGAGCTGCAGTTATTAAGGATTACTTTCAGAGAATCATGAAAAATGTGAAAATTCCATATTTACATTATGCAGAAGTAGTGTCATAGTGTCATGTTGGGGGTGACGTATGCAAGCAGCGTGTGTTAGATAATTTGAAATAAAAGTACGGTGGGTAATATAAAGACATTCAGAGAAATACATTTTGGTTTGGTAAATCAGTTATGAATATAAGCTGTATTTTCATATTAGAGTTAATATTGTAAAAAACTGTATAATATACAAGAAATCTAATGCTGTCACAGCATTATGGCGCACAATTTTTGCAACTCATAATTGGCATCTAACATGATGGTCACTCACAATTTCACCCAACATAATTTTGTAGATTAATATTGTTTTGAAATATTATAAAATGATATTCATAATCAGCATTGATTGTACATTATCATAAACTAGCAGTATGCTACCCAGTCTTGCCAGACATCACTGGACAGTTCTTGAACAGACGAACAATTTACTTCCTCAAATATAACTCTTTGTTCAACCATAATGTTAGTAATGTTTGGCAAGTAAAATGCCAATTTTCCTTTATAAATTTGTAGCATCACCAACCTTTTGGGGTCTACTTTGACTCACCGAAATTGCACTTCACAGATTCCTGGTTGGCTGACACAACTTCAGCACAACAGCTTTAAACTAAAAGCACAGATTGCCGAAATCCTTTCCCTGTGAAACAAACCTCTTGGCCACCAGGGTGAACTTTGCCCTTTCTCCAGTGTAGTGCAGTCTCGGAGTTAGTATATTTAAATAGGGGGGTGTGGGGGGCAAAGCATCTCACTTGGGTGGGTTTAGTTTTGTTCCGTTGAGGTTTTCTCCGTGGTGTCCAGTTGGTTTGTTTCACAGTGAAAGGATTTCGGCAGTCCGTGCTTTCAGTTTAAAGCCGTTTCACTGAAGTGGAGTCAGCCAACTAGGAATCGGTGAAGTGTAATTTTGGTGAGTCAAAGTAGACCTACATTTTGATATTAACACTAGTGCATAGCTTATCATGTCACACATAACTTCCATGTTTTGCATTTTTTGCATTTTTTGTAACTCACACAGTTTATGAGCTGTTGCAAATCATATATGTTGTGCTTTTAAAATGATTTGGGAGAAAACCCCATCAGGAAGCAAGTGGTTTCCTGGTTTAAAATATTTCAGGAATCAATGAGGTTAGTTAGCTTCTTGCTTCCCAGGATCTACTGAGTTAATGTTGTTAATATTCAACAGGGCAATATTTATTCCAAATGAGTTGCAGAATTGGAGATTAGTGGTGGTAAGAGGGATATGATTTTTATTAATGTCTTCTGATTTAGTAAGTTTTATAATCAGAAAATAGTGTTTAGTTAAGATGGAATAATGTATGAAAGGGAACCAGTGATCCCTGTTTGAACTTTCTTCTTTTGTGTTGAAGATTAAATAGCATGGGGAAGATTTTATAGTATAGTTTTAGTCTGGAAGAATTAAAGACAGAGTTTATTAATGTGTCAGGGGAAGAGAGGGGAGACTGTGAAGGGAGGCTTGTGATTTTGTGAGGCTGGGGATCAGGTGTTGTGTACTGGTGGTTACAAGGATAATTTTGATTGAGAATGAGAGAGAGAGAGACGAAGGGAGAAGGGTAATCTTTGTGTGGGAGGGAGAAGCCTGTCAGGTTGGGAATATGATGTTTACAATTGGTGGGATAAGGATGGCGATGTGTAGTTCTGTGATTAGCACAGTAAGTGGGTGTTTAATGGAGCAGAGCAAATAAATGTAATGATGTGGTGGAGGGGGTGGTTAAGAGGTAAATTGGAGCATGAAGTGGAGCAGGCTACACATGTTACCCACAGAAGCAATTTGTAAAGATAGTGAAGACAGTGAGTAATATGAAGTGTGCAAGTCTACAGTAGAAGTTGCAGAGATGTGAAAGTGTGTGGGGTGGGCAGGAAGGAAAGAAAGAGTGAGTATTATGAAAAATATAGATTTAGTATGATGAGATTTCACAAAGGGGAAATCTGTGGAGAGTAGAGGGGGGAAAGGAATCCGGTTTATAGGTTGCAGAAAATTTCCATGTGATGACAACTGGTTGGGGACCTAAATCGCATTTCATTTAGAAAGAGACATGGCTGCAGCAAATTCACTGCAGGCACAGAGAAGCGAGCAGCACTGTACCCACAGCTGGACCAATCATGTGTGAGGTGAGGGACTGGAATGTGTGACATGCTTGACCTGTGTTTTCCATAGACAAACAATCGGGTGTAGGCTTGATACTGGTGGCTGAAAGTGTTACTGGTATGATCTACTGTACATCTTCCTGAATTTCTTACTGTGCTGCAGCTAGAACAAAATTTGATGGATGCCTGCAGAGAATCTCTGCTCAGGAGAATGCTTGTTATTCTCTATTGCGGAGCTGTTATATGTAGAGATCATCATCACAAACAAATACTGGAGCATGTGTGTGACTGCAGCAATGTACACAACTTCCTCATTAAGGCTGCACATTTCTGCAAGTTGCAGTTACATAATGTATGTACTGTACACCATACACAACATCCATCACTTCCCTTGACACATTAATAAAGGTATTGTCTTTCAGACACTGCATTTTCTGTACCACTGACATGCCCACTGGGCATCCTAATGCAGGTGCCTGTCATACTGCCCACAGCCCCTATGGTTCTAGGGGGCCATGGACAATGTCACCCCTCATCTTTTGGTTATTTTGGCTTTGGGCACAGCATAGGCAGCTAATATATACTGGCAATTAGACAACAAGCCATGAATGCCTTGTCAATAACCACACTCGGGCTGTACCACCTTCACCAAAGAGGGTAAGGTTTGTAAGCCCCAACATTAATTTAGAGGCATCCATTCATCTGTCTAAGCTATGCTTGAATCCCATTGATATATAGTGGGAGCATGTTCCAGAGCAAGGGCATTTGCGGAGTAATGAGCCTATCTCTCCATGTTGTTTTATTTTTTCCTTATGTAAGTTTAGATTTCTGATTCTAGCAGCAGAACATTTAATGAAGAAGGGTGACATTACCACTATGTAAAATGTTTTTGATGAAACACGATTTGAATAAATCTTTGCATTCTGTTAATTTAAATTAGAATTAATGCTCTGCTCCTGCATTCCCAAAGGCTAGCTATTTTTTTTTACTACAGACTGGACTCACCACTAGTCTAACTCTGTATACATAGCTTGCAAATTATCAGACTTGCTCCCAGTCCCAGATGCTCTCCACCCCTCTCTGTAACGTCACTTTCACTCTTGCATAACTCTTCCTAAACTCTACTCATTACTCCTACCCACCCCAACAACTCTACTAGTACCCCCTCTCTTCTTGTCTCTGTTGCCAAACTCTCTTCCTACTCACTCTTTCTGCTTCTCCTCACCTTCCTATCTGCCTACACAAATGTTACTATCATTCCTAATACGTATCCCTTGCATACTGCCATCCAACCCACTAATAATTTGCCAGGATTCTACAGTCATCATAATCTCTTCAACAGCAAGGCATATTCTATACCTCTAATACACAGAGCTCCCTTACTGTGCTATTTCCTAATCTCCACACTCTCTCTTTTTTTTCTCCTGGCTCTCTTGGACACATCAAGAAACAACACAACACCTCCTAGCATGTTATCTCTCTCTTTCTCTTCCTCGGAATACTTTTCTAAATACTAATAATTGAAATAATGCTTCTAAGAGGACTTTCATCACTTTTACTTTTTTTTACACCAAAATGCATGGTTTATACTCTGTATATTGTTTTCCCTGCTACACCACCAGACAGAAGCAAGTTTACACTATGACTGATTTAGAAAGGTCACCCTGTCTGTGTGTGTTTGTGTGTGTGTGAGTGTGAGTGATTGATATGCTTTGTAAATATATAGACACTGCTTAGATATTCATGTATTCTGCAAATGTATGTGAAGTAAGATTACAAACAGAAAAATTGTGGGGTGGAAAAATAATATGGAATTAGGAAGTGAACTCAATTGGGTGTATTGCGTAGTAAAAAAATAAAAATATTAGATGTAATATTGGTAAGGATGGGAAGGTTAAGTGTTTTGGATATGAATGTGAGGTGGAGTGAATATGTTTATAGAGTTATAGCATTGTATGCTTATACAAAGGGCAAGAAAAGAGTGAATCTGTTCCATCAAATATATTATATGGTAGTTAACATGAAAATTATTATTGGAGGAGACTTTAACTGTAATGTAAGAGGAAAATATAAAAAGAAACAGAAAGATGTAAACAAATACAAGTGATAATGTGGTAAGTTAGTTGGGGTCTATATCATTTGAACAAAAGTTCAAAATGTCTAGCGCTGTAAACAGTGAAAATGCCGATAATCAAATCCTTTATTGTGAGGGAGCTGTGCCCCGCACACCCCCCGCTAATTATATATACCAACTCCGAGATCGCACTATAGTGAGGAAAGGACAAATTTCCCGATCGTCACTGTACTGCGATCTCACAAAACAGACATTGATTATCGGCATTTTCGCTGATTACAGAGATCGACATTTTGAATTTTCATTCAAATGATATAGACCTGTTAGTTGTATGGAGTAAAAGCCAAATGACTTGCAGAAGGAGGCAACTGGATCTAAAATTGAATATTTTGTACTATCAGAAGGTTTAGGTGTGGCCTATGGTGATGTAGTAGATTCTTAGATTGTTACTAGGCCTAGCAAATTTTTCTTGAAAGAATAATGATGCCCTGTTTCTGAATAGGACACTGAGAGCCCCGTATGTATAAAGCTGTCTCTGTCCGTAAGGGACATGGGTGCCAGGCATGGTGTAGATTTTCTATTCCCCATACACTGGTCTAGGTTGCGTTTAGACTGGGTAATAGTCAAACTCAGCTTCACATGGATAGGAAGCCTGTTCGACAGGAGGAGTAATCTTTGGGACACCTATCTGTGTCTCCAGTATGTTCTGTTTAACTCACAAACAGTCCCTTGACCTTGTATTTCTGCTATTCTTTGACTTACGAATATGTAAGAAGATTCATAAGTGTGGGGTTTGTGGATGCCTTGTAAGCCAGACATAGATCACCCCTCAACAGTCTATAGGACACTGAGTAGAGAGAAAGGGCTTTAAGGTGCTATGCATAAGGCAGATTTGTTATGCCTTGTATTTTTTTTTTGTAAGGAACTTCTGAGGTCACTCTAGTTGCTGCATATGCCTGGTCAGGTACATACCAAAGGGAGCATTGTACTCTGATTGGTCTGATAAAGGTGGAGTACAGTGGGATAATGACTTCTTTGGACCTAGATGGCATGCCCTTACTTATAAGTTGTGCAACATAAAAAAGATTTCCTCACCACTGTGGCCACAAGATAGTCTAAGATAAGGCTACTGTCTGCATGCATGCCCAGATCTCTGACCACTGGGTTAAATCTTAGGAGGGTGTTATCAACATGGTAATTAGCTGGGATAGTTGACTTCCCAAAGGATAAAATTATGCATTTCTTAGCATTGAGTTTAAGACCATGGCTTTGGCACCATTTGTTAGTCAGTGATAGGCCTTCTTGAAGACTCCCCTGCAGACCCTAGTGTCGATAACCGCTAGCTTGCAATCATCTGCAAAGATAGTCAGCCATAAGTCTTAAGCATTTGCTTCTTTTTTTAGAGAAATAGATGCCAAAAGGGAGCGGGTCCAATATGGAGCCCTGGTGACCTGCTAGTAATTGGCCTCTTGGTGGAGATGGCCTCACCTATTTTGACCTTCTGAGTCCTATCAGTGAGCCAGTTGGCTATCCAGTGGTTGATTAAAAGGGTTTATACATAAATTATATGGTCTATAATGCCTGAGTGGTGTATTATATCAAAAGCCTTGGCCAGGTTGAGGTAAGTTGTGTGCACAGCATCAAATGCTTTGGTGACCCCCTCAAAAAAGTCCACCAGATTTAATAGCCATGACCTTCCCTTAGCAAACCTGAACTGTGATGGTTCCAGCGGTGCAGGTTACCTATGTCATCATTTATCATGTCCGTGATGATTCTTTCCATGGCCTTACATATGAGGCTGGTAAGACTTATGGACCTGTAGTTACCCTCATCAGTGGCTGGACCTCCTGTGTGCAGGGGAATGACTGTAGCCATTTTCCATTCCTTAGGCACAAAAGCGGCCTGAAGGATCCGGTTGAAAAGTGATTCATTTGGACCAGAACGGTCATGTTTCATGCTATTTATTAAACACCCCAGGATGTTATTGGGGTCCATCGATACAGTGTTTTTGGCCTTAGAAAGTGCATTGATCTCTTCCCGTGTAATGGTTGGAGGGATTTTGGTGTGCAGTATTTCCTTTGGACTATCAGGGGAGATGTGGGGGGAGAGATTTGAGTTGAATCTGTCAGCCAAAAGGTTAGCAATGACCTCCCGCTCAGTGTGGGTGATGCCATTTACAATCAGTTCTGTGCATCGTTGTCTAGTTCCCCTAAGGTTTTGTAGAAAGGTTTGTGATTGTCCTTTGCCTGAGAAGCTATATTTTCCTCAAATTAGCCTTTGAAGTATTAATGAACCCTATTAACTGCCTGTTTAGATTGGTCAGGGGCTTTTACTTTGTATGACTTTGTTCCTCCTACTCTTGGCCAATAATTTTTTTTCTTTTGTTGTATAGACAATTGATGGTGGGCACAGCTTGCTCTGTACAGCTATCAATATGGCTGTACAGAGGTTTTGTAAATATCTCAGCATATACTATGGTGTTACTTAGTAGAGAGTTTTTAGCCTTGGAATAGTTCCTAAAGGTTTTTGATTTTGCTAGGGCCCTGTATTTAGATTTTATTTCAAGTAATACTGCCTTATGATCAGATCTGGCTAGCAAAGATGTTACTTTGGGTGAGGAACATCACCCCTCCGCATGTTCGTGAGTACAAGTTCAAGGATGTTTGTACCCCTAGTAGAAAGCCAACTGTTCCTGGATGTTGGTATTAACAAAGTTTAGGACTCACTAGACTTGTGCATTAGAAGTGGTGTAGGATTCCCCACCTGTAGATGGGTAGCTGAAATCTCCCATGAATATCATAATGGGTTGAATGGCGAGGGACTCGAGTATGTTGAGATAGGTAGTATGGGCTTTCTGTGACATGGAGGGGGACCTATAGGTTGCAAAGGTATGGTACAATGCCCTTTTTATGGTGAGTTGCATACGTACGTGTTCCAGTGGGCCATACACTTTAAGCTGGCTATGAGGTTGTTTTTAATATAGACTGAGCATGTTATTCACTGTCTGTAAAAGAATTATTTTCTAACTGAACCTCGCAAAAAAACAAAAAAAAAAAACAAAAAACAAAATGCAATATAAAAAAAAGATAAAACAAAAAATAGAAATAACTAAACCTTAAATGAATAACTTCAATCTAAAATCAAATGCAGACAGAGATCAGCAGTAGTCAGGCTGAGGATAGCAAGTCAAACAAGCACTACCAGGTTTTCCAGATCATTTGGCTATATGGATGGAAGTGGTGGTAGAAAGGGAGTATAAATATAAAAGGGAATAAAAATAATAAATGAAAAATTATGGGATGAATTTGGAGAGTCTGAAGTATTGCAGTTATGGAGGAACCATATAACCATGAGAAACTTTTATAAAAACTGGTCTGAATGATGGATTGAATTTTAAAAGAAGTATAAAAAGTGTTTCATTCTATGGCAGGATGATGTAAGAAAGAAATAGAAAGTGAGGTATGAAAAGATGTTTGGGAATTTAGAGATGGATATAAGAGAGAGTAGTGTGATATGGAAAAATAAATATATAAAAGAAATTGAGAAAAAAATAGACATTACTGTTTAAGCAGAGATTTTATTGACAAGGGAGAAGGGAGGAATTGTCTAGATATTTGGGTAAGATAGTTAACAAGGATATCAGTATAATGAGGGAAATTAAAAATGTAAAAGGAGAGGTAAGAATACAAGACCATGGGTATTGTAATACAACATATCGAAAATATTTATAAGAGTGAAAAAGGTAATGAGAGCATGGAAGGTAAAAAAATTTTTAAGAAAGAGTTAAAGAAGAATTTGAAAAAGAAATTACTATTAGTTAATTGGATTAAGTACTTGGATAAGTAAATATTGATTTGTATCGGGTCCAGATAGTGTAGGGTATAAAATGTACAAGAAGTTAAGGGACTGGCACAGAGAGTAATTTAGAAAAGTTATGAATGAATGGTTGACAGAAAGATTTGTTAATGAAGAATTTGTTAATGAGTTATGTAGTGGAATATTAAAATTTATGTGGAAGAAATATGAAAAGAATAAAATAAATCAGAGACGCATCACGTTAAATAATACAGAATTTGATGCCAGTTATGTCCGTTTTCATTCATTCCTCAATATGTCAGTTCGGATCTGATGCTCGGATCCAACTCAGCCGCATTTTACAACTCGTAGCTACTTCAAACTCTCGAGCTGCTCCCTTACCCATATTGCCCCAGTCCCTCTTCTATACCTCAGATCTCTTTGCCACCTTCGCATACAGACGTGGTCACTGTCGGCTCTTGAGCATTTAGTGAGTGATAAAAGTTTAGCGATATAACTTTTATATATATATATATATATATATATATATATATATATATATTTAACTTTAATTAAACTTTTTCTTGCTCCTTACCGATGTCAATGTTAATTGCATTACTTGTGGAAAGCAAATACCTCACAAAGATTTTTATTCATACTGTATTCCTTGCCTAGGCCCTGACCACGACGTACCTTGTTGTCAGTTTTGTGCTTTATTTAATCAGCGCACTATCCGTTTTCGTTTTCGGTACATTTGTGCCTCTAAATATTTTGGTTCTCTGTTTAATTATCCAGAAGTGTCGTCGGTTAGCCATCCAACTACCGGGATTCCGAAAAAAAGCAAAGATAAAGACAGAGACAGGCTGCCAAGGTCCTAAACTGCCGACGACATTTCTCCTAAGCCAGTCGCCAGTTCGCCGGTACTCAGTGAGGCACTTTCGCAGCCCCCGATACCCGCTACTTCTGATTCGCAGGCCTCTACTGTGACCCATTCGGAGTACGGTATGCCACGAGAGGCTTCAGCTATGGAACCGGCGGATGTCTCTACCTTGAATGGGTCCGGAGCCGCTGTGCAGGCACTGGCTTCTGAGGGTGGATTCAAGCCTACAGACTTGTATATTAAATCAACTCCACCTTCATTACTAAGGCCTAAATATCGATCTATGTCTAAAAAACCAGCACGCAGGCCACATGTTCAGGCCCCTATGCCTAAAAAACTAATTATCAAAATGGCTGAAGATCTAATTACTCTAATCAGGGGCAGTCAAACCACCACCCTTCTAAGAGGCCTAGGTCTGAGCTTGATTATGAATCTGCTGATCAGATTTCTGTTTGTTCTGATTCTTCTAATAACCTAGATTTGTCCATACCTACTTTTGAGGATTCTGATGCAGAGGACTTCATTCCCTCTGCTTCCCCTCCTGAGGATTTTTCTTTTGGGGGAACTTTGCATACCTTAAGGGAGCATTTCCACTGGGAAAGTCAGGAATTTTCTGATTCAAAAAAGAGGCTTAGGGATTTCCTTCTACCTCAGCATAGGCCCTTGGCTATACCTCCTGTACTAGACATTGTTGATGTGTTTTCAGAATCCAGTATGACCCCTGATTCCCTGCCTCCAGCTCCTAGCAAACCTGACATATACTACAGGGTTCCTGAGTCCCACAAGTTCCTTTTCAAAAATCCTGTTGCAGATCCAGAAACCATTTCTCAGGGGCCCAAGGGCATTAAGGCTTCTACTGCTAAAAATCCTACTCCTTCTGATAGAGACTCCAGGGCGCCGGATAGATGGGGTAAGAAGGTTTATATTTCTGCAACCTTGGCAATCAGGGCTTTAAACTGCCAATTCCATATGATAAAATATCAACAGAATATTATTGGACTGCTTAAACAGAAAATGATGTTGATTCCTGACTGTGTGGAAAATAAAGATTTACGGGATTTATTGCATTCTGCTGAACAAGTTGGAAAACATACTTTGCAATGTGGTTTTGGTTCTTTAGAGGCCTCCTGCAGGGCTGGTATTACTGGGTCTGTGCTTAGAAGGCATGCTTGGCTTAAGGAGCAATCTTTGCCTGATCATGTTAAAGCAAAATTGTTGGATGCTCCTTTAAATCAGGACCGTCTGTTTGGCAATAAGGCTGAAGAAGTTCTAAAAAAGATGGAAGATAAAGCTAAATCTATGCAAACTGTTAAAGATTTCTTACAAGTGCAACCTCCAAGATTTAGTAGGCACTGGCCTACTAAGAACTGGTCTTTTCCAGCTCCATCCAGATCCTCTCAAGCCAAACCCAGACGCACCAAAAGCACCAGGTTTCAGTCCTAGGGGACTCTCAGAACTAAGCAATGGGGGGCCTCCACTTCCAAAACTGGAAATAACAAGACACACCCTATGGTAAACAGTCTCAATGACTTCCTTTTAAAATTACCAAGCACTTACCTTTTAGCCGCCCCTTTGGGGAGAAAGATTACTGTTCATGCAAAGAACTGGGAACTCATAACCTGAGTGGAAACTAGAACCACGAATTTTCAACATGTTGACAAGCAAATGGGGGAGCCCAGACCTAGATCTATTTGCCTCCCCCCAGAACCACCAGTTGGACAAGTTTTGCACAAGGACTCCCCACAAAGAAGCCTGGAAAGTGGATGCTTTGTCCTTCAGCTGGAAAAAAACTATCAGTCTACGCATTTCCCCCTCTGCCTCTGCTCTCCAAAGTTCTGCTAAAGGTCAAACAGGACAAACCAAGAATGATTTTGATTGCTCCAGACTGGCCACACCAACACTGGTACCCACTTCTGCGCAGTGTGTCACAAATATCTCCATGGCACCTGCCTCAGACCCCTTCCTTGCTCTCTCAGCAGGAGAACCAAATTCTGCACCCTTAGCTTCCATCATTGAACCTTGCAGCCTGGCTAATCACCCCTCAGCAAACCTGTGATGGATGTCATCTTGGAGGTGAAAAGACCTAGTACTAGAAGACAAATGGAAAAGATTCTGTGCCTGGAACCAATCTTTAGGGATAAGCACAGCAGCACCCAGTTTACCTCAGATTTTGCAATACTTAACTGAGATGCTTCATAAGGGCCTGTCTTTTTCCTCTATTAAAATCCACGCTTCAGCTATTTCATCTCACTATGACACAGAACCTCCCCTCTTCTCTCATCCCCTGCTCAAGCAGTATCTCAGAGAGGCAAAGAACTTAAGACCACCCAGGAGAGCTCCTACCCCTGCCTGGGACCTTAACTTTGTTTTGGAGAAGCTCACTCTACCTCCTTTCGAGCCAGCTGCTACTGCAGACTTAAAATTTCTTTCTTGGAAAACAGCCTTCCTTTTAGCAATCACTTCAGCTAGAAGGATATCTGAATTACAGACCCTTACAGCAGTGGAGCCTTTCATCATCTTTCATGTGGACAGGGTATCTGAGGACCAGTCCATCCTTCATTCCCAAGGTGGTTTCCAGTGTGGCTCTTAATCAGTCTATTCATTTGCCAACCTTCTTTCCCAGTCCAAAGAACAAAGGAGAACGGATTCTGCATTTCTTGGATGTGCACAGACAACTTAGATTCTACTTGGACAGGACTAAATCTCGAAGAAAATTTGAACAATTGCTGGTAGCATTTGCTGCTGGGGCAGAGGGGAAGGCTATTTCAAAACAAACCATTTCTAAATGGATAAGCCATTGAATTCATTTCTGCTATAAGCACCATGGAAAAGCTATCCCCCCGGGGATCAGATCTCACTCCACCAAGGCTGCATCTACTTCTGCAGCTTTTCTCAGAGGTGTTCCTACCAAGGATATTCTAGAAGCTGCTACCTGGAGTTATGAGCATACTTTCACAAAGCATTATTATTTACCAATTTTCTCCAAATCCAGAGCTGGTTTTGCCACTGCTGTCTTGCAGGGCCTTATAGCTGGCCCTAATGTTGTATAAACTCCTCCTCCCAACCATAGCTTTGGGAATGTATCCAAATGTAATGACTGCAACAGTGAAACACTAAGAACATAGTACAGTTGTGTACACTTACCATAAATGTAGATGTTCAAGTGTATTCACTGTTGCAGTCCTGGTTACCCTCCCTCCAGCCCCCTTCTTTTCTCTGGCTATACCTCTACTTTCTTTTACTATGCTTAAAAGCCTTTTTGTTGTATTTGCTTTTGGTTGGAGGTATATTTTTGTGTTTTTAATTTTATTTGCTCCCCATTAGGGGGCACCTGACATCTGGGGCAAGAAAAACAGATGTAATGGCGTTGGATGCATGTTTTATACCCCTGACCACCTGACGTCATGGAAGAAGGGACAGCAACCGATGCAGGACACAAGACTTTGTTAATCAGGCCGACTGAGGGCAACCTGCCAGCAGATTACCCAAATGTAATGACTGCAACAGTGAATACACTCGAACATCTACATTTATGGTAAGTGTACACAACTGTACTTTCTAGAGGTTATACGTGAGGCCAGATGCCATAGCACTAGAAAATCTTATGCAGACAAATGGAAAAGGTTCTGCACCTGGATTCAGGCTAAGGGAGCCAATATGGCACAGCCCTCCCTTCCTCTTATCCTGGATTACTTAGCTGACCTGCTACATACTGGCCTCTCTTTTTCCTCTATTAAAATTCATGCCTCTGCTATCTCTGCTCATTTTCCCGCTGAGCAGCCCCTTTTCACACCCTCTGATCAAACAGTTCCTAAGAGGGGCTAGCAACTTGAGGCCACCCAGAAGAGCACCAACCCCTGCTTGGGACCTTAACTTTGTCTTGGAAAAGCTCACCCTGCCCCCTTTGAACTAGCCTCCTCTGCAGAGCAGAAATTTCTCTCCTGGAAGACAGCTTTCCTTCTGGCCATCACTTCAGCCAGAAGAGTCTCCGAGCTGCAAGCACTCATGGCTGTGGAACTCTTCATCATCTTCTATGCTGACAGGGTATCCCTCAGGACTTAACCCGTCCTTCATGCCCAAGGTGGTGTCCAGTGTGGCTCTCAACCAATCCAGTCACTTGCCTACCTTTTTTCCTCATTCCCAGAACAAGAGCGGAAGGATCCTGCACTTTCTAGATGTGCACAGACAGCACAGATTCTATCTAGACAGGACTAAATCCTTCAGAAAGTCTGAACAATTGCTGGTTAGCTTTGCTACCAGCGCAGAAGGCACAGCAGTCTCCAAACAAAACATTTCCAAATGGATAGTACACTGCATCCATTTCTACTACAAACAACACGGAAAGCCATCCCCCAAGGGGGTCAGCACTCACTTCACCAGAGCAGCCTCCACCTCTGCAGCTTTCCTCAGAGGAGTCTCCACCAGGGACATCATGGAGGCTGTCACCTGGACATCTATTCACACTTTTACCAATCACTACCACCTGCCTCTCTTCTCCAAATCCAAGGCAGGGTTTACATCTGCAGTCCTGCAGGGCATCCTAGCTAGCCCCCTAGTTTCCTTGACTGCCTCCACCCTTTTCCTCAACTTTGAGAATCAACCCAGATGTGATGACTGCAACAGTGAATCACGAAGAACATAGTACAGCTGTGTACACTTAACATAAATATAGATGTTTAAGTGTATTCACTGTTGCAGTCCTGGTTTCCCTCCCTCCATCCCCCTCTTTTCTCTTCTCCTTCTTACAAGGGACTTATTGGTGTTTACTTTCTACTGGTGGGGTTCTTCCACCAGAACCTGCCTCCTACTTGGGGGCTCCTGACAGGTTAGGGCAAGAAAAACTGATGTAAAGGCATAGTCTGCCTTACTTTATACTACTGACGACCCAACGTCAGTACTGAAGTGACAGCAACTGATGCAGAAATACTAAACCTCTGGTATCCCTGGCAGGGATAACCCAAATGTGATAACTGCAGCAGTGAATGCACTTGAACATCTACATTTATGGTAAGTGTACGCAACTGTACTTTTTTCTTGGCACAGATACAGATGGGACTTCTCCCAGATTCCTACCCCTTCGGGTACAGATGCCATTATTAGTATTACTCCACCCATCTTGGCTTCTTCTCTGATCCATCCTTCAGCTTCAGAGTCCTTGGATCTGAGCCTTTTGGAACAGTCTTTATTAGATCTGAAGATTGTTGTATCTTTGGCTCCGATACCTTCTTTGAGTGGACTGGCTCCATGTGTGTCATAACTGGAGGACTGTCTGAGCTGAAGAGCAGTTGTTGGGTCAAACTTGTTAGACTCGACTTCAAAGCTGTCTGAGCTGTCTCTGCCCCTTAGAGCCTTGGCATTGGATAGCTCGGCTCTGACTCCTGCCTAGGGCAGGCAGCCTTTGGGTCATAGGGAGCCGATGGTGCAGAAACATGTCTTCTCTGCTCTGTTGGCTTCCTTCTCCCCAGGGCATTGCACCACTGAGGTGGTAGAAAAAATATTCTTTTCTAGAGTACAGATGATTCCACCCCTTTGGATCTGCCTTCTGGTTCCCATATGTCTTTGTGCCTTAAGCCTCATCACTGTACTGCACAGGGACAGCCAGCCCAAAGTCTCAGTCTACCCAATAGGGAATCCTTGTATCTTCTGATACTTTTCAGGAGCATCTCACCGAAGAAGTACCTAGGAAGAGAAAGTGCAAGAGGAGACACTTACACTCCCCTCAGGAGTCAATCGCAGATGATACTGATTTTGATGAAGAAGGGTCTCCAAGAGCACCAACTGACGATGTCTCCTTTGGAGCCTTTCTGGAGGTACTGAAGCAAAGGGATGGTTGGTTTACCAACAACCTTTCTCAAGAGGAATCTGCATTCCTGGAGGCATTTGGGTCTGGCCCATCTACTTTTTGGGTGACTCTGCCCACCAGCAAGCTCATTGATTTGATCTCTCGGCAGATATGTAAGGAATCCGATGTTGTTGAGCCAATCCCCAAAGAACAGATTGGCACCACCATAGGGAAGAGAGTTGTGGAGCAAAGGGGTACCAGTAGATGCCATGGTTATAGCGGTGGCCAGAAGGAAAGAACTCATAGAGCAGAGTTCATCTGTTCACCCCCCCCCCCCCAACAGAGTGTCTAGGGCATTGGCCAGATTTAGGAAGTGTGTTTATGCTTCAGCAACTTTCACACCTTGGTTGCTGAATTATTTGGTGCACTTCATCAGACTTCAGAGGGATTTGATTAAAGAATTCTCCAAATCCCTGTCAAGAACCATTTCTTCTGATGCACAGACGTCTGTGGCCTCTCAGTTGGCCACCCTACAGTCCATCTCAGATTCATCCATGAGGCTCATTGTGCACGCTGCTACATCAAGGGGAGTGGGTTCAGGCATTTCCATTAATAGACATGCCTAGATGTGCTTGTGTGATTTCATGGAGCCCTTCAAGTCTACCTTTGTCAATGCTGCTTTTGACAGATGTTCATTGTTTGCCCCTAAATTGAAGGACACACTATCCAGGTGTGTACGAGATAAGACCCTGTCAACAGTGGGCGTACATTTTTCAACCCCTTGGAGAACTTACTCTAGGAATCAATGAGGTTCTTGGAAGATATATTTCAGAAAGTCCCAGGGTCCTTTCCAAGATCCACGTGGAGATGGAGTTCACCACTCTACCCCTGGGAGAACTAACAGAATATGCCCCCCGCACGGCAGAGGAGACCCACAGAACCAGGGGTCTGAAGATTCCTTCTCTGACGGACCTCATCAATGCTCCTGAAAAGATGTCCGATTGTCCACCTCTGGAGGCAGTCGGGGGGACATTTATCCCTGCACCAGAGAGTCTGGCTAGACATTACAAAAGATACATGGATGCAGATGATTATTTCTAGAGGTTATATAATTCCCTTTACCCTACCCCCTTCCTTCAACATTGAACAAAATTCTCAGTTTTCCACCCAATCAGAGTAAAGCAGCAACATTAGAAATAAAAAAGCTGCTAGAAAAGAGTCATCCAACAGATCCCCCCACATCAGATAGAATCTGAAACTTAATCAAGATTTTTTTATGTACCAAAGAAAACAGGAAACTGGAGACCAGTTTTGGATGTCGGCAATCTGAACAAATCAGTTCAATATACAAAGTTCTGGATGATCATGGTTCAGTCCATTTTGCCCTTCGTGCACTAGTATGACTGGATGTGCTCAGTAGATCTTCAGGATGCATAATGTTACATAAAAAAGAACAGGCAATCCAGGAGATGCCTTCACTTAACGTCTGGAAGCCAGTCATTACCAGTTCAGACCACCGTCCTTTGGCCTCACCATGGACCCCAGGTTGTCCACCAAATGCATGGCAGTGGTAGCAGCTAACTTGAGACTGCATGGCTTCTGAGTGTTTCCTTACCTGTATGACTGGCTCATAACAGCTATGTCCAGGCATCTGTTGATCAGAGCAAGAGATTATATACTCCACTTCTGCTCCCACCTAAGTAGCATCATCAGTCCCAGCAAATTTCAGATAGAACCAACTCAAGTGCCAGAATTCACAGCAGCCTTGTTCAGTACTGAATTAGTAATAGCCTGCCCTCCCTTGAAAAGGGGGTACACACCATTCATTTTCAAGTCAAAAAAATAATTCAAAATTCCTTACTGTCAGCCCGACTGATTCTACAGGCTTTAGGGTCAATGTCTGCTGCGATAATTCTGGTTCCAGTGGCAAGATACCATATCAGAATTTTTCAGTAAGCCTTGGCAACTCAGTGGTCTATCCTGCACCAGTCTTTGTCTACCCAAATCAAAATAACTCAGAAATACAAAAAGTACCTCAGGTGGTGGATTTGCTCAGAACAGATTTTACAAGGTCACCTTTTCATTCTTCCTCAGCCCACTTCCATAGTGATCATGGACACATGCCAGTTTGGGTGGGTGGGGTTTGCACTTCTTGGGAAAGACTGTCCAAGGCAGTTACATGCCAGAAGAGGCCAAAAATACATGTTAGTGTCCTTGAAATGAGAGCGGTTATCCTAGAATTGCAGGCCTTTCAAGCCTCTCTCCCTTCAGGGACTGTTGCTAATCAGATATACAGTATGTCAGTAGTCTGGTACATCAACAAACAAGGAGGAACCAGATCTTACCCCTTATGTCAAGAAGCTCTGTGAGTGAGGTAATGGGCGATCTCATCCAGTCAGTTTGTGATAGCAGTGCACATTCTGGGGAAATCCAATGTGATAGCAGACAGTTTGAGCATGTCCATCTTACCTCATGAGTGGGTTTTCAATAAGAAAATTGTGGAGAAAATATTCCACCAGTGGGGTGAGCCATGCTGTGACCTGTTTGCATTTCCTCTCAACAACAAATGCAGCAGGTTCTTTGTCCTGATCTCCGCACCAGGTAAGTCACCGAGAGATGCTGTCTTCCATGATTGGCCCCCTGGTCTCCTATACTTACCTCCTCAACTCCTTTAATCCCCAAGTTTCTTCAGAAAACAGCTCTGGTGAAGAGCACAGTCATCCTCATTACCCCTTTTTGCCTTTGTCAGATTTGGTTCTGCTTCCTTCAGCCTCATCTAGTTCATCCTCATTGGATTCTGGATCCAATTTCAGACCTCCTCTGTCACCCAACAGACGTGATTCACCTGGACAATTTGGACCTGAAGTTGACTGCATGGTTTCTCCAGTTCCATTGATAGCTAAATAACCCAGGATCTCCTTACCTGTTCATCACATTCTTTTTTCTTCCCACAAGGCTTCCACTAGGAAGATTTATAGAAGTAAATGGAGAAGATTGTTTTTTGTGGGAACAACAGAAAGACATTGACCCCTTTTCAGCACCAGTACCCAAAGTTCTTGAATTCTTGGCTACTATTTTTAATGAAGGAGCTAATTCCTCAATGGTTAAAGTACAATTAGCTGCCATTTCTAATTTTCATATAGGAGTTGACAGTTCTACTTTGGCTTCCTCACGACTTTGTAAGGCCTTTCTAAAAGGAACTTTTTTTTTTTTTTTTTTTACTGAGAGCCTCCTTTAAAAATCCTACTCCACTGTGGGATTTGAACTTAGTGTTGCAAGCCCTGACTCAGTTACCATTTGAATTAGTTGCAAGGTGTGAATTAAAGTTTTGACTTGGAAAACTATATTTTTGGTAGACATAACATTAACTAGGAGAGTTTCAGAACGTCAAGCCTTATCTTCTAAATCTCCTTATTTAATTTTTTCATAAAGCTAGTGTTATTACAGACTAATCCATCTTTTCTTCCTAAGCTGGTGTCATTATCCTGCATTGACCAACCTATCAGTCTTCCAGTTTTCTTTCCAAATTTCCTGAACAAAGAGGAATACATTTTGCATATGCTGGACATTCGCAGACAATTACATTTCTATTTGCATAGAAGTAAAACATTCAGAAAATCAGATCAAATTATTTGTCTCCTTTTCAGTCAAGAAACGAGTTACCAATATAAATTTAGCCACATGGCTTACTGACTGCATTTCCTTTGTCTACAACTAATTGTGTTTGTCTTTGCCAAAACCTTTGAAGGCTCATTCAACCAGGTCCATGGCAACCTCTTCCAGCATTTCTATCCAGACCTTCCATGGATGATATTTATGCTGCTGCAGCTTACTTGGTCAAATGCTCATACCCTAATTACTTACTTACAAATTAGATGTGGTCTCCAGGGAAGAGCAGCCTTCGGCTCAACAGTGCTCAGGAATATCCTTTCAACCTGATAACTGGATGGAGAACAGAAAATACACCCCTAGGATTCCAGCTGTGTCCCTGCTGGACAGTGACATAAGGTGCTGACTTGTTAGAACATGGGCTAAATTCAAGGCTAGGCTTATAAGGACCAATAGCCTAGTAACTTCCTATGATGCTTAGAGTCAACCTGGGATTCAGGTAGCTGGGACTATGTCCCACATGTTGAGGAACAAATGAAAATTGGCAACATCAGATAAAGAAGTTACCCATTTTTATTTTTCCTCAACTCTCCTCCCTCCAACCCCCTACCTTCTTCATTTGTGATTTCTGGAAGAATGAGAAGATATTATGAGAAGCAAAGTTCCTCTCTCTGAGCTGCAGATAGTCATTTTTCATACAACTATTATTTCTTGGATTGTACGGCAAATGAAATCTGAGGTACAGAAAAGGGACCGGGGCATTATGGGTAAGGGAGGAGCTCAAGAGTTTGCAGTAGCCATGTGCTGTAAAATGTTGCCAAGTCAGATCCGAGCTCACATGTTGAGGAAGAATGAAAATGGGCAACACAGAATGTTATCAAGCGTATATAACTTTGTTTTTATACATTTTTTATGAGAATAATGCAAAGGAGAACAGAAAGAAGGATGAAAGACATTTATGGAAGAAAGTATATATGGTATAAAAGGGAAGGGATGTCAGGAATTATTATAGTTTTGATAAATTGTAGATAATTTAAGTAAAAGGAAAGATGTAAAACTTATGGTAAGTGATATTAGTAAGGCATTTGTTACAGCAGGGCATAATACCTTGTGGGAAGTTATGGAAAAGTATGGAATAGGTAATAACATTAGAAGCGTGTGTATGTCAGCTTATCAAAATAGTAGAGTAAGAGTGTTAGTGAATTGATGGCCGAGTGAAGAAATATGCTTGAATTGTGGTGTTCTACAAGGATGTTCCATGAGTGGGATATTGTTTGCATTAATAAAGAATGAGATAGTGAGTGAAGTGGCTTATAAATTGAGATGCCAGGTATGTGATTCAAAAGGAAGTAGTGATTCCAGTAGTTCTGACATTTGCAGGTGATGTAGTAGTGGTTGCTAAGAATAGAGTATGGATGACGAAAGTGCTGGTTTGTCTGAATGGAAATTACCTTGAATAAAGATAAAAGTAAGGGTTTTGGTGACTATGTGAAAATTGGAGGGGTTTATTTTTCAGTGAATAAACTATTGTTGGTAATAAAATTTAGGGAAAATTCAGTGATTATGAGGTGATGGGAGAGTTTGATTAAAAAAAAAATAAAAAAAAAACAAATACATGAAAGAAATATGTCTTATCTGGAGGACTTGCAAATTAGCATTTAAGAAAAAGGCTTATTTGCTGAATTTTGATTACTGGGAAATATAGTATATGTCAGATGTTTATGATTCCAGAAAAATGTGAAAAATAAATTGTGCAATGTTTTCTTTCTTATGGGGTTCAAGATTAAACCCAGTGAAAAAAGGTGTGTTATATATGAGTGAAGATAAAGGGGATTGGGTCTATTAAATCCAGTGCTTTATTCTGCTTTTTTAAATTTGTACAAAGTATTAAAGTGGGTAAGTGAATAGAATGAGACGTTGGTAATGAGAATGTTTAAATGTAAGTACAAAACAATTCTGGGAAACGAGAATAAGAAATGGAAAAAAAAGATCATGTTCTTCTTTTGGCTTTTCCCGGTTAGGGGTCGCCACAGCGGAACTCCGGTCCGCTAATGATAGGCAGTAGATTTTTTACAAGTGCCGAGGTGCCAGCTTGATGCCCAACCTTCAACGAAGGCACACCCATTCTACGCATGTCTTTCGAACGCCACTCGACCGTAGGGAGGACATGCAGACTCCACACAGAAGGCGCTCCAGCCGGGAATCGAACGGGATAACCTCTTGCTGTGAGGCAACAATGCTACCGCTGCACCACCACGGCTTAGAAAAAAGATCATGTAAATAAAGAAAAGTTATCAAGTTAAAACTACTAACATGGAAAATAAAAATTGATGGTACAGAGAAAGATAGAAGGGTGTGGTATAGTAATGTGATGAAGCATTATTATAATATAAACCCATGGGAAAATGTTACCAGAAGAAATGATAAAAGCCATTAAAATAAGGAAAAGTAGTGTTTTTAATTTTGATTGTGGAGTGTCAGGATTTTCTGTGGAGACTGGTAATAAGTTATCAGTAAAGGGAAATATGTCATATAAAAAAAATTTGAAAGAGTTTGTTTATGTAGTGGGGCAGAGAAGACAAGAGAGCATGTTTATTTTTCAATGTAAAAGAGGGGTAATTCTCTGAAAAAAAGTTGTTTTTGAAAATATTAATGTAAATATAGATACAAATATGTTACTGTATTACAAGAACAAGGGAAAAGAATATGTATGTGATAAGAATAGATAAGAATGTATTTTATATAATATGGGTTACTTGAAACAAAAGATTGAATTAATTTTTTTTTAATTGGAAATGAATTTTGTCTGATACATTACAAGAAATTAGATTTATGGTTGTGGAAAGAGGAGTGGAGTCAATTATGGAAGGATAATGATGATGATGGTTTATAGGAATGAGTAAATATGCATATTTTGTAAATATTTAAATAATGTTTTGTTTATGTTCTGTTAAATAAAGGACCCGTACTCTTTTCGATAGGTGCCTTGAGATTTTTTAAGTCCACCTGAGCTACTACCAAGTCAAGCAGATGGGACCTCAGTTTTAACATTTCCTTATGCTACATTGCAGTGTCAGTAACCCATCTACATTGTGTGGGAATATAATCCACAGTCTTCTGCACCCAAAGTGAGTGTGCTACCTGTTTCTACACTGACACTATAACAGAATGCCAGGACAAAGTATAAATAGAAATTAGGAAATGGAATGGTCACACACAAATCAACAAATGAAGCTTGCTTTCTAGAAACCAAAAGAAACTGTTAATTGAATGTTACAATGGCAATGAGCATGCATTACCTATAAGAGTAAATGTTGTTCTGGATAATACGCTTTTCACACTTGCCCCCCCCCCCCCCCCCCCGCCCAGTTCTGTTGTACAGTGTTGTGTTATCAGTCTGACCAACTAAACAAAACATGTTATACTGTTGAGAGTGTATCACTTTTTAGCAGTTGTCTGTGTGTCGTATCATTGTACCAGTTGTTGCCCTGATTTTTTGCCACTGCCATCTCTCTGTTCATTTAGGGGACATCCATCCTGGGTGAGGGCATTCCCACTTCTATAACAAGATGGCTGCCTTGGGAAGGTTTAGGCTACATTTTATTATGTGCAGTGAGACATTTGAGATGTTGGTGATCATGGTGGGGCTTCGTCATAATAATCATCATTCCAAGATTCCCTTATGTATCCCTAATATGTGGATGTGCAGTGATACCAGTGCAATATATATCATGTACCACTTATGAATGTAGGCTTTCCGTCTTGGTTGTCCCTTGCAGAGAATGTTATGATCCCCTTTCCTCTTCATTTGACAGTATAGCAGAGCTCCAATTTCTGTTTTACCAAAGGAGGATGCAGTTCAGCAGATGTGCCCAGTCTCTCTCTCTCACTCGCAAGCTCTCCACTGATCTCACTTTGTTATCAAACAAAGATTGATGGCATCTCATGTAGGAGTCATTCCTTTGTACAACTCAGCTAGCTCTAAATACTTTCCATTTTCAAGAACAGAATTTTTCTTCTGCTTATAAAATCTGTTTTTGTAATCGGAATACTTGCAGATATTTGTTCTTCTGAATAAAATTAATCCTAATATGAACTTTTTTTCTCAGTAGTTCAGAGTAATGGTGAGTGTGGAAGGGAGGTGAAGAAGAGAGTACAGGCAGGATGGAGTGGGTGGAGAAGAGTGTCAGGAGTGATTTGTGACAGACTAGTACCACTAAGTGTGAAAGGAAAGGTCTACAAGAGGGTAGCGAGTTATATGGGTTGGAGACAGTGGCATTGACAAAAAGGCAGCAGGGGTTAGAGCTGGATGTGGCAGAGTTAAAGATGTTAAGATTTGCAATGGGTGTGACAAAGGGGATGGGATCAGGAATAAGTATATTAGAGGGTTAGCCCGGGTTGGAAGGTTTGGACATGTGCTGACGAGGGATGCTGAGTATATTGGGAAAAAGATGCTAAGGATGAAGCTACCAGGTAACAGGAAAAGAGGAAGGCCTAAGATAAGGTTTATGGATGTGGTGAGAGAGGACATGCAGGTGGTTGGTGTGACAGAGCAAGATGCAGAGGACAGGAAGAAATGGAAACCGATGATACGCTGTAGCGACTGCAAACAGGAACAGCCGAAAGAAGATGATGATGAACCTTTTTTCTTCCTACTGAGTGCATAAAGGTATTATTTAAAACTAAGAAGTCAAAATCCACGTACTGCCACGTTCGAGAGACAGGGTAACCACACTGCATATCCAAATCACCATAGAGTGTAAAGTACACCCAATGAGTTTAGTGACCACAATAAATAGTAATTCCAAACGGATTGATAAAACACAATTTATTGACCATAGACGGTTTAGCGCTTTCATCCAATCCCACTGGAATTCATCAGAACCGTCCAAAAATACACACACACCTTTTATACCATGGTAATGCCAAGTCAAGAAAAATGATTGGCTGCCAATAACCTCCATAAACAAGTGCCATGTACATTAACATAAACTCAGTGACTTAATAAAAATGCATAGTGAACTAATAATGCATAAATATATAATAAAACACATATACAGCAATAACATAGACATTTTATAAGATTTATTGTATCTGTAAATACCATACATCCAAAAGTTAAACATTCATTCAGACCTTTTCCTCACACAGCATTTAGCTTTAACTCCCAGTATAATTCTTTAAGTTCCACCCCTGTCTCCCAGTCCTCTCCTGTCATATTATCCTGGTAGACAACTTCTAGTATTCCAAACTGGAAATTAATAAAGCCTATACAATATTGGGCATGTCTGTATAAGGCATTGTTGGTGTTTCTCCTAGAAATGGCATAAAGATGCTCATATATTCTTTTTCTAAATTGACGCTCAGTTTTGCCAACATAAAAACTGTTACATGTGTGGCATACTGCAATGTATATCACCCCCTTAGTGGCACAATTGCCCTGAGCTAATCTAACAGTCTCTTCAGGATCACCAATAACAGTCGTAGTTTTGTACAAAATAAAAGGCATAGATGGCACATCCCACATTTTTTGTTCCTTTCAAGTTTCTGCCAGTTAAATTAGTTCCAGTGTCTACTCCCTCAAAAATATTTTTGAAATTTTGAGCCATTTTATAAACATAGTGGGGTCCAGGGCCTTGTATATTTTATAGATGTTCATCCCCCTTAAAAATGTACCAATTTTGATTCAAAATTTTCTTCACCTTGTTTACCTTGTGGTTAAATGTGACCACTATAGGATGTGAATAATTAGTATTGGCGGGTTGTGATTGTGCCCTATGGTCCATTACTATCTGTACATTATCCAATGAAACATTTGATTGCATAAGCAATGGTATAAATCTGGGTTCACTACTTCATTAATGATCTTACTAATTATTGGGATACCCCCTTTTCAAATTAATTGGGTGTATTTTACACTCTATGGTGATTTGGATACTGCAGTGTGGTTATCCTGTCTGTCGAACATGTCAGTGGGTGGATTTTGACTTTCTTAGTTTGTGTTCTACACTTTCATTCACCACTTATTGGCTGGTTCTGTTATTTAAAATTGCAAACAGAGTCTTTACTCGCATTTTTTGCCATTTATTGATGAGACAGGAAGTTTAGCAACATACTGAGGCATGATCTTCTACCACGTCCTTTTTTTTTAAGCATCATTTCTGCCTCTGGTGACAGTCGAGTCCCCATCCTCTTAAGGCCCATTCATTCCTCTGTTTCCCTGACAGTTGAGAGCACTGCAAGAATGATGCAAGAGCCAGGGACTGCAGCTAGAAATCTGTTAGGGGGGGTTAAGAGATATTTTTAATAGTACTGATGCCCTTGTTGGCTAGAAAATATGGTGAAGTGCCTGCAGTGCTAAGTCTGTTTTGTTTCTGCATATCTTTTGTCTCAGCTGGAGTTGTGTGCATGCCTTAGAGACTCCTATCACCTAGGTCTTGAGCGCAGCTGTACTTCTGGGTCTTCCCAGGGTGGACCTTTTGTGTCAGGACTCTGCCCCCCCACACACACACACTTCTTGGTTAGGTGAGTGCGCGTCTTCCATGTTCTCCCATCTCTTCCTGACTGGCTACCCCACACATCTTTGCATTTTTGCTCTGTAGTACTTTTATAGTCCTCACAAATACTCCCCCTTCTTTTTTTTTTAAACATCTTCATTAATTCAACATATTTTAAAGTGTAATATGGGATTACATACACTAATAGAAAAGAAAGAGCAGTGTTTGGTTAAATGATTTGCTGAGTGTCATCCTGGCAAAATAGACTGTGAGGATCAAATCATGAACTGCTGGGTGACCTAGGTCTAAAACACTTTGTTTAAAAACCTAGTCTGTACCAAGCTATCAGATACGATAGATCATTTACTAATTGGTGATGTAATTTAACCAGTGAGTTAATAACTGTATTACCTTCATTCTCATTTAACAGATTGTTTTCTGCAGTTTTATAAATGAGGCAGAAGTAAACAACAAGATGTGGCTACCTGCTGATATTACTGAGGACACCCACATTTCTACTTAATAGTTTTCCTGTCTGCATGCTGCTCTTTGGTTTGAGAGTGATAGGTTTATATTTTGTTTTACAAAACTATTGATGTATTTCTTCCTCTACAGCGTAGGCTTGTTCTTCCTTTGGTTTCCAGCTTGGCTGATGAAATGTTGGGTAGGTCCTGCATCCCCTTTTTTTTTGTCAAAAGCCTCAACTGTACATCTTTACCATTGCCTGTAGAAGTTTTCATTGAAGTCAGATGTGCTGATTTTGCTGGCTTGAGTCATAGGTAACACTGCATTCATGACAAATGTGTAATCTCTCTTTTTATGTAGGTTAAAGGCTGCTTTTGTTCATTGAATAATGTACAGTATCAACTCCAGCTGTGTAGAAGATCAAACACATGGGCTGTAGTGTGTTTATTTACACAGTCAGTCAACATGTGTTCTTTTTTTTTTGATTCCATTTAAACCTGACTTTATTGTTTTTTTATCATTGTGGATGGAGACTGTCCTGTGTATCTGGCCACCTAGGAAGAATCCATCATTCCATTTCTCTCATGACCTTTCTTTATTGGCTGAGGATTAGCAATTATTTTGACAATGCTTTACTGTAACGTTCCCCTTAACCTTTTTTCTGAGAATTACAGCTTGAATAGAACTGCACTGTGGGCCTTTCTATGCATGTGTTAGATTACAGGCTACCTACATGGTTAGTTACTTGCAAAACTTCTTTGTTCAGATTCTGACATTTATTTTCTATCCTCCTTAACCCTGTCAGTACAGAGGATAAAGGCTATGAGCTGTTAAGCTGTTTCTTATAGCGCAGGATACATATTTATTCCTTACCCCCTCCATTTGCTCACATTGAGACTCTCAGCAAGTCACTTAACCGGACACTTCTCCTGGTTGCCCCTAAAATGCAAAATTTGTGCCCAGAAGGCTTATCTCATCAAAAAGTGATTAAAAAAAAAAAACTCTCCTCCATACTAGCTTTCGTAAGGGATAGGGATGTCATCCCCCTCCCCCTTATTAATGGCATACATGCTAAGCTAAATGACAAAGCTTTGCTGACAGAAACACAAAAGATGAAGTCTTTTGAAAGTGTGTTCTTTTACTTTTTTTATAAAGCTGTCAACTTAAGTCACTCTGATAGAGACATTGATAGCCAAAGCAATTAATGGAAGTATAAAATTATAGTACTGTTGTAAGCCAGTAATCAGTTCAGTAACTTGTTGCTGTCTTTCGGCTTTTCCCGGTTAGGGGTCACCACAGTGGAACTCCGGTCCGCTAATGATTGGCAGTAGATTTTCACGAACGCCGAGGTACCAGCTCGACATTCAACCTTCAGCAAAGGCATGCCCATTTACGCATGTCTTTCGAACGCCCACCCAACCGCGGGGAGGACATGCAGACTCCACACAGAAGGCACTGCCCGCACTCCAGCTGAGAATCGAACGGGAGAACATCTTGCTGTGAGGCAACAATGCTACTGCTGCACCACTGTGGAATAACAATCAGTTCAGTAACTACACTTCCATTTTAAATATTATTCTGATCATTCTGTCACTTATTAATAGGCCCAGGCAGCAATATATTGGACACAGTCAAAGCAACTCACAGTTTTATTGTAACAGTAGTTGGTTTAGTAGCTATACTTTGTTTTTATTTATCTTTCTTTCTTTTGTTACCTTGTACAGATAACTGTTCTACTATCCATCTATGTAACTTGCTGTGTAACCCAGCAATCTGTTCTGTAACTCAACAGCAGCCTCAAACCTAAAACACAACCTGTTTATTTTAAGGGAAGTGTGTTGATAGAACGTCATTAGTGACACTTTCTCACTAATTTCTTAACCCATGCTGTACAGACTTAAAGGGATAGATATGGTAAAGCAATTTCATTACTTGAGTGTTACTCTTCTAAAACTGGCCTCACTGCATTGTACTCTCCAGAAAAATGCTCATCCTTATGTGAAACACTAAAATGGTATGTGATACACCCCTAAATGTAGACCCAGTGGTCAGGGATCTGGGGATGCATTTTGACAGTAACCTGACCTTTGACCACTGTGTGTCTGCTGTTTTGAGAAAGTGATTCTGTGTTGCATAACTTATAAGTAAGGACATGACATCCAGTTCCAAGGAGATGATTGTTCCACTGTACTTGGCTCTCCTCAGGCCAATTATTGAGTACAACACATCCTACAGCATGTACCTGACCAGGCACTTGAAACAGCTTGAGAGACCACAGAGAGGTTCCCCACAGAAAGAAAACTGGGAGTAAGCAATAAGTCCTGTGCAGATCATCTCTACTGTCCTTGTACTTTGCTGCTAAGCAATCTAAGCATAGCCTGCAAGACATTGTCTGATCCCACACTGATGTACGTGTTGCACATCGGCAAAATAAATGGCATCAGAAATATCTGTTGTAAGGACCTAAACATTGTAACATAAACAGGGCATGTTGATGATTAGGTATGTGTCTCTAATGAATACCCCTTATTTAAAGCAAGCTTCCCATCCTTGTGAAGCAAAGCTAATCCCTAACCATATCCAAATGTAACTGGGATCATCACATGGGAAATCACAAATTTGCTCCTGGTGTACCAGTAGTACAGTGACAGCTGTAACTGTAAAATGCCTTGGGGTACTGACATATGTCAGCAGTATTTTTATGAGTTTGGTATAAGCTTGGCTAGGCTTAAAATGGCTCTTGGTCTGATAGTCTAGGTAAACACCTATGAATCTATAACAGTTCACTCCTTTCCCTTCCTGAATGCATGCTTGGTTCACCCTTACAAGTTGGAAGCTATAATGGGGAAGTAGTATCTAAATTATGGAGTAATCTACCACTCTTTTTGAATCAGTTCATCCCAAGAACTTCCTTCAAAAATACTCTTAAAAATATCTCTTCTAAAACTGGGAATGCAACTACACCATTAGCTAATTTACACCTCCTTACTTAATTCCCAATAGCTAGTAAACACTAATAATTACTCCCTTCGTATCTCTACCCTCAGCTGTCAGTAAACCTCTCAACTTATAAATTATCCACAATTTTGCATTAATAGGTCGAGTCTGCAGCATCTGCAGGGGCTACACATACTTTTTGTCATTCGCTTCACCTTGTGTAGATTATCATTCTTACTTTTTTGATCATTATGAAGAAATATATACATTTTGATGCTTATTTACATGTTATTAGTATGTCTATCACTGTCTACCTCATTGTCTATAACTATACGCAACCAGTGTAAAATAAGTCTACCGGTTCTTGAAACACTGCTTACAATATGTCACATTTCCATGGATTTTTTGCATGCTTCAGTGTAACAATGTATTTCTTCTTTGACCTCCTTTATAAAGTAACTTTGAAAAGATATGGTTGCGTTAGTATCAGTTGTGCTTTGCTTACAAAGGCTTGCACCTCTTTTTCTAAGTCTTCCACATACTGGCTAAAGCTTTTGTTGTACCCTGTTTTATTTTTAATCAGAATCCATTTTGATGGATGCATCATAACTAACGTATCTGCCCCCAAATCTGATCAAATTTAAGGTGGCTTTTTTCTGAAGAATAAGTTGCTTGATCTTGAGGCAGTCTTGCAGTTGGAAAGCATCTATGTTTGTGTAATTACTGAGGCTCGGTTTAAATGTAGAGAGAGTGCTTCTTCCATACTGGGGTTTTGCACTTTTCATGCATTTAGACCCAATGGCAGCTGTGGTGAAGTTTTCATATTTGCAGAGGAACATATTATGTCAAGGTCAATCCTGAGGGACCAATAAACTGAACTACAGATCACTCTAGATAGGATTAACTGGCAGTTAAATGCTTGTTACAGAACACCTTTTTTTTGTCTCCTGATGAGCACTTTAAGATTCCTTAGTATTCTAAATGATCTCTCTGTTAGCAAAAAATCCTTTATTTTGGACTCCTTTGACTAGCCATCAGTGCAGGGTATGGCCAAAAATTCCTATATTTAATAAACAAAAATTCTTTGAGTAGTTGGTAAAAACACTTAACTGGAGGATACATCATTTTTGACCTTATTGTTACAAATATGGCATGTTCCAGTGAAGTATAATCACAAACTTGTGACCTCTTTTAAACTTCCAACAGTCTGTACAGCAAACCTCTCTGAATGTAAGCACTATAGACATGCCATCCTCAGCCTACTGTATAACATATCAGATTCACTTTTGACTGCTCCTTTCCTGACCTTGATACAGTGTCAAGCTTCACTAAGGAATTCTACACACATTTAGAAAAATGCATAAAGGTAGCAGTCCCTATGAGAACCAAGCATCTCAGTAAATTCAGACACAAACCACCATGGTGGTTTACCTACATAAATTATACAACAGAAGGAAGAAACTCCTTCAATTATTTAGTAGATCTAAAACTTGTTAGGCCATGTGCCCTAATGGATAAGGCATCTGACTTTAGATCAGAAGATTGTAGGTTCAAGTCCTGCTATGGTAGCACAGCTAGTTACCTAGTCTTTGGCTTTACTGGAAAAGCTCACCCAGACTCTGCCACAGCTTGCTCTGAGGGAAAGGATAGTTTGCTTTTGATTTCTTGTACTTTGTACTATATTGCCTTTTTTCTATTCGGTATACTGTGATTTGTTTTCTTTACACTGTGGTTTACTTGTTTTCTGCTTTCAATTCCATATTAAAACTTGAAAAGAGACCACAACTCTGTCAGAATTTTTCCCACCCTCCTACCCTTTTACTGTTGTGTTCTTAAACACCACTGTCTTTCTAGTTGCCTGCCCCTTATGTTAATTTGAATATATCTCCTTCCCTCTCTCCTTTCACTGGCTGGTGTGAGTAAGCACAAAATTATAATTTTGTGAAATCACTCCCCTTCAACTATTTAAATTTATTGGTCATCCCACTGTATTCCATAGTACCAGAATACAGAAGTTCCCACCCCCTTTCAATCTATCTTGCTGTTTTAAAAATAGTGGCTCTCCACTTAACTAAAACTTTACCCACTTTAATTTCTAACTGCTTAGTGCACACTGCATTGTTTAGGATAAACCATTTTTTTCATCTTACCTTTAAACATCTATTGCAAGACCACCAGTTATTGGATAGCCCACATTCTGCCTCTCAGTAGTCATCTTGGGATTAGTGCTTCTGATTTATCCTGGTGAGAGAAGGAGTACAGGGACATTATTTCCTGGAGACTGCTGATCACTGAAAGCCTTATAACTGCTTTATAAGTGACAGCTTGGAATCTGTGCTTTTATTCTGGTCCTGGTGAGCGAAGGGGGAGAGTGCATTGATTCCCGACTGTTTCTGGTTGGAGAGTGAGTATCTGTGTGTAATGTTCCTAATTGGTCTGTTGCTATTCAAGGTATCTACCAGAAAAAGGCTACAAGCCTACAGACCCTTGCATCATCTGGGACAAGACTGTGGATCACCAAACAGGCTGTGGCCTGCTTCTTGTCTTTGGATCGGTACTAACATTTTGTCTTTGAGAGAAGAAGCAAAAGAGCATTGTATCCCAACAGAGTGAAGCTGTGCTGAGACCAGCATTAGCAGTAGCCAGGCAGTAGCCATTCATACGACTCCACTCTTTTCATCATTCTTGACAAGCTAGTTCTTTATTTTCAGTAAGCACTGCTTGATTTGTTTTCTAACCTCAGAATATTTGCCTAAATATTTCATCCTTAAATTTTTAGGGTCTCCATATTAGTTTCCCCTCAAGTGTTTGGCAGTGCTTTGTACAGACTCAAACACCTTGAGTGACATTTTTCCTGCAAAAGCACAATTGAAATTTTTCCAATACCTAGTTACACACAGGACAACTAGTTTGCAGTGACAACCACTGTCCACATAGTTGCAAACCGGATACTTCTGACAGTGATTGATATTCTCACTCCAGCTGTCTAATCAATAAAAAACGGTCTGTTGCCATGGATGTGAACTTTCCTACTGCCTCCTTTACTGGCTTGGTGGATATGGGCATCCTGAAGCAATGTAGAACTTGCTTCATGTTTACAGACAACCAGTTAATTCTCAAACTGATATGGTATGTGAGACATATTTACATAATGTCACTGGAGGCAAAGCTCTCGCATAAAAGTACTCTTGATGTCAGTAAGGTTAGCAGCAGTTCCAACGCTGCACCCATCATGCTCATTTCAAAGCAGACATATGCTGGGGCACTTACATACAACCTTCCTAAACCACAAAGTCCTCCTAGATGAAGTACACATAACAAATATCCCCAGCAGCCCTAAATGCTCTCTTTCAAAACAACACCCATATCAACACATAGAGCTACATCTCATGGATCCTCTAGCTCTAAGCCCATAAGGCAAACCCCATCACACAATCCAGCATTCTAGTCATTGGACACTCCATCATGAGACACACTGATGTCCCTGTCACCAGACTGAGTAATGATTAAATTACGTCAGTTGCTTATCAGGGGCTAGGGTCTATCATATTATGCATGCACTTAGGTCATTGGATCACAGTTACCAATGTGACTCAGCCATAGTCCATGCGGAAGTAAATGACCTGAGACCTACCTTCCTAGACTATATGAAGGGGGACATCATGGAGCTCTCATAATATGTGTCTCGGCCTGGTATGAGCCTAGTATTGAGCAGAATTCTACCTTCTCCAAGGATGATGCCACAATACGAACAAAAGATGACCGACTTTAATAATTGGCTTAGTTTTTGGTGTCTATCTGAGGGAGTGCAGTATTTGTCAGCATGGAAGGAGATGGCGAACAGACCATGCTGCTTTGCTAGGGATGGTCTGCACCTCTCCCCTCTAGGCTTTCAAATATTAGCTAAAACATTGTCTTCCCCCACAGTGCCTTTTTTAGGCAATGCCAAACTGAAAATACTTCCGACATAGCAAATCAAAACCAAGAATGTCTAAAAGTATTATTGCTCAATGATAAGGGTCTAAACAAAAAACTTCACTCCCTAGAAGCTGTCTTTACCCTAGAGAATGCTGACATCTGTGCGATCACTGAGACATGGGTTAAAACCACAGAGAGCACATCAATAGTGTAAGGTTATAATGCCTTCCACACATTTAGGCCAGCTACTTCACAGACAGGGATGAAAGGTGGAGGTGTCTCTGTTTACATTAAAATAAATATACTTCAAGACTGGGCAAACAGGACAATGCACTTGAGCTGCTCTATGTTCAAATCACCATAAGCAAAATCCAATACCCTTTCCTTGCAAACTATAGGTCCCCATCTATGACCCAGGAAACCCATACCATGTATTTAAACTTATTAGAAACAATAACCATCCAACCCAATACCATATTCATGGGTGACTTTAATTACCCCACTATTAACTGGGAATCCTATACAACACCAAACATATATGCACAGAGATTCCTGGATTTTGTAAACACAAACTCCCTGAACCAGATAGTCAGTACACAAACCAGGGGGTGCAACCACACTGGATCTGGTCCTCACTAATATGGGAGACTGCTGCACACCCCCAACTGTAATGCCCCCTCTGGTAAGGTCAGAACACAAAATGGTCTCCTTTGAAGTAAAAGTAAAACCTTAACCCCTAGGTAAATCTGGAATATTCAGGAACTATTCTAAGGCTGACCTCCTGCTATTAAGTGAGAACCTGGCAAAATGTCAAGCCCTCATAAACCCTGAGAACACTGCTGCTGCCTATGCAGAACTGTTCACAGAAACCCTGTACAAGCATGTTAATAGCTGCATAGAGACAGGTGTACCCACCAGGAAAACGTACAGAAATATCTCAAAAAGCAAGCCACCCTGGTGGAATCACAAAATCAATAGGCTGTATAACAGGAGGAAGAAAATCGTGTCAAAAATTAGGAGGTGTAGCCCCTAGCAGGATAAAAGCACTGTCATCAAAGTAGACAAACAACTTGGGGAACAAATAGTCTACCAAAGCCAAATTGAGGTAAGTTTGGCCTCCCAGGCCAAGGACAACCACAAAGCATTCTTTAGCTATGTCTGCACCCTCAAAGGCAATACACAATTGTGTGCAGAGCTCATTGTAAATGGAGCCACCTATACTGAGACAGGAGATATAGCAAACCTCCTGGCTGATAAATTCATCTCCAACTTTACCCCTCTCTCCCACCTCAGGAAATATCAAATATAACTCTCCCTGTTACCACTAGAGAAGAGGTCCTTAATGCTCTAAGAGCAAGAACACTGCATCGATGGGCCCAGACAATATCCCAGGATACCTTCTAAATACTATGAAACATGAACCTATCAGGGCCTCTGGAATTACTATTTAACTGTAGCCTCCAAACAGGCTTTGTGTCTCATGAATGGAGAAAGGCAACAGCCATCCCTCCATCCCTCTGCACAAAAGTATGCCATCTACAGACCCTGGAAACTACAGATCCACAAGTCTTGGTGGAAAGTAATATGGTTCATGTTGTTTAAAGTCAGTAATATGTATGTTGTGAGTTTTCAGGGGTCTACTTCACAATGTCGAAAGCCGACAATATCAAAGCTGATATTGTCGGCAACGCAACATTGAAAGCGCAGAACATCGTGCAGGTAAACAGAAATCTCTGTAGGGGGAGATTTCCGTTTACCTCAATGTAGTGTAGTCTCTGAGTTGGAATATTTAAGTAGGGGGGTGCAGGGGGGCTTTACCCCCCTGCCTACACTAGTTAGTTTTTATTTTTGTTTGCTTTTTGTTTTTTAAGCGTTATTCAGTGTTTTACTACATCGATCACTAGAGGTGGACCTTTAGTGATTCGATGTAGTAAGATTTCGATAACGTGTTTTCAATATTTTGATTTTCAGGACTTTGAAGTTTCAGGATTTTGGTCTTCAGTCTTTCAGTCTTATGAAATTCAGGATTGTGATATTTCAGTCTTCTGAAGGGGACCCACACACACACACACACACACATATATATATATATGTGTATATATATATATATATATATATATATATATATATATATTCATAATAATGTCTCCCAATAGACATTTGCCATTATCCTTGCAAAGAAATGTAGTGCCAGTTTCACTCCCAAGATTTCATTCAACTCCTTACATATCTGAATCCTTTACTGCTACAGTTATCTAAAGAGATCTATAAGTATCATTTACTGAAAATGCTAGCCAAAACTAAAAATACATTGGACCTGACAGTACACTGGGTTGCTTAATTAATGATGTTAAACATACCCTTGTGGGCACACTTCTCCAACTGTTTAACTTAAGTTTAACTACTAGTTTGTCCCTGATGAGTGGTACACTGCATTGGTGATGCCCCTCTATAAGGGTGGCCTTGCAACTAGCCTGGGTAATTATAGACCTATCAGCCTTAGAAACCTCTTCTGCATAGCCATGGAATGTATTATAACGGACTTCATAAACTGTGGTATGAGGACTGTGTTATTAGACTTGCCTCCCCCAACAATTAGCATTGTGAAGGGTAGATTTTGTTTACTGAATCTGGTAAATTTCTTTGAAAGGGTTATAGAGGCAGTAGATGGTGCCATGCAATAAACACTGTGTATTTTGCTGTTTGATGCCAGTCCCCATGCTGGCATCATACAGGAGCTGAATGCTTAAAAACTGACCCATGTGTGATAAGATGGATAGCAAACTGGCTTACAAAACCCACACAGTGCAAGTTGTGGGTGCCACATCAAAATGTATGAAAGCAACCAGCAGTGTCCCCCAGAAAAAAGTACTGGTACCTCTTATTTTCAACATTTACTTTTCAAATCTCCAAGAAGGAAAGCTAAGACCTCTGGCTAACAAAATTTTGCAGATGACTGCAAACTCTGACACTCTCCCTGTGTACTAAAAATGGGTTAAACTTAATGTTAAATGTAGTATTACTTTTGGTAGACATCCCCACCCTTTATCATGTTGTATAGACAACAAATCACTACATAATGAAAATGTAGTCAGAGACCTAGGAACTTGAGTTAATAACTCTTTTGACCATTATGTGACAGTGGTTGTCAGGGCATCCTTTTAATTAACACAGCTGATTGGCAAAGCAACATTGTAAAGGTCTGAAGAGTTAATCACTCCCTTAAACTCTGCAGTGATCACACTGGTTATTGAGTATAACAGATGTATCTGACTAAACATATGAAACAATTAGAAAGACCTCAAAAATTTCCTAATCAAAAAGTTCACAGGCCTAAAGTCACTGAGGCATGAAGCCCTAGCCTTTCATTTGGTGTTTTACAGACTTTTGAGGGAGGATCTGTCTCACTTGCTGCACCATTAGAGAGAGATGGTTGTCTTAGACCCTCTTGTAACTCTACAAGTCCAATATCTCAATTAGTATTATATCCAGGAACCTACATCTTTACCAACAAATAAATGAAACGTGATTGAGGGATAGGTTTATAACCCAGCATCTCCCAACCTCCAAAATAAACTCCCCCCATGCTTTTTAGCAGAACATCTCACTATCTTCCTTTAAACATAACCTGGATGACTAGCGGATGGCATCCACAAATGTACTCCAGTATTGTCTGGGATCGTTGTTTTGGATTAAGGAAATGTGGCATAATGGATGATACTGACAAGATGTGAATGTTCATAAGACTTGGTGGCTTTGGAATATCTATGAAGTTTATGAAGTGAGAGCTGCATCTGAACATTATGTGGTAGCTGTGATATTGTTGTGTAGTATCTACAGTCAGACATGGCGGTGCCATTCACTACTGATCTAACTTGTATCTCTGTGCCATGTACATTTATACTTCTTGGCAAGATGGGTTTTAAGTTTGCAGAATGAACCTATTTTATCAGTTTTTTGTAGGGTGTCTGGAAGAGTCTTGTACTGAAAATATGCAGTATTGTCTGTGAATATTGAATGAACCAGTGGGTATTCAGAGTAGTGAATAATGAGGTTTTAAGTTATGTGCAGGAAACATCATCAGGGGAAAGAATGAACAAAGGCAGGCAGACAGGCAAGCACATTTTATTAACTGGAAAAAGTGAAAGTAATATCTTTGGTTTTGTGTTGATGTATAATTTGAATTGGTTATGAGTGAACATTGCAAAATTAAATGGCTGTACCATAAAAAAGTTGAGTATTTTATTGATTAATGTGAGTATGACGTAATGGTTAAGGTCTTCACCTTGTAGATACAAGGTACAGGGTTTGATTTGGACCTCATGTTTTTGGCTTGGCTTAAAATTTCCCTTCAGGGCAGATAGCTTAGTATTCACTTATGAACCTATGACTTACTTTCCTAACCAGTTAGGTGTATTGCTCCAGGTGGACGTTTTTAGCCACAACCTGGGTCAACGTGTACAAAAACAAATCTGCAAATGTATGCATCTGTTTAATAATATGGTATTATTATAGTAGTAGTATTAGTACAGTAAATATGCACCATTGATAAAAATGGTACAGTGCAATAATACTATTCAGGAACTGATTGATTGCCATAAGAAGGCCTGTCACTGCAGTATACAGACTTACCACAACACGAAATATGATGATGAAGACTTGGGTGATACAGCGGATGATGCACAAGGTGGCACTACCTTTTGATGTGTCATGCAGAGTTGTTAATAAGCAAGAGCTGCAGTGAGATTTAGAACTGAGAAATAAACACTAGAATCACGAGTTTCTGGGTTCATATATGTCAGTGTCTTTGTTAGTCATCCATTTGCCAGACTTGTGATGTTTAGAATCTCTTGGCACCAAATATGGTATACTTTGCTCATTCAATGCAGTGTATAAATGATATTTACTGGAATCTGAAGGATCGCTGCCAGCAGTAACAACACCATTGTGCCAAGGCTTGACTTGGGGGAGGTGCCCAACAAGAGAAATGTCTGTCTTCAGTCTCGCAGTTTGTGTGTAGGATTTCTGATGTAGAAGCAGAGATGGCTTTACAAAAGGATTTTAGATTAATAAAGTAAGTTGTTCAAATTAACGTGTCCTAGCACTAGGCATATTTCCTTAACAAGTAGCTGAAGAGCTAGGGAAGTCAATGAGTATTCAGTGGCTTCCCATCTTGATAGGAAGCCAAGCTGAATTTGCCAAGACAGGACATCTGAGGCTGTTAGGAGCAAAGAAAATAAGACATACAGTTCTGTTTTATTTAACTTGGAAATTTTGTGATTGCCACAGTCCATTGCCTAGATGACTCATTGGTTCAACCCTTTTATTGTTTTCTCTGGTGTTTTCGTTAAGGAATCTCATGGTCTTGTTGCAGGGCCACGTTTATCTTTCTACTTTGTTCAAGAAATATTAAAATTGTTTTTATAAGTCAGAAGTGTTTCTTGTCACAACTTTGGATATGTGAATACAAAAACTGTTTCTACAGATGAACATTAAGGAAAGTTAGATGCTCATTTTAAGGCTTAATGTTACAGTATGATTAGGGGATTATACCACAGTACAGTATATAGGGGATTATACCACAGGTAAATGCCCAGCCATAGGCTTGACTTTCAGAGCCTTTGTGCATCTGTGTGCAAAGCCACCCTCCTTTTACTGTGGACATCAGCAGTATAGTAAGATGCATGGTATAAAGGGAGAGTTGTCAACATCATCTTCATTTTTTTCCTGCCATACTGAGGAATCATTAGGCCATCCTTCAGTACTGCTCTAGAGAACTTCCAGATCTGCAGTAATTACCCAGTTTACAAGGATGATGTCATCTTTTGTAAAGGTCATAAATTGTACTTATGGCTGGCAGATTCCACTGATGGATTTTCATGTTCATTCCCTTTTCTGTGATTTGGGCTGTCACAATAAGGTGCCTGATTGTGAACTGTTTGCTTCCTTTAATAAGAAAACTCTGTTAAAAAGTGTATATACCTTTAGCACCTTCTTGCAGTTCAAAGAACATGTAACTTCAAGACTTTGGACCATTGCCTCTGCATGAGAGGTGTTACAAAAGCATGGAGTTAGGAAATCTGAATACCCACAAATGATGGATAAGAAATTGTCTGCCAAGGCATCTGTAGGGGGAGTTCATTACCTCTACAATTCTGCAAGAGCCTTAGAACATCAGTTTTGCAGAGGCACAGGTTTGACCAGCCTCATCCCAGACAATTCCTATGAATGTGTCCGCATCTGCCAGTGCTCACTGGGAGGCTGACAGTGAGATACTGGTAACTGTCTATCTGAGACTGAGCCTCTCAACATTTTTAGGCTGCTGTAGTTAGTGAGCGAAACCCCTGCACAATAAGAAGCCTCTCTGTCTCCCACCTCTGGATTTTTCAGCTATTTTTGTACATGATCTTACAAGTGCCAGGGAAAAAGCAGATTAATGATGAACAATTAAATTATGTTTTTCTCTAGGACAGTAATGTGAAAATGTATTACTGAAAGCCAGTTTAGGAGAATAACAGAACAAGCTTATTTTGAAGGGAGAGCAAGTCCCCTGCAGCCTCTTTCTATTTAGCGAACTCCCAGCCTTCCTAACTTGTATGTACCAATGTCACAATCACACAACAGTGGAGAAAAGTGCAAAAGTGCATGATCACTAAAAGTGACTTTCAACGATATTTTCTTTGCAATCTTGTCTGTTGGGCAAATCTCCATCAAAAACTTCTCACGTTCCCAAAGAAACTTTCTTCTCCTTTTTGAGACAGAAACTATAGACACTGTGATACCTTAAACTTTCTATAATAGAGACCCATGGGATATATGCAAATGATCCCTTAAGGATATCACATGTTTCAGCTATATTGCTTCTGAATGTCCATGACTTTTTCTTTTTAAGTCTTTATGGATATAAACTGAAATACCAAAAATAGGAAAAGACAAACTGTTCCAAACACAGATGAATGCCAAAGACCTTGGTACACCTCCTAAAATAAAAACCTTTAATCGAAAAGCCACACAGTAACGATAAGTGCTTCCATTCTGTTAGTTACAAAACTTCTTCAGATAAATACATTCAATAAAACCACCACTGAAATAATTTAAAACATCACGTGATAAAACCTACTACATGAAGAAATATACAATGTTTAAAGTGACATATCCCCATAAAATCAAGCACACACAAACATTGCAGAAAGACCACATAAAAAACAATTAGATAATACATAAAATGTTAGATATACATAATGCCTTAGTAAAATATGGAATGTAGGGTACAGGAGTAAATACACCTGTCTCCTCAATGCCTTTAACTTGAGCAAAGGTGCAATGGTAATATGGTCATTCAGCCCTGGCCAATTGTAGGAATTAAATTATAACTGCCAAAACAATTCCGTTTTTTTTTTTCACCAGGGCCACCACCCGTACACCCGTATTATGAATAACATTTTCCAAAATTGTACCCTGTGTTTCTGTAATGTTTTTGTTTGTTTGATTTTATGGGGATATATCACTTTAAACATTGTGGCAGTTTTATTGAATGTATTTATCTGAAGAAGTTTTGTAACTAACAGAACAAAAGTGCTTGTCTTTATTTTGTGGATTTTCAATTAAAGGTCTTTATGGATACATTCAAGCTATTAAAGCCAGACCACACTATCTGTGGACATGCATGTTTCAGCCTTCTTATGACCTCTTCAGCACAGCATGAGTGGACAATTTGGTTGTACTTTAGAAAAACAATGTCTTTAAACCCGGCTGATGTCCATAACCTTACTTTTCAGCTTCTTTGGCATTCTTCTGGCATTTACTACACCTGACACTTTATACCAGTTGGCTGCATCCCCTCTGATACTAGCTTTGACCTCTTCATTCAAACTTCCCTTCTCATCAGCTATCCCTCCAAGATACTTAAAGCTATTAAGTTGTTCCACTATATTCTCGTCTGTCTCACTTTTCAGCTTTTTCTGATTTCTTCAATTTGCTGCCATTACCACTGTCTTATCTGTAATTTCATCCCATGTGCCTTCATTTTTGCATTCCATTCCCTTTCCTTCGCTGAAGTTCTTGCTCAAAGTCTGCCTGTAATGTCACATCATCTGCATACAGCAACTTTGTTGATCTGTCCCCTCCGACCTGTTTGCCAGTGTGGTCCATCATCAATATGAACAGCAGTGGGCTCAGCGCTGAACCCTAGTACACACCTACTTCCACTTGTAACCCCTCTGAGACTGAACACTGTTTGTACTTGGGTCTTCGGGTACTTGTACATAGTCTGTATTAATTCAACCAATGTTTCTGGGGCTTCAACCCACCATAGTACTGCCCAAATCAGTTTTCTTAGGACCTTGTAATGTATGCTTTCTCCAAGTCCAGGAATGTCCAATTGGATCTTCTTCTCTGCTGTCTCACTGCAAACATTGGGTCACTTGTGCAGCACCCAGATCTGAATCCAAACTGCTCATCTCCCATCTTACATTCTGCTACTCTGTGTATCTGTCAGTCACCCTCTCCAGAACTTTCATGCAATGTGATAGGAGTTTGATATCCCTGTACTGCCCACAGTTGTGGATGGCCCATTTGTTCTTGTACACTGACATGAGTATGTTTATTCTCCAGTCATATGGGATACACCTTTGTATCCACACTGCTATGAGTACCCTCAGGACCCATTTCTCCTACATCTCACCCAGTGTCTTTATCATACCTGCTGTGACCTCATCTGATCCTACTGCTTTCCCTGACTTCATTTTCCTTAGTGCTGTTTGTACTTCCACTAGGGTGGGCTGCTCTTATTCTCTCAGTGTAGACTGTGTCTGGGACAGTACTGCTTCTGTGGGGTTTTCTTCATTCAGAAGTTGCAGGAAGTACTCCTTCTATCTGCCTTTGATTTCCTGTGGACTGGTGAGCAGGTTGTTGCTGGCATCCCTTATGATGGGTGTCTATCTTCTTTATCTTTCTGTCTTTGCCTTGCAACCTGATATAGTTTCTTTGTGCCAACTATTGAGTCACTTTCCAGAAGCTGGTACAGTGCTTCTGAAGCCCTGTTCTTTGCTACTGCATCTCCTTTCTTAGCTTCTTTGTTAGCCAGTACTACTGCATGGTACAGAAACCTGGGCAATTAAAGCAGAGCAGATGAAAAAGCTAGAGCTGATGGAAACAAAGTGCCTGAAAAGGGTGGTAGGTTGCACACTGTGGGACAGATAAAGACATAAGGGCATAAGCTAAAGTAGTTCCAATTGTAGAAAAGGTCAAAGAGAAGAGATTACAGTAGTTCACGCACATGCAAAAAAGCATAAGACAGTCTGTTGGAGAAGAATTGGGGCAAACACGAAGAAGGTAAGAGGAAACAAGGATGTCCAGCAAAAAGGTGGCTGGATTATTTAAGAGAAAATTTGCAGCAGTCAGGCATGAGTGTCGAAAAAGGCAGGTGTGCAGCATTGAATTGAGAGATATGGCAACAGTTAATATGACACCCTGACCCAATATGTAAAATAAGGAAAAAGGATTTGATGATGATGACAATGTTCATAACCATTAAGGTGTCTGCAAAATATTCCAACTAACATCCAAACCGAAGAGTGAAAAGGTCACACAGAGGAACCATAAAGACTTGAAAAAGTGAAATGTCATGGACATTTTAGAAGCCATATAGCTGAAGCAGTTGATGTCCTTAATGTGTCATTTGCATATATCCCATGGGCCACTATTACAAGAGGTATCAGAGTGTAAACTCTAGCTTGGCTAGGTTTTTCCTTGTAGTTTTTATTATTTATTATTTATTTATTTTACATTTGTTGACAGGGCTAGTCTTACTGGATATATGTCCATTTTCAGTAGAGGCCCAGGGAGAAAAGCTCCAAGCATGAACAGTGACAAAGTTAACAATATATAAAAATACACGTAAAATCACAATACAGAGGCAGCATTGGTCAATAGAAAAATTATAATAATAAAATTATAAACTATAAAAATTATACTAAAAAATTATGCTAAACACAATAGTAGGTATGAGCAAAACTCAAATTAAGAGAGAAAAGCCCTTATGTTTTATCTTCTTACTATGAAGAAAAGAGTAGTAACTGGATTTGGAGGCATAGGTTAGAGGAGTATGGAAAGAGGTAAGAGCCGGAAGGGAAAGACATATCAGTCTGGGTTCACACATGGACAAAGCCAGTGAGTTTTCAGAGGTTCTTTAAGATGTTTTTTAAATAGAGAAGTAGAAGCAAGGGTTGATAATTCAGAAGGAAGCTGATTCCAGTTTTTACCTGCTATGTTCGAGAACAGTGAGTCACCAGCTTTGTTGTTAGATTTAATAGAGGAAACGAGGAGCTTATTAGCAGAGCGTAGTGTAGCCAGATTTTTATATGGTGTAATCAGATTAGTGAGGATGGGGGTGTTGTTGGGGTGGTATAGGATCTTTTGCGTGATAAGTAATTGTTGACAGAGAGTATATGGTTCTGCAGTTCTAGCCATTCAAGTTGTTTGAGGTTTAGGCAGTGGTGAATTTTAAAGGGGGAGCATGTGATGAATCTAGCTATGCTATTATAACAGGTGGAAAGTTTGGAGAGGTTGTTTTTAGATAGGTTAGTATATATAGCAGAGGCATAGAAAAGGGTAGACATGAGGTGGGTCTGGGCGATAGTTTTCCTGGCAGAAGGGGTAAGGAAGGGTTTAATTCTATAGAGGGTACCAATTTTTATTTTAACAGACTTTATGGTGGAGTTGATGTGGTCATCGTAATTGAGACAATTACCAATTGTTACACCTAGTAGGCGGGTTGTAGTATCTAGGGTTATGTTGGTAGCATTGTTAGAGGTTACAGAAAAGAATGGATTAGGTGATTTATGAGTTGGAGTAAAAAGCAGTAGTTTTGTTTTTTTGGGATTTAGGAGGTGGCAGTGTTGCATAAACCAGTTTTCAACATTATGAAAAACAGTTTGGGTGAGGGACTGGAGAGAGGCTATATTCTTAGCTGTACAGATTAAGGTGGAGTCATCTGCATATTGAATGCAGGTGGCTTGAGGTATGTTCATGTGTAGATTGTTAATAAATAAGGAAAAAAGAAGGGGACCTAAGATAGAGCCTTGGGGTACTCCAATATTTACTGGAAGTAATGAAGACAGATTGTTATCCCAACGTACTGCTTGCTGTCTGTTTTCCAGATAAGACCTAAACCATTGTAATGCTTGCAGATTGAGAGAATGGGCCTTTAGTTTGTCTAGAAGTAAGTTATGGTTAACCATGTCAAAGGCTTTTGATAGGTCAATAAATAGTGCAGAGGAAAAAGAGTTATTGTTACGATTTTTATTTATAGAGTCTGTGAAGGATAAGAGGGCAGTAGTTGTGCTATGGAATGGTCTGAAGCCATGTTGGCAGTTTGCTAGTAGGTTATTTTGTTGTAGGTGGTTAAGTAGTTTGTGAATACATTTTTCCATTATCGTAGCTAATGGGGAGAGTAAGGCAATAGGTCGAAAGTTAGAAAGCTCAATAGAAGATGCACCTTTATGTAGAGGGATACTTTCCGTATAGTAGAGATTTTGCCTTCTGAGATTGTTCTGTTAATAAGGATAGAGATGGGGTAGTCTATGGCTTTTGCGGCAATTTGTAGGTATTCAGATGGGAGACGGTTAGCAGAAGGGGTGCAAGGTTTCAGTTTTTGAAGTAGCTTACAGATGAGAGATGTAGGTACAGATTGTATTTGAAAGGTAGGAGATGAAGTCTTGGAGGTATTTAGTGGGGAAGCAATAAAAGGAGGTAAATAATTGGCTAGGGTTTGAATGGCTTCTGTAAAGTAGTTATTAAAGGCTTCAGGGATCTGGTTGGAGTTATGGTTGAAACCTGCTGGGGCAGGAGTAGTAGAGTGACCTGGCTGAAGAAGTTTGTTTATCCTTGACCAAAATTTTTGTGGAGTTTGTTGACTGGTTTGTTGGTGGTGAAGGTAGAAGTCTTTTTTGTCTCTAAGAATATCCTTCTTGGTGGCATTTCTTAACTGTTTAAAGTGGAGGTGATCTGATGGACATTTGGTAGCTCTCCATTTAGCCCAGATTTTATTTCTGAGGAGCATTTTTTGCTTAGTTTGTTTTGTGAGCCATGGGGCAGATTTGGTTCTTATTCTAGTAGAGCGATAAGGTGCATGGTAATCTAGGATTTGAAGAAAGTTAGTGTTAAAGTAGGTCACAACCTCCTCAAGTTTAAGATGGGTCAGTGGTGACCAGTCACATGCTTGCAGTTCGTTTAGGAAGCTGTCTGGATTAAATAATTTTTTTGAGCAGGAGGTTTTGAGATTATGAGTAGTTGGGATATGGACTTTGTCTAATAATGTAGGTAAGCATATGGTCGCTGATATCGTAGGGAAGGGTTCCTGGAGTATAAGTTTCAGGGTGGCTATTAATAAGAATCCAGTCAGGAATAGTTTCCTTACTGCTAGGTTTGTGGATTCTAGTAGGAGTGGTTATTAATTGTGAGAATCCAAAGAGATTTATGTGGTTAGTAGGGTTAGGGGAACTACAGGTGGACCAGTCGATGTTAGTCACCCAGTACAATGGTCTCCTGGGGTAGTTGGGTAGAGAGGTAACTAAATAAGTTTTCAAGAGTATTGGTATTGTTACCTGGGGGGAGATACATGCAAATTAGATAGATAGATTTGGAGTTGTTGATTTGGAGTTTGGTAGTCAGGATTTCAGATTTGGTGTCTAATGATGGAAGCAAATTAAAGGGGGAAATTTGGAGATTAGATTTATAGAGAATGGCTATACCTCCACATTTTTTGGTTTTATGGTCACATCTAAGGATATTATAGCCAGGAGGGCTAATTTCCTGGTCTAGAGTAGATGGATTTAGCCAAGTCTCTGTAAGACCTAGGATATCAAATGAGTGCACATCAAGGAGTGCATGCAGGTGGGAAATTTTATTGTTAATACTTCTAATGTTAAGGTGAGCTATCAGGAGGGAGTTGTACAGTAGTTTTACAAATTGGTTTGTCTGTGTGACGTTTTTCCTCACGTTTGTGTTCTTGACTCTATTCTAATTAAATGTCTTCCTCTAGATTCAGTATTACATTCATTTTAATAAGAAATGGTTCAGTACTGTTCTTATCATTGCAGATGATGATGTGCTCATAGTTCCTGATGGCAAAAGCAATTGAAATAGGATAATTATGAAAATTATAGTAAATGTTCCTGTGATGGGCCCATTTGAGAATTGGGCATGTTGAAGCTGGAGAGGGTTTTGAAGAAATTGCAAGCATGGCTATTGAATTGCTCATTCATAGTTCACATGAAGTCAATTTATAAATGGAAGTGTTGGTTGCAAATGATCTCGCAAATGAATTTTGATTACTCGGTGTATAATCTAGTCCATTATTCAAAAAGAATGCTAAATCCTCAATGTTTGTTTTGGAAGAAATAGTGTTGATGTTGAAGAGTGTACTGAATTTTATTTCCGACCAAGATGATGCAATGTAGTCATCAGATTTCACCTTCTGTATCTGTTTAAAAAAGCAAATTGGTTACTTTCACCTCCAGATTTAGATTGAATGGCAAGATAGAAAAGTCTTTAATCTCCATTTCCAGATGCAGTTATTTTCAGATGTAACGATGTCCCTGTTTTTTCATCTGGTGCAGTTTGCAGTAGGTTCTGCTGTTGCACGTGGAGAAATGTTGAAGGTGTCTCAGCTGTATTGATCACAAGGGAGGGTCTTCTTGACATTGATCCAGGTGAGCATTCCTTTGCATCAAATGGCAGTAGCAGTTATAAGCAAGACCATATAGGGTCCCTTTCATTTAGGACATAAGGAATTCTTTCCGGAAAATGTTTTAATGTAAGCGAAGTTTCCTGTCTTAAAGTTTCTGATACAGTTTTACAATAACTTTATAAAACAGAACACAGAGACTTGAGACTTGCAATACAGCCCTGGATGAGGGAAGTCAGCACATACAGCTTACCTTGACCTGGCCAAGGCCTTTGACACAATCCCCGACCCAGGCATCATCGAAATGCTAACACAACTTGGTGTTAATCCCCATCTAGTCAGATGGGTGGCCAGCTGGCTCACAGATAGGACCTACAAGGTCAAAATAGGTGCTGCCACCTCTGACAGCAGACCTGTCACTTGTGGTGTTCCCAAGGGATCTGTCCTGGGACCCCCTACTCTTTGGCATATACTTCTCAAAGGTCCAGGCAAAGACAAAGGGCCTGTGGCTGACAAAGTTTGCGGATGACTGTAAGTTGGGTGCTGTCATTGACTCCCCAGTTGATGTTAACATACTGCAAGAGGGTCTCACAGCTACAAACAACTGGTGCCAAAGTCATGGCCTTAAGGGTTGGGAGGGTGGCCTAATGGTTAAGATGTCTGCCTTACAAACACAAGGTGCAGTGTTTGAGTCTCACAAGGGATAATTGCCTAGGCTTAAAATGGCTCGCAAGGGCAGTTAGTCTAGTACTAATCTATGAACTTATGAACTGATCTCTGAACCTATAAACTACTCAGATGGAACGCCATGATGAGTACCTAACTTCTTTAGGGTTTTACCAGAAAGGCTCATCCAGACTCTGCTACACTTTGCTGTGAAGGAAAGGTTAGTTTGCTTTTATTTTTTGTATTTTGTATTACTTTATTGCCTTTCTATATTTTGAATAATGTGGTTTGTTTTCTTTACCGTGTGTCTTACTTGCATTCTGCTTTAACAGCATATTAAAACTTCAAAAGTGACCACAGCTCTGTCTCTTCAGAGTCAGGCAGAAAATTTCCTGCCCTCCCACCCAGTTACAGTTGTCTTGTTAAATACCACTGTCTTTCTAGTTGCCTGCCTCTTATGTTAATCTGACCATATATCTCATTTCCTCTACTTTCACTGGCTTGTGTGAGTAATCACAAAATCATCATTTTTGAAATCCCTCCCCTTCAACTATTTAAATTTATTGGCCATCCTACTGTATTCCATAGTACCAGAATACAAAAGTGACCACCCCTTTCAATCCATGTTGCTGTTTTAAAAGTAGTAACTCTCCACTAAACCTTAACTTTTTAAACAGGTAAAACTTAAGTTACCGACTTTAACATCTAACTTCTCTAGTGCACACTGCAGTGTGCATTTTTTTTCATCTTACCTTTAAGCATCCCTGTGACTAGCAGTTGCTCTAATACCTGCTAGAAAGCACTAGGAAGCCTTAAACTGATACAAGCACTCAACTCTCCTTGTTAATAAGGAAAAATTAATAGTAGGCACTCAACAGCCTATAATTGCAAAGTACCTTGCTAAGGTAAGGGAAAACAACTCCTGTACTTTACAAAAAAAAAAAAAAAAAAATGCACCTAACCAGGCATGTCCAAGGGTCAGCTTCCAGTGATTTCTCCTGTCCACCTGGTGAATCTGGGCATACTGGGGCAATGCAGCAATTGCCTCATGTACACAAACAACCCTCTCCTCCTACCACTCAACAGTACAACCTGCAGCAAAGCAGCCCCAGACTATCACATTAATACCACCATGTTTGATTACTGGCATGATGTTCTTTTTCTGGAACGCTATGTTACTTTTACGCCAGATGTAACCGGACGCACACCTCCCAGAAAGTTCAACTTTTGTTTCATCTGTCCACAGAATATTTTCCCAAAGGTCTTGGGGATCATCAAGATGTTTTTTGGCAAAAGTGAGAAGGGCCTTTATATTCTTTTTGATCAGCAGTGGTTTTTGCCTTGGAAGTCTGCCATTAATGCCATTTTTGCCCAGTCTCTTTCTTATGGTTGAGTCATGAACACTGACCTTAACTGAGGCAAGTGAGGCCTGCAGTTCTTTAGATATTGTTCTGGGTTCTTTTGTGACGTCTTGGATGAGTCGTCGCTGTGCTCTTGGGATAATTTTTGTAGGCTGGCTATTCCTGGGAAGGTACACCACTGTTCGGTGTTTTCTCCATTTGTGGATAATGGCTCTCACGTGGTTCACTGGAGTCACAAAGCTTTAGAAATGGTTTTGTAACCTTTTCCAGACTGATATATGTTAATTACTTTGTTTCTCATCTGTTCCGGAATTTCTTTAGATCGTGGGATGATGTCTTCCTTTTTGGGATCTTTTGGCCTACTTCACTTTGACAGGTTGTATTTAAATGATCTCTTGATTCAACAGGTCTGGCAGTACTCAGGCCTGGGTGTGGCTAGGGCCATGTAGGTTTGGATAGTTATTTTTCCTTAACAAATAAAATCATCACTTAAAAATTGCATTTTGTGTTTACTTGGATTATCTTTATCTAATATTTGTATTTGTTTGATGATCTGAAACATTTAAGTGTGACAAACATGCAAAAAAAAAAAAAAGAAATCGGAAAGGGAGCAAATACTTTTTCATTGCACTGTAGAAAGTTGCTAGAGTAATAGTATCTGTGTTAACATATATTTTCGAAGGATTTGAAGTCTGAAACTGAAATCTACAGTGGATATAAAAAGTATACACACCCCTGTTAAAATGCCAGGTTTTTGTAAAATAAAAAAATGAGACCACAATAAATCATTTCACAACTTTTCCCACCTTTACTGTAACCTGTTTAATTCAACTGAAAAACAGTAGACACCAAAACACTGTTAAAAACAAGAATTTAATATCAAATAAAAACAACAAAAAATAGGTACGCGAGCAGTTTTGCTAAACTAGTGTTAACTTCATCAGACACAGTTAAAATGCAGGGCAAACATATAAATACACATTAAATCAGTCTGATTGGGCAAGAGGGAGACTAGCTGAGTAATTATTAAAATAACTCGAATTAACCTCTTGATGACTGAATTGCAACTAGAACTGTGATGGCTTAAAAAACAGAGCTGGTAGTTTTTGTAAAAGTGTTAATATATACATACATACATCCATAAATAGTTATACTTAAGACTAAAATTAAAACAAGTCAGTTTAAAATCTTATAGTGTTTCTTCAAGTCACATAATACAAGTATACCTATTAAGGAATTAATACAAGTAAAGTGCTTATGCCAAAAAGTGTATGCTTTATGGTATTTTGTTCCTTTCCAGGGCTTTTAATTTTAAAACAGAAGTGATGGATGTCCTGTCATTAATTCCAGGCCATTTGTCTGCATGTAATAGGATTTGCCACCTAAGCTCCTTTAGCTCCAGCTGGAGGCCCCAGGGTTTTTTGTCACTAATGGCTACATGGTCAATTGCCATAAACCTAAAGTTGTGGCCAGTGTTGTCTTGAATGTGCCTTGCTAATGCATTGTTGGTATTCTTCTTTCTTATGGCATAATTGTGTTCATATTTCCTGGCACTAAATATTCTTTCTGTTTTGCCTACATAAAATGCTAGGCACTGGTCACATGTGGCCACGTAGACAATTGCTTTAGAATGGCAATTGTATTTCCCTTTTACGTGAAACTCCAAGCTATTCACTGTAAATCTGGTTCCTGTTTTGACACTGTGGCACCAATTACAAGACTCACATTTGTACATCCCTACACAACCAGTTGTAATGTAGGTGGATCCTTTCCTTAAAAGATCTTTCAGATTTGAACCTCTCCTATATGTAACTGTTGGTCTTTCACCTAAGTGAATCCTGATGTCCAAGTCCTCCATCAAGATATCCCAAATTTTGTAAAATATTGACATCAGGTAATGTGAATCAGAGTTGAATGCGAGTACCATTGAGTTAAGGAATGGGTTCTTGTTCAGCTCAGGTCTTCCCTGCTCAACTTGTAGTGGGCTATCATCTGATGAGTGTTCTCCTACTGTGGGCTTGAAGTAACCTACTCTTCTTTTTTCTAAAACTTCTTTCATGAGCTCATTAAGCAATTCTGCTGGGTAAGCCCTCCTTAAAAACCTAGTTTTTAAGTTGTTGCACTCCAAGAGGAAATCCTCTTCTCCAGAGATCATACGGGCAGCTCAAGCTAATTGCCCTTTTACCACTGACCTCTTTTGGTGCTTGGGGTGGGAGCTGGTGTAGTGCAAGAAAGAGTTTGAGTTGGCTTCTTTCCTGTGGATTCTGGTAGCATGCCTTCCATTGTGTGTATCTTTATACAGATGGACAACAAGGTAGTCCATATGGTCTGGATTAATAACCCAAGTGAACTGCAAACACTTGGTAGTAGTGTTGAGACATCCTAAACATTCCTCTAGTTCGGACAAAGACCCTTTCCATATCACACCGATATCATCTTGATACCTATAATACAGTTTAACATTAGAGTAATACTGAGACTGAAATACATAGTTCCTCTCCCAGTGAGCCATAACCATATTCGCAAATGCCCCACCACAAACTGGTCCCATGGCCACTCCAATAGTTTGCAAGACATATATCTGTCATTAAAGGAGAAATAGTTATTTTTTAAAACAATTTCTAATAATTCAAGAATTAAATTAATTTTCTCCTGGTTAACTTTATGTTGCAACAGTAAGTCACCCACCCAATCAAGGCTGATTCCTTGTGGAATGACAGTATACAAGTCTTTCACATCTATTGTGACCATTATGTTTTTTACATTAAAATCAATTTTATTGACCTGTTCTGAAAAGGTTCAGGAATCCTTGCAAATCTGATTTTCATTTTGCAATATTTTCTGAAGCTCATAGTCAAGGAATTGGGCACAAGCAGTGGTAATGGAGTCCCTTCTGTCCACTAAGGGCCTCATAGGGTTATCCGAGAGGCACTTGTGGATTTTGGGGATGACAAAAAACACTGGGATCCTTGGGCTGATGCTGATCAAGTAGTTCTACAAGGAAAGGTCTATCCTTCTCTCTAGAAATATATCTGTGAGTTGACTGTATATTTTTCTGTATGCAGTATTTAACTCATTAAGAGGCACCTCTGTGTAATTTGCTGTATCCAGAATGGTCAGCATCTTGGTGTTATATGTGGAAGAATCCATAATTACCACCCCTCCCCGTTTATCAGGTTTTATAACCCTCACATCATGTTCTTGCAATACTGATAGACTGTCACATTCACTCTGATTCATGTTAAAAAGAGTCTGAACTGACTGGTGTTTACTCTTGTTCAAATTATACAGATCAAGTTCACATACTTTCTCATAATTTGCAAGTTTCAGGTGTAGAGGGGGGTTGTAGGTAGAACTAATTTTAAAAAATGCTGTCGTCACAAAACTCATTCCCTTAGAAAGTAGATCAGCTGTAATTTCATTAACACATAAAGTAGTGTATTTGTACACTGAAAAATCTTTCTAGTGGTTAAGAACCACTGTGTAATTGTAGTTCCCTGTTCAAAGTTCACGGTTGTTTGAATATTTTCATTAATACAAAGTCAACAACAGTAGCATAATCACCAGGAGGGCCTGCTGAAGGAACTAGGCCCTCCAGTTTCTGTTCTTTTGTCTGGCCTCCTGAAAAACCTGGGGTTGCTGCCTGTTGTTATAATGACTTGTTTTTAATTCTTTCACTCCTTCTGAGTTCTGGATATTCTTTATCATAATTTAAGGTTACATCATCAGTTTCTTCAAACCTACATTCTTTGTTGTTCATTACTTCAGGAAGATGTGGTGGCTGATTTCTACTTTCCACACATGGGTCTTTAAACTTTTTATAAGAACCAGGAGGTTTCGGGTAGGCTATGCCATTAGCATAGTCCTGAACATCCCTGTCCAGTTTGTTTAATTTTCCAACTTTCAATTTAGCAATATGCTGATCTATACTTGTGTAAATCCTGTAAAGTTCAAATCTCATATTGCTGTATTTGTGATCATCACGAATAGCTGTGTCCAGAGTTGCAAGGTCTTTAAATAATTCTAATTTGCTATTATTGTGCTTAATAAGATGCTCTAAATGTTCAAGCTTACATTTATCAAAAAGGTTGAATAAATCACAGTACAAAGCAGAGTCATGCTGCAAGCCTGTAGGAAAACGCCAGACTCTTAAACCTTTGAAAACCACTTTTAGTCTTGTGCATTCCCTTAGGTAGGTGTTTTCCAGTTGTAATTTTTTGCAGTGAGATAACTTAAAGTCAAAATCTGTAAGCTTACCTTCCAGAGAAGGAGCGCTGTGTACGGTGCTTCTATTAAATGAAACGCCATTCTGTAACCACTCCTCAAGCTGGGGAATGTCTTTATTAAATGCTTGTGCGTGCCCATTCACTCTTCCTGCATTCTGAAAGCTCCTGCTTTCAGATACTCTTGTTTCCGACATGCGCAAACGAGTTGCACCTTCCTGTCCCAGTTCTTTGTCTTGTAATAAGCAGGAAGCAAGGCATTGAGGGGTATTATTGAATTTGTTGGTTGCTCGCTAGCCTCCCTGTGCGAGTTCAGCTGTTCAAGAATGGTTGTGCAACTGTTAAGCCCCACATGATCATACAAACGGTAAGTTGCAAAATGAGAGCCGTTAGCTGGCCGATCTCCGTTTCAATTCCTTCATGCTCTTTATCAGCAGTTGATGTGCCAGGTAACTCCATACTGCCAGAAGCCATAAAACAAACTCAAGAAATAAAAAAGGCAAACAAACCAAATAAATGAACGCGGATGCTGGCAGGCAGAGTCCCAGAAAGCACTAGACACCAAAATAGTGTTAAAAACAAGAATTTAATATCAAATAAAAACAACAAAAAATAGGTACGTGAGCACTTTCGTTAAAGTAGTGTTAACTTCATCAAACACAGTTAAAATGCAGGGCAAACATATAAATACACATTAAATCAATCTGATTGGGCAAAAGGGAGACTAGCTGAGTACTAAAATAACTCTGATTAACTCTTGATGACTGAATTGCAACTAGAACTGTGATGGCTTAAAAAACAAAGCTGGTAGTTTTTGTAAAAGTGTTAATATATACATACATACATATATACATACATACATAAATAGTTATACTTAAGACTAAAATTAAAACAAGTCAGTTTAAAACAGTTTAAAACCTTAGTGTTTCTTCAAGTCACATAATACAAGTATACCTATTAAGGAATTAATACAAGTAAAGTGCTTATGCCAAAAAGTGTATGCTTTATGGTATTTTGTTCCATTCCATGGCTTTTTATTATTTTAGTAATTACTCAGCTAGTCTCTCTTTTGCCAAATCGGATTGATTTAGTGTGTATTTATATGTTTGCCCTGCATTTTAACTGTGTCTGATGAAGTTAACACTAGTTTAACGAAAATGCTCACGTACCTATTTTTGTTTTTATTTGATATTAAATTCTTGTTTTTAACACTATTTTGGTGTCTAGTGCTTTCTGGGACTCTGCCTGCCAGCATCCTCATTCATTTACTTGGTTTGTTTGCCTTTTTTATTTCTTCAATTGAAAAAAATATAAAAAAAATAAAAACATACAATAAGCTGGATACATAAGTGCGCACACCCTTAAACTTAATACTTTGTTGAAACACCTTTTGATTTAATTACAACATTTAGTCTTCTTGGGTAGGAGTCTGTCAGCATGGCACATCTTGACTTGGCAATATTTGCCCACTCTTCCTTCCAAAAGTGCTCCAAATCTGTCAGATTGCGAGGGCATCTCTTGTGCATAACCCTGTTCAGGTCACCCCACAGATTTCGTATTGGATTTAGGTCCGGGCTCTGGGTGAGTCATTCCAAAACTTTAATTTTCTTCTGGTGAAGCCATTCTTTTGTTGATTTGGATGTGTGATTAGGGTCATTGTCATGTTGAAAGGTGAAATTCATCTTCATCTTCATCTTACTAGCAGATGCCTGAAGGTTTTGGGCCAAAATTGACTGGTATTTGGAATTGTTCATAATTCCCTCCACCTTGACTAAAGCCTCAGTTCCAGCTAAAGAAAAGCAACTCCAAAGCATGATACTGCCACCACCATGCTTAACCATGGGGATGGTGTTCTTTTGGTGATGTGAAGTGTTGTTTTTGTGCCAAACGTACCTTTTGGAATTGTGGCCAAAACGTTCAACCTTGGTCTCATCAGACCATAACACATTTTCCCACATGCTTTTGGGAGACTTCATGTATTGTTTTGCAAATTTTAGCTGGGCCTGGATGTTTTTCTGTGTTTTTGAAAAGGCTTCCGTCTTGCAACCCTACCCAATAGTCCAGACATATAGAGAATACAGGAGATTGTTGTCACTTGTAGTACACAACCAGTACTTGTTAGAAATTTCTGCAGCTCCTTCAGTGTTGCTGTAGGTCTCTTGGCAGCCACCCTGACCAGTTTTTGTCTTGTCTTTTCATCAATTTTGGAGGGACGTCCAGTTCTTTGCAATGTTACTGTTGTCCCATATTTTCTCCACTTTTTGACTGTCTTCACTGTGTTCCATGGTATATCCAATGCTGTGGAAACTTTTTTGTACCCTTGTCCTGACTGATACCTTTCAACAATGAGATCCCTTTGATGCTTTGTAAGCTCTCTGTGAACCATGGATTTTGCTGTAGCAGGCAACAGAGTAAATGTCAGAAAAATCCTACTAGAACAGCTGAACTTTATTTTGGGTTAATCAGAGTCTCTTTAATTGATGGCAGGTGCTGTAATTAAATCAAAAGCTGCTTCAACAAAGTATTAGTTTAAGGGTGTGCACAGTTATGCAACCAGCTTACTGTATATTTTTTATTTTTTATATTTTTCCCCTAACCGATTTGTTTGTTTTTCAATTGAATTGTACAGGTTATAGGTCACATTAAAGGTGGGAAAAGTTTTGAAATGATTTATTGTGGTCTCATTTGTTTATATCACAAAACCTGGCATTTTAACAGGGGTGTGTACATTTTTATATCCACTGTATGTCATTATTTAGTGTCTTCAGTCCTCATATCATCCCATTAATTTGCCAGAAAACCACAAATTACATGAAGAACAGACCTAAAATATGAGGCAAAAAGCTGGACAGTTGAGAGGTATGGCAGCAGGTACAGGCATTGCCATAAAGTGCCACACCTGGACGCGCTTGCGTGACTTCATGGAGCCTTTCAAGTCTTCCTTCGTCAACTGTCCAGTTGACGGGTCCTCTTTGTTTGGCTCTAAAGTTAGACACACACTATCCAGGTGTGAAAAAGACAGAAAAACCCTTTCTGCTGTGGGCGTTTGTTTTTCCACTCCTCCGTGATCCTATTCTAGAAATCAGAGGAGTGGGAAAATGTGGTTCAAGAAATCCCAAGGGCCTTTTCATGACATATGGTGAGTACTCCACCTATGACAGAGCGGGGGGGGGGGTTGCTCCACTAGAAGACACTTTTACCATGGCAGAGAAGGGTCCACGTAATCAAGGATTCAGAGATTCCTTTTCCAGACAACCCTATCAGCGCTTCTGAATGGAGGCCAAATTGCTGATCTCTGGAAGCAGTCGTCAGAAGATTTTCATTGCACCAAACACCCTGACTCAAGATAACTTCAGATACTTGGGTGCAGAGAATTATCACCAGAGGTTCCCACATTCCTTTCAATCTCTTGCCAGAGTTCCAAAAGCAACTCCAGATGTTCCACCCAGTCGGAGGCATCTAGCAGCAGTAGAAATTCAAAAGTTGCTCCAAAAAAGTCATCCAAGTCCCACCAAACCAAATAGGATCCTGATTTTACTCAAGATTCTTTTTAGTACCAAAAAAGACCGGGGACTGAAGACTATTCTAGAGCTCAACCTACTAAACAATATTGTACAACAGATGAAATTCCGTATGGTTTTGGTTCAGTCCATTCTTCCCATTCTGCAGAAGAATGATTGGATATGCTCTATAGATCTTTAGGATTCATATTACCACATAAAGATGGACAAATGCTCCAGACGATACATCCGTTTCCGGCTAGGAGCCAGTCCTTGCCATTTCTGAGCACTGCCCTTCGGTCTCACCTCAGCCCCCTGGGTGTTCACCAAATGCATGGCAGTGGTAACAGCTCACTTGAGACTATGAGAATTCCGAATGTTCCTGGATGACTGGCTCCTCAGTGCCCCCTCCAGGGATCTACTACTTCACACCACAGACTCTGTGCTGCATCTCACCAAGGCACTAGGCATTTCAGTCAACAAGGAAAAGTTCCAGTTGTCTCCTATACAAGACCTAAAGTTAATAAGAGCAAGACTAAATACAGTTTCTTGTATAGTCTCCCTCCCCCTCCACAGGTTGATAAAGCTAGCTAAGGTCGCAAGTTCAAGCAATCATTTCCTGAAACAAACTTTCTGCTCACCTGGCACTTCAAACCCTGGGACACATGGCAGCAACTATAACCTTAGTACCCCTAGCAAGATACCACATGAGGCTGCTTCAGTGGCTGTTGGCATCCCAATTTAACTCACCCGATGTCTCATCCACTCCTGATAACGAATTGTTGCAAAAAGGATTTATCCTGGTGGATGAAGTCAGAAGAAAATCTGTGGGGTCGCACCTTTTCTCCCTCTCCGCCCAAAGCCATAGTGACCATTGATGCATCCCACATGGGTGGGGAGCATTATCTGGGAAGTACTGTTCAATGCACTTGGTCCCCGCATGAGGCCAAGTTGCACATCAGCACCCTAGAACTGAGGACAGTGCTTTTAGTGTTGCAAGTGTTCCAGTGTGTCCTTCCTTCGGGGACAGTTGCAATTCAGTCTGTAGTCTGGTACATCAACAAGCGGGGGGGGGGGGACCAGATCCTACCATTATGTTGGGAATCCCTCAGGATTTGGCAATGGGCTGTCGCTTCCAACCATTTTCTGATTGCAGTGCATATCCTAGGAAACTCCAACGTGATTGCGGACAAATTGAGCAGATGCATCCTCCTGCCTCATGAATGGTCTCTCAACCACAACAAAGCGATGAAGATCTTTTGTCATTGGGGCCAGCCTTGCTGCGATCTGTTCACCTCTCTGATAAACCACAAATGCAGCAGCAACTTTGCCCTAATTCCCCCTAACAGGGAGTCCCCGAGAGATGCACTTCTCGATTGGCCCCTGGGACTACTTTGTCTTTCTCCCTACTCCACTGACTCCCCAGTTTTTGAGGAAAGCCCAAAGGTTGAAAAGCAGAGTAATTCTCATTGCACAGCAAACAGCAACAACGAAATGGATAGCAGCAACAAACCAAACAGCCAATACTTTTCTTTACTTTATTGTAAGATCTGGTACCTCGGCAATTCGCCTTCAAGGATCACAATGAATAACTGCACACTATCAACTTTTATAGTGAATATTCAAACAATCAAACAATTGTCCAATTAATACACCAGAACTAATTTAAAGTGACCTTGTGAATATTAACAAATTTCACATTATGAACTATATATAGAATTAATTTATAAAAAATATAATATTATTATACATCTTATATAAATCATTTATAAAATATTTTTAATGAAATGCTCTATTTATGAAATACTTTCTCAATATAAGATGTTTGTTTTCAGACTCCATCAGATGCCCAGTTCTAAATTTAAACCAAAAGGTTTTAAAGTGTTAAACTTCAGAATCATCCTTGTCTCTAGCTCTAAAAGTTTGTTGGTGATGTTATCACCACAATAAACAGATGGTCTCCCTAAAACTCCATATTTTAAGCTATCAGTCTTTCCCTCGTGAATCTCCAAAAAATGTTTGGCTACAGGACTAAATAAATTCAAATTTCGAACATCTTTCAGATGTTCCAAAATCCTAACTCTAACCATTCTCTTGGTTTGACCAATATACCAAGTATTATGACAACTACAAGTCAAGGCATATACTACCCCAATAGATTTGCAATTAAAATAATGTCTGGGGGTATGATTGATGTCATTAATAGAACTAATGTTAATAATCCTATTACAAAGACTACAAGAATTACATCTAAATGTTCCTATGTTAGCAACCTTGGGGGCTATTTTATTACAACAATTGTTGTTTAATATATCCTTTAAGTTTTTTCCTTTTTTGTAGGAAAATCTGATATGATATGGAAACAATTCACCTATGCCTTCATCCTCACACACCAAGTACCAAAATCTCCTAACTAAAGTAACAAATTTTTCAGAAAAAGCTGTGTACTTGGTCACAAAAAACAAATTTTCCACATTTCTTTCCTTTTTTGAAGTGCCTGAAATATCACGTTCAAAATTTGTGAAATGTCTGTCCTTCTTCTTGTTCATAACCTTGACCATAACATCTGATAACTGTTTTATATCATACCCTATTCTATATATGGAGTTTTAGGGAGACCATCTGTTTATTGTGGTGATAACACAAACTTTTAGAGCTTTTATATTTTTTATAAATTAATTCTATATATAGTTCATAATGTGAAATTTGTTAATATTCACAAGGTCACTTCAAATTAGTTCTGGTGTATTAATTGGACAATTGTTTGATTGTTTGAATATTCACTATAAAAGTTGATAGTGTGCAGTTATTCATTGTGATCCTTGAAGGCGAATTGCCGAGGTACCAGATCTTACAATAAAGTAAAGTATTGGCTGTTTGGTGTGTTGCTGCTAATTCTCATTGCACCCTATTGGCACAACTAAGTCTGGCTCCCCTTTCTTTGGCCTCATCTTATTCACCGCCCTTGGATTCTGGACTCAGCTCTGGACCTGCTGTCTTGCCTGCATGACTTGGTACATCCCAGTCTCCAAAATCTCAAGCTAATGGCTTGGTATCTCCAATTCCAGTAATTGATAGACAGAATAACTGATCTTCAGTAGAAAAGATTCTTCTGGCTTCCCATAAACCATCTACTAGGAAACTTTACCTTAGCAAACAGAAAAAAATTTAAATTTGGACCTGTGCGAACAACATACACCCCTTTTCAGCATCAGTTGATATGGTCCTGGAATTTTTAGGGTCCTTATGTGAATTGAGAGCCTCTACTTCAGCAGTTAAGGTTCAATTAGCAGCTATTTTCAGTTTTCATAACTGATTTAATGATCATCCCTTGATGTCTCATTGTTTGTGCAAAATTTTCCTTAAAGGCACTTTACATCTAAATCCCCTGTTAAAGACCCTATAGTGCCATGGGATTTGACTTTAGTTTTACAATGCCTATTCAGCAGCTACTTGCCTTACTATACCTTAGACAGGGCTTCTGTCTTTTTCTATATAGGCTGCAAACTCTGTCTGAGGTAATGGAGAGAGAGTCATTGTGGGTAGAGCTTTAGCTTGAGAGTTTTTGGGTGGTGCGAGCTGTATAATGGCCGAGTCTGTTCCGAGAGGTCAGAAACAAACCCATCTGTCAAGAATGAATGAAGATTGACAACACAGATAGAACGTTATGGTAAGGACATAACTTCCTTTTTTTTTTTTTAAAGTACAAGCAGGTTTCGGCCACCTGCACAGTTCTGGCTTTACACTGTAGGGAGAAAAGCAACCTAAAAGTTGAGTTAAAGTGTAGGGGAAGGTGGAGTTTTCCTTTAAAGAATCTAAGTTGTATTGCATTGTAGCTAAAACATAAAACTCTTGTAGTAACACAGCTTTCAGAGCAGTAAACCTCATAATGTTTATGATTATTTATAATAAAATGTAAATGAGTAAGTGGTTTGTGTGATGGAAGTGTCCTGTTTAGAAAATGTTGATAATAGGATGCTCAAGATCCACTGCTATATACTTCTTTTTAAGACCATTTGTTACTACTTTTGTCATTAGAAGGCAAGGGGCCCAATTCCAAAAGACTTGTTCTCAGTGTAAGTCTGCACTGATTCAGAAAGCCTTGTTTTCTGTGCAAGTGCCATACTTTAGTGTAATGCCCATCAATAAATAGGCTTGCACCAAGGGTCATATTCCAAAAATCTTTTTCTAGGAATAAGTGACTTACTCTGAGAGCAAGTCTTTTGGAATCTGGCCATAGGTTTTCTTAAGAGCCAAACCGTATCAAGAATATATTCAGTTTGTTTGTTTGCCCTTTGTTGGCTGGGTTAGTCCCACTAGGCAAGAGCCTTTTTTTTTTTTTTTAGTGAAACCCAAGGTCTTACTCATACTGACTTGGGGAAATTTGGCTAGAGCACTAGGAATTTCCCCTGCTCTTTTCAATAAGGCTGTTTGATCTTTTACATCCACCTGTGCTACCATATACACAGGCAAATAGGACTGTGGTTTAACATGTCATCTCAAAGATGACTGACACACTCGAGTGCAGTACCCCTTAAGGCTGCACTGCAGTGTCGCTAATGAAAAATGAATCCAGTTACCTCGGGTGAGATTAGAACCTGTAGACTTTTGAGATTCAAGCACAAAGTTGAGTGTGCTACCTCACGACCTATTGAATTAAATAACAATAGTAATATTAATAATAACCACAGCTCAAATTAGAACCCTTTTTCATTCTGCTGCTGTTCTTTTTGGGTCTAACATAGCATCTGTTATTTACAGTTTAGCGAATAATGTTAAATCAAACAAAAAGTTGTCTATATGCATTCTTCTTTGGACTCTCCTAATGTAGGAGGAGATAAGAAGCTTCCCTTTAATAGAAGTTCTGGGTAACCCTGTTTCTTTGGAGGAAAAGCAGAGTTAGACATTATGGCAACAGCCAAAGATCCTCTAGAGGAATTATATGCCATGAGGGACAGAAGGTTTTGCAGAACAACATTCTTGCTTCCCTGGGAAAGAAATCGCTAGTACCAAACACACACACTATTTAAAACATAACTGAGTGGGGGGGGGGCTTTGCCCCCCACACCCCCCTAACTAAATATACCATCTCTGAGATTGCAGTACAGTGGAGTAAAGGGCAATGCTACAGCTCAGGCCTTCGCTATTTTCAGACTTTGGTCTTTGTGTTGCTGAAGAAGCGTTCAATGTAACGCCTCTTCCCGATTTTAATATAGACCCATTAGAACCGCCTAAAATCTCTGAAATTGTGGTTTCCTCTACACCAGTATTTGTGGGCAAATCTGCATACATATATGCAGATATGATGCATCCGTTCCATGGGACATTATAGAGGAATGCAGATGTCCTGGGCTGCTCATGTCTGTGTGTGGCAGGCAGGTATGGAAAGGAGGCCATTGATATAGAACACCATAGTCTGTACACTGGTTGGCATATTTCATAGGAGGAGTCCATGAGTCTGAAGCACATATGCAGCAGACAGCAGCATGTACAGAAGGCAGGCAGGTGTTTAATATGCAGGCTACAGGGTCTTGTGATTAGCCGTAACATGAAGATAATCAGTGGTGCTTTACTGCAGGTGGATATTCACCATAAAGTTCAGGACATCATTCCTCATCTGCCATCTCTTTTGTTGAGGTGATGGATGCTGCCTTCATAGCGTAGGTTACCACAGTGTATTGGCATGGTCCTCTTCCCTCTTGATGACAAGTCAACATTTCATGGAGGCACAGTGTGTGGCTGGGCAGCAAGGACATCTGCACTATCATTGCTATGCATTCACACTGTTATGGGTGTGGGAGATCACCAACTGTCAGTACTTGATGGGTTTTGGATATCCTTGTGCCATATCTGCTGGCCCATCCAAAGATGTACATATCTCAGAATTGCACCATGATTTCTGTAGCATACTCTGACCATTGTAAGTATAACGCATCAAAATCACAAGGGATGCCCTTTGCTAGGAGTTTCTTCATTTCAATTTGGAAATTCCATCTGTAGCCTTTTTTTTTTTTTTTTTGAGATGGAGTTTGCAGTTCTGAATAGAAGTCCACAGGATTTGGAACAGACCTAGAGAAAGAATCAAACTTATAGTGCTTTTTACAGAGAGAGGACAAAGTACTAGCTTCTAGAATACTTCTACAACCCAATCCTTTTATAAAAAGTCATAGATGAAACCAAAACCCTGATAGGGAGGGTCTTGAACCTGTCTGTAATAGATTTGTTATAGTGAGTGTAACCAAGGCTGATAACCTTTGACAACTATTTTGAAATAGTCTGTTTTGACATATGTTGTCCCTTCTTAACTTCACAAGAAATAAACAATTGGTCCAAAGATCTGAGAGACGCAGCTCTGTCAAGATAGTACTGGAGTTGTCGTGCACATCCAAAGTATGGAATGGCCTTTCTTCCTCATTTCTTGATTCAGTAAAGAAAACTGGGAGATGGATAGTTTGGCTTAAAGTAAACTTGGATATCCCTTTAGGCATAAAAGAAGGATTAGTTCTCAAAGAAACCCTGTCACTATGGAAAATTAGATAGGGTTGACTCACCATAAGAGCTTGCAAATTAATACCAGTCTTGTAGAGGTCAGAGGAATTAGTGAAACTGTTTTCCATGTTAAGAACTCAAGTCAGCCAGATTAGCTGTTTCAAATGGAGCAAGTGTTCTTCTCCAACACAAAATTAAGATCCCAAGGATGGGCCACTAGTTTACTTTGTTCTTCTTATGTAAAATCACTTTCAAGAACATGTTGAGATGAGACTGCCTTGAAAGAGGAGGATCAATGGGCAGACATGCTGAAATAAAACAAATGAACCTTGCTAGAGGAATAATAGAGGTCATAGAATAGTAACTCAAACAAATATTGTTCATAGGTTCATAGGAGGTTACTAGGCTAGTGGCCCTAGAGCCTTTACAAACCTAGCTATGTTAATCCCAAGTATCCCCATTTGTTTTTTTTTTTGGGGGGGGGTAGTTTGGAAAACAAATTTATAAACAGAGCCGGTCTGTGATCAACACCGGCTACCCTGTCTATAAGGGACATGAGTGCCACCCCAGGAGTGAATTTGCCATCTCCCATCCAATTACCTAGGTTGCTTTTGAATAGGGTAAGTCAGAAGCTCTGTTTTACGTGAATAGAAAGTCTGTTCCAGAGAAGCGGCAGTCTCTGGGAGACATGTATGTCTCTCCAGCATGTTCTGTTAATGTCACAGGCTAGGTTAAGATCCCTAGAGTGAGTGACTCTTGTCCCATTTGATTTGCAGATGTGCAACATTTCCATTAGGGCAGGGGCAGAGATTGCCCTATAGGCCAGGCACAAGTTACTTCTCAGCAGCCTATAAAATACAGAGTAAAGTGACAGGGCTTTTAGCCAGTCCACATAGGTCACAACTTGGAGTATCTGTATTTTCTTAGTGAGAAACCTCTGAGGTCTCTCCAGCTGCTGCAGGTGTCTGGTGAGGTACATGCAAAAGGGTGCATTACACTCTATTAGTGGTCTGATGGGGGTCAAGTACAGTGGAGTTGTAACATCCCCTTGACCTGGATGCTATGCCCTTGCTTGTGAGGTGTGCTACGTAGAAGTCTTTACTTACCACTGTGGAAGCTTGGTTTTCAAAGTTTAGATTGCTATCAACCTGTGTTCCCAAGTCAATGTTGTAATTTGTAAGGCATTCCATTTTACCAAAACTAATAATAATGCTTTTTTTTTTGCATTTAGTTTTAGACCATGGCTTTGGCACCAATCATTTGTTTGTGTTAGCCCTGCTTGTAATATGTTGAAATCATTAGGGGACTTTGTGATTGCTCCCAGCTTACAATCATCAGCGGACTTGGTGAGCCAGAGGCTGTCTACTTTGGCCTGGACTTTTGAGAACTAGATGCCAAACAGTAAGGGGACCAGCACAGACACCTGTGGTACTCCACTGGTGACAGGTCTACTGGTTGAGGTGGAGTCACCAATTTTGGTGGTGTGTGTTCTGTCGGTGAGCCAGTTGGATGCCCATCTAGTATCGTAAGAGTTAATCCCCAGCTGGAAGAGTTTCTTATTGATGCCAGAGTGGGGAATTGTGTTGAAAGCCTTGGCAAGGTCAAGACTGTGTGCATGATCTTGCCTTCATCCATGGCTTTGATGACATGCTGAAAGAAGTCTACTAGGTTTAAATAAGCATGATCTACCCTTAATGAAGCCAAACTGGGTTGGGTCCAGCGTTTAGAGGTTGCCTATGTCCTTGTTAAGGTCCCTGATAATTCTTTCCATGGCCATGTAGATGAGGCTGGTTAGACTTGTAGTCTGTAGTTCCCAGAGTCAGTTGATGGCCCACCTTTGTGAGCGGATTACTGTTGCTGTTCTCCATTCTGCATGAACATAGCCAGTTATCAAGCTATGATTAAAGAGAATGCCAAGTGGATCAGCTAGGTCTTGTTTTAGAGTGTTCAGTAAACAACCTGGGATATTATCTGGTCCCTTTAAGGCCATGTTTTTGGCTGTGGTGAGTGCAGAGATGACCTGTTCTCTAGAGATACTAGGCAGAAGACTGGTCAGGCATGCTTTGGGATATGGTAGGTGAGGATGTGGGGGTGAAGTTTGCACTGAATCTGTCAGGTAGCAGGTGGGCGATATGTACTGGTGTAATATAAGTGATCCCAATTGCAACCAGTTAGGCTCATAGCTTGTAGAACTAGAGAACAACTAGCCCTGAGTGGGTACTGGGTATATTGTTGATAACAACTAGAAAACCCTTTCCATGTGCTAATATATGATTTTGTAGTAGCATGCTTTCTTGCCTCCATTAGTACTTGCTGCACGTCCTCAGTAAACAGGTAAATAAAAGGAATTAAGACCTTATGAACCAGGCAGCCAACTGAAAATGATTGATGTTGGAGTGTATCAAACACCCCTGTTCTTGTGTGAGTAGATCCAATCTGTGAGGAAGTCTATGGTAATTGCCCCTGGCCATTTCTGAAAGAAGGAAAAAAACACAGTTGCCTAAGCGAGAAGGGAGTCACCACACTGATCTTGAAGGATTCCTTCTGAATCTTCAGAAGTACCTTGGATATTAGTGGAAAGGGTGATAAACCATACAGGAAAATTCCTGTCCAAAGAAAAGAAAAGGTATCTGCCTTCCAAGCCTTCTTGCATAGAGTCCTGGAACAGAATTTTGCCAGTTAATTGCTCAAAGTGGAGGTAAAAACATCTACTTGATGAACTCCACACAGGTGGATCAAATGTTGGAAGACCCCCTTATCTACTTTCCATTTATGAGAGTCTGTTCTGGTCGTGCTCAGCTTGACTGCCGCACAGTTTTGCTCTGATGGAATGTAGGATAACTGGAGAGTAAGACTGTGCTGTGAAGCCCCATCCCAAACTAACACAGCTAATCTGCAAAGGGGGTATGACCTGTTTCCCCCTTGCTTGTTGATGTACCACATGATTGCGGTATTGTCTGGAGCCACTTTGAAAATGTTTTGGGAGCCAAAGATGGTTCAGGGCAAGCACCTCCTAGATATTTATGTTCTTTCATCTGTCCTTGGTGTCCCACACCCCTGCACATTTATCTTTCCTGAAACTTCTCCCCAAGCAAAGTCCAAAGTGTCTGTGGTGACTGACTGCTTTGGAGTAGGGAGAGAGAAGGGGAGTCCTGGATTTAAGGATAACTGTTGACTCCACCAAAATATTTATCTTCTGGCAAACCTCAGCACTGGGATTTGAAAAGGTAAAGGGTGTTGATGCAGAGACCAAAAAGATTTCAGATACCACTGTATGTTTCTCATGTGGAGTCTTGCCAGGGGTATCATGAAAATCATAGATGCCATTAGACCCAAAATCCTGAGGTATTCTGTCACAGTGACCAAAGTCTGAGTGGAAAACCTTAGAAACAGATGTAAATAAGGATCTGTTTTTTTTTCCTATGGAAGAAAAGCTCTTTGAACTGAGATATCTAGTTAATATCCCGGAAACACAGTCCTGTATGACAGAGTCAAGAAAAGACTTTTGACTGTTTAGGAATCCCACATTGTGCAAGAGATTTTACACCCAAGACAGAGATTCCTGAAAAAGATTCTGCAAAGATAAGCAAGTCATCTAAATATGGAAAAATGTGGATGTCCTGTAGCCTGCAACAAGCTGTAACTGGAGGTAGACACTTTATAAACACTCTTGGTGCAACAGGTACTCCAAAGGTTAAGTCAGAGAATGGATAATGTGATCCAGACATACAACACCTTAAGAAACGTCTAAAGTCTGGATGAACAGGGATGTGTTGATAAGTATCTTGTAAGTCTAGAGCTACTAGGAAACTTGAAAGAGGAAGAGGTAACAAGTTACGTGACATTGTTTTGCATTAGGGCAATATCCAAATAGGTTTAGGGAAAAAAACAATCCAGAACTGGTCTCAAAGCATTTCTTTCTTTCTTTGGCATTAGGAGCATCATTGAATAAAAAAGCTTACCCATTTGGGAAGGAGAAACTGGATCTATCAGTCCTTGGGACAGCATGCAGTGAAGAACAGATGGAAACAAGAGTGTCTGATCTGGAATTTGAGGAATGACTCCCTGGAAAGGAGGAATTTCCTTTCGCTGTCATCTGTAACCTTGAATGAAATTCAGAACCCGCTTGTCTGAAGCAATCTGTTGCCACAGAGAAAAATGGAGATTAAGACCTTCTGGAAGATAAAACGTGGCCATGGTGGGAGTGGGCCACGAGGTCTCTTTGTCAGTCATTCAGACATATTGGACTGTCCTTCGTTTTGGGAGGTTAGGGACTTCTTTTTGGAGCTTCCTTGCCATTCTTTCTTGAATAATTATTTACTTGGATTCTGTTTTGACTGTTTATTTTGTTTTGTGCCAAAAATGGAAGAGGAGAAAGGTAATAGCTAGGGCAATTTGGAAAAGGAGAGCTGAAAAATCTTAGAGATTCTCTGGATCAGCTTGCCCCTTTCATCACAATTTTGATCACCTCTGCAATGAAGAGGCCAAATGCTAAATCTCTATCCAAGGAAGAATTTAAAATCTCATTTTTATCATCATATGGAAGGTTCTGAGAATGCAGCCATGCAAACCTCCTTAAACAGTACTAGTGACCATAGCCCTTGAATAAGTATCGAGAGAGCCATGCACACACTGCAAATGAGTAATGACCTGTGCAAAAGAAAAAAAAAGTTATTTAAAGCAGATTTTTCCTCGCAAGAAGAAACTGCAGATAAAACATTCTTCATGCTTTCACAGTTTGTCAGAACAAACTTTTTATTATATGAACCTGATAATTCAAAATTCTAAAAACCAAAGTTGCAAACATATATACCTCTTCCCATCTGTATCAATAATTTTCCCATCCTTATTAGGAAGAGTAGGGTTGGAATTAACTAAATGTTTAGCAGCAAGTGGGATCAACTAAGGCCATAGCTGCTGGGTCAGGTTTGAGAATACTGTATACAAATTTAAAATACTGAAGAATTTTATATATCTATCTGCCTTTTTAGGGGCACCTGGCTAACAGGGAGACTGCAGGCACTAACACACACATTCTCTAAAGCTTACAGAACAAGAGGAATGGGTGTGCATTATGAAAAATCTTTCTATAACAACTCATAATATTTTTTGAGGGACTGAGAAACCTCACTGTTCTCCCACTGAAAACATAGACACAATAGGGAAAAGCATAAACTGAGCTCTCCTTTGAGTCTGAATCAGAAGTCTGAGGAAAAAAACTCTGAATCCATTGCTGCATTTTGCTGTCCAGATTCAGGATTTTGTGTTTCCTGAGGTGAAGAGGAATCCCTCTTTCTTTCACTATAAACTGCTGTACAAGAAGGATCAGTAGCCTGAATTAACCCCTGAGCCAGACCCAGTAAACTACCCCTGTCTAAAGAAAGTTGAGGAGGAATACTGTAGATACACTCTTATTTTTCTGCTTCTTTTTGACAGGAAAAATGGGGCAGTCTGTGTTACTAATGGCAGCAGCAGCTGCTTTCATAGGGATGGGCATAGCATTCTGGTATAGTGGGGAAACCTTCCCTGTTCCTTCTCCCAGAACAGATGAGTGGTTTTCCCATGCCCACTGAGGGGACTCCAGCAGCTGCAGAAGACCTGGCTAACCCCTGGTCCATAGTGGCTGTAGATGCTACAGAACCAATTGGCCACAGCACAGTCACCCACTTATGGCTGTGGCAAATTGCTAGCCTGCTGTGGTGAACTTGGGCATCCTGAGGCAATGTAGCACCTGCATCATGTACACCGACAACCCTCTCCTCTTACCTCCCAACACTCAAGACATGCGAGAGATGCACTTATATATCCAAATTGGAAGCCACGCACTCTCCAACCAAGACTGGAATAGATGGTCAAGAGGAGAAGGTCAACACTTGCACCACACCACATGGAACACACAGCCCTCCAGAACACACACCAGCACTGCCTTCATATAAAAACACAAACCACACACCCACCTTCATGGAGGCTCTCAAATATCTACCCAAACAGGGGAGACCTCCAATGCAGAAACACACTTCACCACCACAACACAACACTAATCACGAGACACACAACTCTCCTAAACAGTGTGCCACTCAATCAAACCCCCTAAGGCAAAACAGCATGCCCAACATGCTAGTCATAGGTGACTGGATAGTGAGGCACACTGATGTCCCACTCACTAGGTTGAATAAGGAGAAAGTAACAGTCAGCTGCCTGTCAAGTGCCAGGATCCATCACATAATGCACGCATTCAGGTCCTTCAACAGGTACAAATATGACTCCGTCATTGTACATGTGGGTGTGAATGACCTGAGACGTACCTCCTTGAGCTACATGAAAAGACACATGGAGGAGCTCTCGGATTATGTAGCCCAGGTGGGTATGACCCTAGCCCTGAGCAGCATCCTAGCATCACCCAGAATGATACCACAGTATAAGCAGAAAATGATTGATTTCAACAATTGGCTAAGTCTGTGGTGTCATTCTAAGGGGAGCCATTATCTGTCTGCCTGGGATGACATGACTGACAGACCTCAATGCTTTGCCAGAGATGGCATGCATTTGTCATCCCTGGGCTTCTGGATACTGGCCAAAGCTCTTGCCACCCCTATAATGCCTTTTTTAGGCAGTGTTCAAAGACTAAATTACCACCGTAACAGCTACAAACAAATGCAATCTGAGGGTCACGCTGCTCAATGCTAGAAGTCTAAATCTCAAAATGCACTCGCTTGAAGCACTCCTTAAAATGGAGAACATCGACATTTGTGCTGTAACAGAGACCTGGTTCAAGGCAGCAGAAAGCACCCCTGCACTACCAGGCTATAACTCATTCCACACCTTTCGGACCCAGAAATTGGACCGAAGCTCCAAAGGCGGTGGTGTTTCCATATTCATAAAGGATGCACGCACATCCAAACTGTGGTAGCCCAACATAATGCATCAGAGATACTTCAGGTGCAGCTAACATTGGGTAAGACAGCGATTCAGGTCGTAGCCTGTTATAGCTCCCCAACCATGTTCCAAGACTCACACTCCACATTCCTAAGCACCCTAGAGAATATTAGGGTCCAACCTAACACTCTCATACTGGGCGACTTCAACTACCCCTCCATTAACTGGGAAAACTACTCATGTACCAATACACTTTCCCAGTATTTCCTGGAATTCATTAATTCCAATGCCCTGGACCAGCTCATACTTACCCCCACTAGAGATAGAAACATCCTTGCCTGGTCATTACCAACATGAGCGACTGTTGCTCTACACCAATAGTCAACTCCTCTCTGGTTAGATCCGACCACAAACTAATCATTTTGGAAATCCCCCCCCCCCCCCCACAAAGGTAACCACCATGAAAAACTTCTCCAAAGCTAACTTTGAGCTCCTAAAAACAGAGATGGCTAACTTCACGGCACCCATGCAAATGGAGTTGCATGACCGCCAAATCATACACCAATGCACTGTACAAACATGTACACAAATGCATGGATCTCGCCATACCCAGTAGAACCAAGACACTCTCCTCCAAACAAAGGAAGCTAATCTGGTGGTCCTCTGCCATAAACAAACTCTACAACAGAAGGAGGAAACTGATGCAGAATAAGGTGAAGTCCCAAGACTGTAAAAACTCCCTTATCAGCCTCAACAAAAAGTTGAGGTCCCTCATCAAATCCTCTAAACCTAGCTATGAAAACAGAATTGCAGCAGATAGTAAAGACAACAAGGCCTTCTACAGTTATGTAAAGAATCTCAACGGCATTACCCAGATTTGCTTTGCACTACTGCAAAATGGTACCTGCTGTACCAAACCAACAGATATTGCCAATATACTGGCCGACAGATTCAGTGCCAACTGTACCCCCCCAAAGGACCTATCACATTAACAGTAGATTGCCAGGCACCCAGTGTTACTGCTGCACAGGTTAAAACAGCACTGTCCAAGGCCAAGAATACAGCTTTTATGGGACCTGACAATATCCCTGGCTGTGTTCTACGTGAACTACAGAATGAACTAGCACTAGCACCTCACCTGTGTGCCCTGTTCAATCACAGCCTCACCTCAGTCTTTGTCCCTACCGAATGGCGCACTGCTACAGTCATCTCTCTCCACAAAGGAGTGACTACAGACCCTGGGAACTATCGCCGCATTAGCCTGATGAGTCTGATATGCAAAGCTATGGAACACATCATCATGGACTTAATAAATTTTCTTTTTTTTTTTTGATAGAAAAAACACAGTACAAAACACTTTCAAGCAGTATGTCAGCCACAATAAGGAAAAATAAACACAATTTATCCACAGAAAATGTTTTCAGGTAGTGAATACTTTTAAAATGACAAAAAACGAATGTCCAAACTCTGGATCACACACAGCTTGGTTTTGTGAAGGGTAGATCATGCCTGCTCAACATGGTTGACTTCTTTTAGTCAGTCACCAGAGCTGTGGATGAAGGCAAGGTGGTTCATATAGCTTACCTTGATCTGGCTAAGGCCTTTGATACCATTCCCCACTCAGGGACCATAGAAAAACTCAGTAATCTAGGCATCAACCCCTACATCAGTAGGTGGGTTGCAAACTGGCCCACAAATAGTACCCACAATGTGAAAGTAGCTGACTCCAAGTCAGACTACTGACAAGTACGAGTGGAGTCCCACAGGGTTCGGTCCTGGGACCTCTCCTGTTTGATATCAACTTCTTTGAAGTCCAGGCCAACACGAAGGGACTCTGGCTGACAAAGTTCACAGACGATTGCAAATTGAAAGCTATTATCAACTCCCCAAGCGATGTTGACATCCTACAGAAAGGCCTCACTGAGACCAGCGACTGGTGTCAGAACCATGGCCTCAATCTCAATGCCAAAAAATGTCATCATCTCCTTTGGTAAAAACCCGGTTCCCAGGAATTACCACATCGATGGTAGTCCACTTAACACAGAAGGCATTGTAAGAGAACTAGGAACACAGGTTGACAGCAGCCTCTCTTTTGATCACCACACTGCCACCGTGGTCAGAAAGTCTTTCTGTGTGGCACATCTCATTACTAAGGGTTTTGCATCTAGGAAGAAAGAGGTCATTGTCTCCCTCTACTCTTCCCTCATTAGGCCAATCATCGAGTACAATGCCCCATTTGGCATGTACCTCACTAGACACTTGCAACAACTGGAGAGGTCACAAAAGTACCTCACAAAGAGGGTCCTAGGCCTTAAACACTTGTCCTGTATGGACAGACTCAAACAACTCCACCTATTCTCTGTCTCATATCGCAATCTCTGCTTGACTTACAAAGCCATGTGTGATCCAGCCCTGTTAGAAATGCTACATCTAAAGATATCCCAATCCCTCTGCACCACATGCTCCAAAGACCACAACCTCATTACCACAATCAACAGAATGTGCTGGAGGGACAGGTTCATAACCCAGAGACTGCCCATGCTAAGGAACAGACTTCCCATGCATGTCAAACAGAGCACCTCACTGGCCCTCTTCAAGAGAAATCTTGAGTGGATGGGAAATAGAAACTTCACCCGGGGATCACTCCAGTGGCTCTACTCGACAGAGGCACTGGAAACTAAGGTCGGGTGGCACAATGCCATTGTAATCCTATGGGCTAGGCTTGTAAAGGCTCCAGTGCCATTAGCCTAGTACACATCTATGAACCTTAACTTTTTCATTTTGTGGCTGGAAGAAGGACAACCATAGGACTGGTAACCTGTTCCATGGTCGACAAAAATGGTGTCTTTTTCCTGGGGAAGGCAATATTCCTGTAAAGCTACCAGGTCACAAGTATTTTTTTCTTTTTTCTGATAGAAAAAACACAGTACAAAGCACTTTCAAGCAGTATGTCAGCCACACTAAGGAAAAATAAACACAGTTATCCACAGAAAATGTTTTCAGGTAGTGAATACTTTTAAAATGACAAAAAATAATGTTCTCTTTAAAAGTATGTTACAGTCTCGAGGCAGTGTTAAAATATAACACTTTAAAATAACTTTCCTAAAGAAGAAATATTAAAAAATCAATAAAGTTAAGAAAATAGTTTTTTTTCCCCATATGGAACTCATCTGCCCAGCAAAGGACAGCACAAGCAGACCATAGATCCTCAAAAACCTCCGAGGAGTGTACTGTTCGGCGATAGTAAAGCTCTAAAGGGCTTCACCCCCATGTCTTTTAGTCAGCTCAGCTTGAGCTGCTTGACAGTTTGGGCACTTGGAAGGTGTCCTAATGCTTTGGAAGCTGGCCAGCCATTGTATCCTTGGAAGGATATAACCCATATAACTAAGACTACTGCAGCAGTGATCATTCAAACATCTGCTGTTATGTTAAGTTCAGCTTACTCAACTGTACTATCAGCATACATATGTTGATTTATAATTACATGTAACATGATTATCTATGATAATACAATAACAACTATAAGTCAGAAAGTATGTTGTGATGTAATTTATAGACATCTGTCTTCAGCCTTTGATAGTGTTGCACACAAAACACTGATCAATAAATTAGAATAATTAGGTATTAGTGTAATCTTGGGAAGATGAATAACTGCATGGCTTACAATAGGACACAAGAAGTATCATGCAGCAGTTGGACAAGTGAAATTCTAGGTTACAGTCTAGGTGTCACACAGGGCTCTGCCTTGGTCCGATACTTGTATAGGCTGTATATTTCTGATCTATCCTTTTCATCTGAGCTGTTATATAGTCTAAATACAGTTGACTTAACGTGGAAAAACTGAATACATCTGTTACAGATAAGCTGTATCTGGAAAACAAATTGACTTAATTGACCATTTGAGCACAAGACAATAATATGATGATAAAACTCATATGCTTATTTTATGATATATTTAGGAGACTTAGATTGAAGGGTGAATAAAATAGAATAACATGCTGATAAATCTCATACGCTTATTTTATGATACATTTAGGAGACGTAGGTTGAAGGGTGAATATTCAATATGGCACACGGTGATTGAAACTGCAGTCTGATTTTAAGGACCTGGGTTTATAGCCATCTTTGAGTTATTTTGATCATGCCAACCAATATGTTAAAGATAGTTGCACAACTACAAGATGTATAAAAAGATTTATGTCAAAGGAATCAGAAAAGATGAAATAATTGTTAATAAGTTGCATTAGAGCCAAACTAGAGTATGGATTAATAATGTGACTTGTTACCTTATAAATTGGATTAAGGTGGTAATCAGGTATTTAGCTTTGTTTTCTGTTTTGTTTCGCAGAAGCCAGTTACTGTTTGGTAAATGCACCATAGTATTTTATAAATACATTTGCTGTAGTTTGTTATAATGAATTTGGTTTGGAATGTAAAGTTTCAGACTAAAATTCATGAAGTCTGGACAATTTTTAGTTTCTTTTTTTTTGTTTGAGAGTAATTGTTTGAGGAGATAGATTGTGTGGTAAATCCAGTATTACTCGCACCCAATCGTTGATTATTACTAAAATAACCACTTTATTAATGTGGGTGTTTCTCATTTTAACTTTTCATATTGCTGTTTTGTTGACTAAGAAGTACTAGAGCCACACAAGCTAGATTTGCTTCTTTTTTCCTTATGCTGTCACCACACAGAAAGCACACATTGTGTTAACCATGGTTTGTTTACATTTCATCACAGATGTAGCCCTGATAAGTTCTAATTTTGAATGTCAGCTGACAGCAAAAGTGTACCAAAGGCCACTGTCACAGACATGGAGTGAGTTAGAAGTGTCTGTTAAACAGCATACTTCTGCATGTATTAGAATGTAAATTTACATGGAGACTTTTGTGCTGTCAACAAACAAAATATTTGTCATTAAATATGAAAACACTAAATCTGGAGTGATACACTTCATCCTCTTCAGCTTCAAGGATTTCACAGTTCAAGTCAGCCTGGCAACACAGTCTTTCCAAGGTTCGGTCTCATCACACAATGAGTAGCACTTTATTTTTTCTTCATAGCTCTTTTGTTGCTCTTGAGCACGCATTGGAAAGTGGCTTCAGGCTCCGTTCCTTGAGATTTGTGAGGACTTTTTCTTTGTGACATCCTTTTTCAGCCATGATTAGAGAAATGACTTGACTGAAGTCAGATATTTCCATTTTCTGTTAATTCTGTGAAATTTTAAATTTGGTTGTAATTCTCCTCCCTCATACTGCAATTGATTATGTGCCATCTTGCCTCATTATACAGCTTCTTTTTATAGAAGTTAATAAACTTCTGTTGTCTCATTTATTGCTAGGATTTGGATATTCAGGTTTGTGCTTGAAACCAGTTTGGCTGTATGTTGTCTCTCCTTGGTGTTTGTGAATAGTTATTAACTTTATAGCTGTAAAGCATTCTGCATTTAAACAGTGTTCAAAGTGCACTCATAAAATTCCATTACATTACTGCCACTTTTTATGTATTGTGTGTCGAGGTGCTCAGTATTTGAAGCTGGCTTGTGAAACCTGTGATGCTTTTGATAAGTGTATTTTAAATTACAGCAGAACCAATGTCATCTAAATAGGTTTGATTACAAAGAGAACATGTAGATGCAGTGGAATATTTTATGTTCATCATTTGATCACTGCTGCAGTAGCCTTAGCTGTACAGATTGTAACCTGCTAAGGATGTAATAGCCGTCCAGCTTCCAAAGCTTAAGGACACCTTCCACGTGCCCATTACCCAATCTGTTAACCAGCTTGAGCAGAGCTGAAGAAAGTGGTTTGGACGTCAAGCCCTTCAGAGCTTTTCTGCCAGTGAAGAAAGCTCCTCTTGCAGGCTTTTGAGGATCAGTGTTGCTTTATTGCTGACTGGATACATTTGAACTTTTCCTCTGAAATTATTCATTTTAAGATAGGAAAAGGTGTGTTAGTGTGTTACATGACTTTTAATAACTTAATAGGAGTGTTACTTAAATTTTGAAGAAAAAGTGTTGTTAAAACTATTTTTGTCCTTGCTAAAAGTTGTGCTTTAGTACTTTTGGAGACAAGGATAAGTGCTTAAAGTGATTTTCACTGTGTGTTTTTCTTTTAGAAAAATAGACTTTCTAATACCAGTTTTACCGACTTAGTGTCAGATTTCCCCAGGATTCAGACCTCTTTTTTTAGCTTCACCATGGAGCAACCTACTGGTTCCTCAGTTCTTCCAGCCAAAAAAAAAAAAAAAAATGACAAGCAGCTTTTAGTGCCTCAACCAGGTGACTCTGCTGTGGCCATTTATGGTTTGTCAGACATTTCATCTTTTTCCCTGGCTTCCTCTGTTTTAGTATCTGCAACCACCATAGACAAAGATAAATGAGAATTCAAAATTTCAGCTTTAACATCCTCAGGGAGGTTTTGAGTAAGCAGGCAAGCATGCAAGCAAACTTCCTCTTAACAGTTCCAGTAGCAGTAGTGCTGGAAGTATCATCAACTAAATCATAAGCACATTTCAAAGAGTGCGTAGCTTTTTGAGACAGAAGCACTAAGTTTACACAATGAGGAAAACTATGCCGAATGTTCCTCATATTCTCAAAAGAGACAAACTTTAACACACAGGCTTAAAAACAGAGAATTCTAAAAATAAGTGTTGCAGAAAAATGCAACTTTTCCCCAAATCTTTTAAAAGCTTTTCCACCTGTGTCTGATGGAGAGGGACTGGCATTAACCAGATATTTAGCAGCAGTTGAGTTTACCAGTGAAATCACTGGTGGGTCTGATCTGGAGTTACAGTATAAAAATGTATAACACTGAGGAACTTTATGCAATTGGTCTGTTTTAGTGGGGGCAGCAGGCTGGCTATCAGGCAAGTTACAGACTGTAATAAATACATCCTCCAATGCTTGAAAACAGGAGAAACTGGAGTAGGTTCAGGAAATTCCAGCTACAATAAATCATATTTCTTTAGAGACAGTGGAGCATCATTATCTTTCCACTGAAACAACTGATTTATTCTGGAAATTGTTTTAGAATAAGAAAATCTTCCCAAGGGACTGTCAGAAGCCACATTATCCTCAAAATCACAAACACAAGGTGAAAAAACAGAAGTTGTCCCTTTACAATCATTTTGTTCAAAATTCTGAACTTCCTCAGACAATGTCAAATCCCTTTTTCTTTTAGCAACGACACCAGAATTGGAATGGTCAAGAGCATGAAGAAGAACTTGAACTAAGCCAAATAAATGGCTTGTGCCCAAAAACTGAGACAAGAGAAGACATATATCTAACTTTTTCCTTGTTTTTGACAGGAATGTCTGAAAAAGCAGACCTACTTTTGACAGGCAAAACCTCCCTAAGGACTGACATTCCAGTCTGGCTAGGCAGAGAGGTACTCCCTGTTCCTTCTTCTAAGATTGACAAGACTGGTTCTCCTTTGCCCACCAAGGGCACTCCAACACCTACAAAGGATTAGATAAAATGTATGGTGAGAAAGGCAAGCTGATTCAGGGAGTTTCACAGAATTTTTCAGCCTTCGTTCTCCAAGTTTGTCCAAGGAGGGTTTACTGCTACCTTTACTCCTTTTTCAAAAAGCAAAATTAGCAGACTTTTGAAAAGTAACGGCAGGGAAGCCTCAAAAAGAAAGGTGGACCCACACATACACATACCAAGAATAAAGGATAGTCTAACAAGTCTGAATGACTATGCTCATAATTCCCCCTCTCCCTTCCCAGTATGACAGGTCTTTAATTCTTCCCAAAACTCTGACTCTCCTTTTATGTCTTTGGCAGCAGATAGCCTCACAAAAATGGGTTCTGAAAGTGACTCCTCATAGATACAGATGGCAGTGAGAATCCCTTCTTCCCTTTAAAGGGATTCTTCCTCTTCCACCAGATCAAACTTCTCTTTTCCCTCATTCAGCATCTGCTGTCTTGTAGAGGTGATAGCTGTCCCATCTCCTCAGGTAGGAGAAGATTTTCATTCAAGAATCTTTTTGATGCTAAAGAAAAAAAAACGTCATGGGGACAAGTTCTAGATCTTTTCTTTTTAAAGTACTTTGTGACAGCTACAAAGAATCAAAATGTTATCTCTTCATGACCTGTTACTTCTCATTCCTCATTTCAGTTTTTTGTGACCCTAGATTTAAAAGCCACTTATTACATTTGTATAACACCAGATTTCAGATGTTTCTAAATTTTCTGTGTTTGGGTCACACTTGCAGTTCTGTGCATTATCCTTTGGGTTATCCACTGCTCCAAAGTTATTTACAGAGAGTATAACTCCACTGATGGCCTACTGCAAGATATTCACCTTTTTCCTTTTTTAGATGACTTGCTAATCTTTGCAAAGTCTTTGAGTATCCAGACTCTCTGTCTGAGATATCTCTTCCACAGACTGGGGTTTCAAGAGCACATCTAAATGTCTTGTGTAATGCCTCTTCTTCACAGGCTTGTTTCCTTGGGTTGTCTGCTAGATATTTCAGTTCAAAGAGCTTTTGTTACATGAAGAAAAAGTAGATCCTATATCTGGATCTACTCCTTCCTTTTTCCACCCAAACAAAAGTCTCTGCAAGGGAATTTCTCAGGCTACTACGATTCGTGGCATCTATGATTCGTATGATTCCTTTAGCTAGGACTCCACATGAGAAGAATTCAGTGGTACCTAAAGTTAGTATGGTTCCAGCATTAAATATCTCTTTGCATTCCAGATTCTAATTTGGGGGTTTCTGAGAAGGGAAATTCTTTGGACAGACCAATTTTATCTGAATCCATGTCTCACATTTTCCCTTCCAGCTCCAGCTCAGTCTGTAACTGCAAGACATCTCAGACTTTGCTTGGGGATTGGTATCTGTGGGAGTAAAATTCAGATTTTTGGAACAAAAAGGACTGACTGAAATAACTAAATGTGAAAAAGATGTTGGCAGTAATAAATGTTTTCAATTATCTCAATCATCTGTGGTCCTGTGGACTGTTAAAAGCGATTATGGACAGCACCACAGGGATGTGGTAAATAGATGGGGGGGGCAAATTCTACCCTCTATACAGACAGGCCATGGTAACCTGGAATATAGCTTTTCAGCACAATTTCACTCTACAGACATGCTGTATACATTCGGATCAAAATTTTGTAGCAGACAAGCTGAGCAGGACCAAGACATACCCTCACGAACGGAAGTTGAACCATGTGCCCTCTAGGAATTGATCCAGCTGTGGAGAGTACCTCAGGCAGCTCTGTTCATGTCCATTCATAACAAACAACTGACAAAATTCTATGTCAGGACTCCTTACAAACAAGCCTTAAAAGCAGCTGCATTTTCATTTCCTTGGAGAGGAATGTTCCTGTATACTTTTTCACCCTTTCCACTTATATGCAAGGTCATTCTGAAGATTCAGAAAGATTTTGCAAAGATCATTGTGGTAACTCCTTTCTGACTTGGGCAGCAGTGGTTCTCCCTTCTTCTGGAAATTGGCAAAGGCAATTACCCTAAACTTCCTGACTGACTGGACCTACTCACAAAAGACCAGGGTTGTTTGATACATCCCATCTTGAAACAACTTTAACTGCCAGGATGATTTAGTTTTAATACCTTTTCATACCTTTTTGGCACCTGTTTTCTGAGGATGTGCAGCAGGTACTAATGGAGGCGAAGATTCCTGCTGCTAGGAAATCATGTATTACTAATGGGAAAGATTTTCTAGTTGGTGCTAGGATATGAAGCACCATGCCTCCTAGAAAACTGGTGGCTCCTCCTTGAGATCTCAACTTTGCTTTGGAAAAATTGAGTCGTGCTCCATTTGAATCATCCCATCAGTCCGATTTGAGGTTCATAATATGCAAAATAATTTTGCTGATTGCTCGGACTTCTTCATCAGGAGTGTCTGAGTTGCAAGTTTTTTTTGGTTGGTCAACCTTATCTCATTTTCCTGAAAGATGGGTCATCTTTGAGATCTAATCCTTCTTTTATGCCTAAATTTAGTTTGAGACAAGCAGTCCATATGTAGATGCATTCATGCATACACATATTTCAGGCTTCGGCAATAATGCCCTTCTAGCCTGCTAGTATAACGAAACAGTCATTCCTGTAATGTGTCCAAGATGTTCTTTAATATATCTAAACTAATATAATTTGGTAGTATATTCCATACACCATCTACTCTGTCAGAGAACCAATTTGTATATTCCTGTATAATTTTCTGCATTGTTGTCCGGTGAATTTCTACTATGTTTTGATAATCCCAAACATTCACAGAGGTAGTTGGATCTAAAAGCTCCATATACCCGAATAAGGTTTCCTCTTAAATGTCTATACAAGGCATCCTATACGTTCAGATATTTTAGTCTTTCATAATAAATTAAATGTTCACGTCTGTGGATGCCCTTGATGTTTTTCTGATGTACTGCTGTGCACTTTCCGGTTTATGGATGAATGTTTTCTTCATAGAAGGTTTCCATATGTTTATTCCACAATCTAGTTTGGATCTAACATAACTTACAAATAATGCTTTCATCATTTCTGATTTCCTAGACTTTGTAAATCTTTTATATAGCCTATATATTTTTTTAACTATCTTTAACCAATTGGTCAATATAATTAGAAAAAAGCTCAAAGCTAGTCCTTAAATTAATTAACAGTTTCAATCACTGTGCTGTACTAAATATTCATTTATCAGTCTATGTCTCCCAAATCTCACCTACTTAGTTTTTGATGTATTTATCATCCCCCTGTCTTCTTTCCAGAACCTTAAAGTGAGGTAAATATTTGGATGTCCATGGACAACTCATATTATCTTGTCAGAACTAAAACTTTCAGAAACTAATCAGTTATCATTTCTTATGAAGGTAGGAAAAAAGGACATGTATCAAAGCTCTATCTCCAAATGGTTGTCTAATGCTGTTTCGTTTTGTTATACACACCACAACAAGGCAATTTTAGGCGGTGTCAATGGACACTGCGCCAGGTCCTTGGCTTCATCAGTTGCTTTTTGGAAAGGGGTGGATTCTAGACGTATTCTAGAAACAACACTTTGGTCCTCTGCACATACCTATATAAAGCACTATAAACTAGATTCCTTTTCAAGGTCTAGATCAGGTTAGGATCATTCTCCAGGGGCTTCTTGACCCTCATCCTTCTTCCTCCTAGTGAATGTAAGCTGTGTTAATCTACAAATGTGGCTGAGGTTGCATTCATGATCACATTATGAGCATACCACAGCTGTGCAGTTAATCTTGCTGTAACAGTAGGTATTTGAATGATTACTGCTGCAGTAACTCCTCCTTCCCTCCGTACCTCCCTCCATACTCCTAATGTTTTGTCTGGTTTTGTTACCAGGGTGTGTAGCATTGACCTCTTTCAGGACTCTAGCCTCCCACTCTCAGTTGAAAAGAAAGTTCTGAATGACTTGACACACAAAATGTTGATTTACTTCAACTCTACTTGAGCTGCCAATCATTTCAGCATGTGGAAGGTGCTGCCAAGCTTTTGAAGATTACTGGCTGTTATGTACTGTGCATAATATAGCTCATATAGTTAAGACTACTGCAGCAGTGATCATTCATCTCCTGTTATGGTAAGATTACTTACACAACTGGATTTTGTCTTAAGACAGTTCACCACTAGAGTGATTCCACCTCTGCCAACTCTCTAATTTAGCTTTTGATCCATGCATTGTAACTGTGGACATTTTAATTGCACATACCCCATGTAGTTGCACTGGAAACCTCTAATTCCAAGACTTTGGCATGTACTGAAATCAGTGTGCACTTGCCTATGAAATCTGCAGAATGGTTTAAATTGTTTCCCTTGGGTTCCTTCCCTTATATCCATTGTATTGGTAAGTGAACCCATTTTGGGCATTTGTGTTCTGCTGACTAGAGAGACATAGTGCTAAAGAATAGTTGTGTAAGAACTTACCATAACCTTAGATGTCCTTCTCTTCCATGTTGCAGTATTCATAGCTATAGTGAGGTTGCTGCCTGCAGCACCGGACATCCAGGCAGTATACTGAAGTCTTAGGAACAGGGGTACATGTGATGTTTCATGTCAGAGCCGTAAACCAATGTCAGCTATAGAAGTGACATCTGCACGTACCCACTTCAGAAATGACTGCCGCATACAGTAGTACCCCTGGGAAGCAAAGAAAAGGACGCTTTTCAGACCCACATATGCCACCAGGCCAGAAGGAACCTAATAGTGGTATGTGCCTGTTGCTGTGCCCTATTTGGATGGAGAAAAGGTAGGGAAATGACACTCCAGAAGGATAAACAGAGTAAGAGGGGGTAGGAGGGGGAATTGAATACTGCAACATGGAAGAGAAGGACATCTAAGGGTATGGTAAGTTCTTACACAACTATTCTGTGTCCTCCTATTCTCATGTTGCAGTATTCATAACTGTAAAGAGAGTACCAAAGATTTAGGTATGAGCCTGGGAGTTAGGTTGAGGGGCCTGGTCTATGAGACCCTGTAAAACTGACCTAGCAAACCCAGTTCTGGTTCTAGGGATCAAATCTAGCTTTGTAGTACTTGGTAAAGGTATGGACTGAGGACCAGGTGGCCGCTTCTAGTATGGAAGCATAGTCCACCCCCTAAGAAAGGCTGTTGAAGAAGCACCTGCTCTAGTAGAATGAGCTCTCACATTGGCAGTTAAACCTTTTCCATGAAAGGAATAACAAGCAGAGCTAGCTTTAGAAATCCGTGATGATATAGTCTGTTTAGAGACTGCCTTCCCCAAGGCCCTTGTGTGAAAGGAGACAAACAGCTGGTCAGACTTTCTAATGGATTTGGTCTTGTCCAGATAATAACCTAAGTTGCCTATGAACATCCAAGGAATGTAGCATTCTTTCAGAGGAATTTTGAGGTTGAGTCAAGAAAACAGGAAGGTTAATGGTTTGATTCAAGGACAGCTCATTAAACACTTTAGGTATGAAGGAAGCATTAATCCTGAGGGAGACGCTATCCTTATGGAAGATGAGGTTAGGAGGGGTAGCCTTCAGGGCTTGAATTTCTGAGACCCTCCTGGCATACGTGAGGGCTACCAGTAGTACTGTTTTCCAAGTACATAGCTTCAGTGAGCTGTTTCAGATGGAGGTAGTTTGAGTTTTCCAAGGACAAAATTAAGATCCCATGAAGGAGGTATCTGTTTACGAGGGAGTCTGATATGGAGGGTACCTCTTAAGAATAGTTTTACCTCTAATCTGGTTGCCAATGGAGGTACCAAGGTGAGATGGGAAGAAATGGCTGACAAGTGTACCTTAACAGAAGAGTAAGTCAGTCCTGAATGTAGAAGCTCACGCAAGTAAGAAAGGACCATAGGTACAGGAATAAGAAAGGGGTCCTGTTTTTTCTTTTGACACAATCTGGAGAATCTTTTCCATTTTGACACATAATTTCTCCTGGTACTAGGTTTCCTGGCCTCCTGCAGGACATTGAGTACATCTTCTGACTATAGGTGTCTGAAGGGGATCAGAACTCTATCACCCATAGAGTGAGTCTGAGGTTGAGCACCTGAGGGTGTATGAGAGAACCCCCCTGTCTTGTGTGAGTAGGTCAAATCTGTGGGGTAACCTGTGGTGATTGTCTTTGGCTAGTAGGTGAAGTAGGGGAAACCAATGCTGTCTTGGCCAAAAGGGAGTCACCAGCATGATATTTGGTTTGTCCCTTTGAATCTTCAGAAGGATGTTTTGAATCGGTGTGAAAGGGGGAAAGGCATAAAGATACATTCCCGCCCAAGAAAAAGAGAAGATGTCCACCTTCCAAGCCTGAAGGTGTGGATCCCTTGTGCAAAACAAGAGGCATCTGCCTGTTCTGGGAGGAGGCAAATAGATCTGAGGAATACAAAACACCTCGGTGTGAAGCATCCATTTGTGAGAGGGTGCAGAGGTTCTGCTGAGAGTGTCCGCCATCACATTCTCTGTAGAAGGAATGTACACTGCTTGCAGATGAATGTGTAGTTTTGCTGCTAGGGACTAAATCTGGATTGCCAAGCTGCAGAGCAGGTAGGACCTTGTCCCCACTGCTTGTTGATATACCACAGGAGAGTCATATTGTCTGTGACTACTTTCAAATTACCTGGTAAGAGAATTAGGTGGAATATTTGCAATGCTCGGAGAAGGGCCCTCATCTCTTTGATATTGATGTGGTCCCTTTGTCTGAGGGAGGACCACTTTCCCTGAACTTTGTTTTGTTTGTTGTGGTTTAGCAAAACTGTTCCCCAACCCAGGTCTGAAGCATCTGTGAAGATTTGTTGTAAGGGAGGAGTTATCTGCAAAGGTATACCCTGATTGAAGCAGATGGCTGCAATACATCATTCCAGATGTTCATCGTGCATACAGCTGCAGTCATAACAGATGGGTTCTCCTGCCGTCAGGCGGGTCCTCGGTCGGCCGAATTCCAAAGTCTAGGTCCGGCGTTGGTTGTCGTCGCTTCTTCCCTGACGTCATTGCGACAGGGGTATAAAAGAACCATCCAACGCCATTTTCTTCAGTCTTTCTTGCTGCGCGGTGCCCGAAGCAGAAGCAGTTCGCAAGTGCCGGTCGGCCAGCTCCTGAGATTACGAATATTTTTCAACCGAAGACTTCTAGAAAGGTAAGTACCCCGTTGGGGAAACTTTTCTTGCCTCAGACCGATGTCAGACAAAGTTAATAATTGCATTTCATGTGGGAAGCAAATACCGCATAAGGATTTCCATTCCCTCTGTATACCTTGCTTAGGCCCAGACCACGACGTCTCAGCCTGTCGTTTTTGTGCTACATTCAGCAGACGCATTATTAAGCGTCGGGCGGAGTTCGCCCAACACTATTTTGGCAAAAAATTTAACTACAACATGTCGTCGGATACTCCAACTCCAATTTTGAGTAAATGACTTACGAGGTTCGCGACTTCTACCGACACCACGCTAAAGCCGACTACATGTGCTCCGGTTCTCAGCGAGGCGCCTACGCAGCCCCTGACTACCGATGGCACTTCATTAGCGGTGTCTTCTGTGCCCGAGGTCGCAGGCTCTTCGGCCCACACCCCGACTACAGATACCGAAGTCACTCTTGGCGGGGAAACTCAGAGTTCAGACAGGCCTGCCACCTCTCAAGGTGTCTTCAGGCCTTCTTCTTCTTCTTTTTCCATTAAGGCTTACACTAAAACTAAAGCAGCCATGCATTCTAAAAGACAAGCTCCACAGGGCCCCTCTCAAGGCCCCATGCCTAAAAAGCAGATGCTCAAAATGGCTGAGGATTACCTTGCATACCTTGAGGGAACACTTCCACTGGGAAGGCCAAGAGTACTCAGACTCCAAGAAAAGGCTCAGGGATTTTGTCTTGCTCCCTCAGCACAGGCCTCTGGCTATACCTCCTGTCTTAGACATATTAGATGATGTGTATTCAGAGGCCAGCCTTAACCCAGATTCTTTACCTCCAGCCCCAGTCAAGCCTGACAGGTATTACCGGGTGTCTGATTCACACCAATTCCTATACAAAAGCCATGTGGCTGACCCAGAAACTATTTCACAGGGTCCCAAGGGAATTAAGGCTTCCATTGCCAAAAATCCATTACCTTCAGAGAGAGATTCCAGAGCTTTAGAAGGGTGGGGGAAAAAGGTATACACCTCAGCCACTTTAACCATGAGGACATTAAACTGTCAGTTCCATATGTTAAAGTATCAACAGTTTTTGTTATCTCACTTGAAAAGCAAAATGTCACTACCTGAACAACCAGACTTGAAGGAGTTGCAGGATTTGTTGCATAGTGCAGAGCAAGTGGGTAAACATACCTTGCAATGTGGTTTTGATGCTTTAGAGGCCTCTTGTAGAGCTGCTGTTACAGGATCAGTCATATGTAGACATGCTTGGCTCAAAGAGCAAACCTTACCAGACCATGTCAAAGCTAAATTACTAGATGCACCTCTTCAAAAAGATGTATTGTTTGGTGTTAAAGCTGAGGAGGTATTAAAGAAAATGAAGGAAAAGGCAAAATCAATGCAAACAGTGAAAGATTTCCTACAGGTACAACCGCCACGTTTCAGTAGAAATTGGCCTTCAAAAAATTGGTCCTTTCCAGCCACAGACAGACCTCAAAGAGGTAGATACAGGCACCCGAGAGGTAGAGGGCAATCTCAAGGATCATTTAGAGGCAGACAATGGCAAACACCTACACCAAGAGGGGGTGAGGATAGTTCACAGCCATTCAGAAAGCAGACCCAATGACTTTCCCCTTTGCATGCCAAGCAAAGCTCAAATGGCAGCACCTTTAGGCGGAACACTGGCATTATTTTTGAAAAATTGGCATATTGTCACAAAAGACAAATGGATCCGGGACATTATAGACAGAGGCTACAGATTCCACTTTCACACCCTTCCAAAAATGAGAGGCATGCCAAACCTGCCACACAATCAAAGGGCAGAGGCACAAAAACAAATTTCAGATCTCATGGACATGAAAGCTATTCAAGAGGTACCTGCACAAGAACAGAGTCAAGGTTTTTATTCCAGACTATTCCTGGTACCAAGGAAGGGCAAAGATTGGAGACCCATTTTGGACCTATCCATCCCAAACACATATTTACTCGTACCAAAGTTCAAGATGCTCACATTACAGCAGCTTCTTCCCAAGCTGGGCAAGGAGTCTTGGCTGGTGACACTGGACCTCAAGGAGGCATACCTGCATGTCCCAATCAGACAAGATTGCAGAAGATACCTCAGATTTCTTGCAGGTTCATCCCATTATCAATTCTCTGCATTACCCTTTGGCTTATCTACTGCGCCCAGAGTGTTCACGAAATGCCTGGCATCAGTAATTGTCTTCTGCAGACTTCAAGGGATACAAATATACCTATATCTGGACGACTGCCTGATCCAAGCGGACAGCAAACACACTCTTCTGAAACACCTGGCATTTGTAATAATGTTGTTGAAATCTCTGGGATACACAGTCAACAAAAAGAAGTCAAGACTAATACCCTCTCAAACAATAATTTTCCTGGGTGCCAGCTTGGATACAAACACCCAGATGGCCTACCTCACGCCAGAGAAACAAGGGCAATTAACTCAATACTTCAGAAAACTGGCAACCTTCACCAGGCTGACTGCAAGGAAAATCCTGCAGGCTCTGGGATTCATGGCATCTTGCATCCTGCTAATCCCATGTGCAAAGCTGCATATGAGGAAACTTCAATGGTACCTAAAAAACTTATGGTCTCAACACAGCCACAGTTTGGAAACAATCATACCACTGATTCCATGTCTTCAAAAGGAATTTCTGTGGTGGGCTGAAGCATGCCAAAGAAACATCGGTCTCCCATTCTGCAAGCCTCAAACAAATCAAGTCATCACAACAGACGCCTCGGACTATGCCTGGGGGGCGCACATGACAGATCAGTGCATTCAGAGCAAAATGGTCACAAAAAGAAAAGCACCTACACATCAATCAAAAGGAAATGCTAGCAGTAATAAATGCTATTACGGCTTTTAAAGACCTACTGCATCCAGGGCAGCTATTGATAAGAACAGACAACACCACAGTGATGTGGTACATAAACAAACAGGGAGGAACTCATTCATATCCCCTGTGCAGACTAGCCATGACCCTTTGGAACACTGCTCTGGATTTGCAAATCCAACTTCAAGCACAGTTCCTGCCAGGGAAGGAAAACACACTGGCAGACAACCTGAGCAGAAATATGACAGATCCACACGAATGGAAGTTGCATCCTCAAGTTTTTACAAAGATAATTCAAGCATGGGGAAGGCCAGACATAGATCTCTTTGCCACCCACAGAAATTACCAATTGACAAAATTCTGCTCAAGGACCTTTCATCCACAGGCCTGGAAAGTGGACGCACTCTCTTTCAGTTGGACAACAATGACGGTTTATGCCTTTCCACCTCTTCCACTGCTGGCCAAAGTTCTATTAAAAGCCAGAGCAGGCAGACCAAAGATGATTCTCATTGCTCCAGACTGGCCAAGACAACACTGGTACCCACTCCTGAGGAGCCTGACGCATTCCCCACCATGGATCCTGCCTCTAATGCCTCTTCTACTGACTCGGCACAACTTCAAAACTCTTCACAGTCAGCTGAAAACACTCAATCTAGCCGCATGGAGAATTCCTTAAATTCACAGCAGACCCTACTCTCCAAGGAGGTGCAGGATGTCATTTTGGAGGCCAGAAGGCGTTCTACTAGAAAAGCTTACTCTGCAAAATGGAAACTGTTTTGTGTCTGGAATCAGAAAAAGGGTCAGAATCCTGAAATACTGAATTTACCTCAAATACTACAGTACCTAGCCAAGCTGCTAAGCAGTGGACTTTCATTCTCCTCCATCAAAATCCATGCCTCCTTTATTCTCTCACCCTCTCTTAAGACAGTTCCTCAGAGGGGCTAAGAATATAACACCCCCAAGGAAGCAACCAGTACCTGCTTGGAACCTCAATTTCATTCTAGAAAAACTAACCCTGCCTCCTTCTGAGCCAGCTGCTTCAACAGATCTGCAATATTTGTCATGGAAAACAGCCTTCCTTCTAGGTATCACCTCAGCACGCAGGGTTTCGGAACTACAAGTCCTCATGGCTGTGCAGCCTTTCATCATTTTCCATCAGGACAGAGTTTCCTTACGAACCAATCCTTCATTTATGCCAAAGGTAGTATCCAGGGTAGCCTTGAATCAGGCTATCCACTTACCTACATTTTACCCTAATCCACAAAACAAAGGGGAGAGGCTACTGCATTCCTTGGACATTCACAGACAGCTCCGTTATTATTTGGACAGAACAAAGCCTTTCAGAAAATCAGAGCAACTCTTTGTGTCCTATGCCACAGGTGCTCAAGGGAAGCCTATTTCCAAACAGACAATCTCAAAATGGATAGCCCACTGCATACGCTTTTGTTACTCTTTTCATGGTAAAACTGTACCTACAGGCATCAGATCTCACTCCACAAGGGCCACAGCTACCTCTACTGCCTTCCTCAGGGGGGTTCCTACCAAAGATATTTTGGAAGCAGCCACTTGGAGTTCTGTACATACTTTCTCCAAGCACTATCACCTACCATTATACTCCAAAACTAGAGCGGGCTTTGCCACTGCAGTCTTGCAGGGCATCCTGGCTCCACCTAGTTCCACTTAGTGCCTACCACCCTTTTATTAGCTTTGGGATTCTACCCATCTGTTATGACTGCAGCTGTATGCACGATGAACATAGTACAGTTTTGTACCTACCATAAATGTAGATGTTCGAGTGCTAATACAGCTGCAGTCCAGGTTTCCCTCCCTCCTTCCCCTCTTGGGACAGGCCTTATGGCTAACACCTCCTCATACAACCTCATTGGGGTATTCTTTTATGGTGTATTTGCTTGCAACTACTGTTTTTTTGATTATATTGCATTTGCTTTACTACATAAATTTATGTTTTGCCTTCCTTCTGGGGGCACCTGACATCTGGGGCAAGAAAAACTAAAGAAAATGGTGTCGGCTGGTTCTTTTATACCCCTGTCGCAATGATGTCAGGGAAGAAGCGACGACAACCGACGCCGGACCTAGACTTTGGAATTCGGCCGACCGAGGACCCGCCTGACGGCAGGAGAACCCATCTGTTATGACTGCAGCTGTATTAGCACTCGAACATCTACATTTATGGTAGGTACAAAACTGTACTTTCTTTTTCCAGGCATGGAAGGAGAGGTAGGGGAATATCCAGAGGGTGAGAATGTTGGTTCCACCGACTCTTTAGCACCCATTGGAACTTCCTCATATGCAGCCTTGCCAAAGGAAGCATGGTTATCAAGGATCCCATGTGGCCTAGGACTCTCAGGGATTCCCTGGCTATAATGTTTGGAAGTAATGGGTGATGGCTTCTACCTTCTGGCAAGGAATGAAGGCTGCCATCTGGTTGATTTGTATCCTGCACCCTAAGAAAAACAGGTCTTGGGTGGGTGTCAGGTGAGACTTTTCCTGGATCACCATAAACCCTAGGTTTGCCAGGGTTTTGGACACCATGCATAGGTGATGGCAAAGGGTGTAGCAGTTCTGGTGAAGTATCAAGAGGTTGTCCAGGTATGGGTATATTTGAATGCCCTGCATTCTACAGTGGGTGATAACTGGAGCTAGGCACTTTGTGAATACTCTTGGGGCTGTGGAGAGCCCAAATGATAATGCAGAAAATTGAAAATGCAAGGAACCCACTGAAAAGCGTAGGAATTTCCTGTAGCTGGGGTGAATGGTAATATAAAGGCAGGGCATCCTTCAGATCCAGGGATACCATGAAAGTTTGGTAGGGGTTGAGGGGTAGGAGGTAATGCAAGGTGAGCATTTTGAAGGTAGGCACCTTGAGGAATAGATTGAGGACAGACAAATCCAGAATTGGTCTCCAAGGACCATCTTTTCTTGGGACCAAAAACATCCTGGAATAAAACCCCTTGTTTGTCTGATCTAGAGGTCCTGTTTGTATGGTGCCCTGAGCCTAGGAGCTGATCCAGAATTGGGGGAAAAAGATGAAGCTGACTTGGTGGGGGTTGGGGTATCCCTGAAAAGGAAGAAGTGTCCACCAAGTCATAAAGTATCCTTTTGGGATGATGGAGAGAACGCAAACCTCTGAGGAAATTTTCCACCAGGAGGGTAGGGAAAGGGTGAGACTGAGGGACAGGGGAGTGGAGGTGGGTAACGGGTTTGAGTCACAGTGGAGTGGGTTTGTCCGGGTCAGGCTGCCTCTGAAAGGAAGTGGGAGTGGAAGAAGAAGATGGTGTAGGAGTGGAGTGTTTCTTAGATTGTCTCTGTCCCTTAGCCTGTGAAGCAGTAGACTTGAGATGACTGCCTCCTAACCAAGGTGGTCCTTTGAGGATAGTTCCTGTGGTACCTAGGAATAGGGGAGACTAGCAAATGTTTTACATTTTGTAATTCCTTGCCCTTTTCCTGTAGGGATTTAAGAATTTAAGAAGCTGCTCCAAAAAGAGCCTTATTATCAAGTGGTGCATCAGAACTGCACTTGATGGAGTGCCTGGTCACCTGAGAGGTGGTAGAGAGCAGAGCGGAGAGTTTGACTTAGCAGGATAGTCTGGCACATCTGATAAAAGTGCAGTGGCTTTTGATAGGGTATCTAAAACAAACCTAGCCATGTGTGTTTGGTAATTTAGGGCTCTGATGGCTAGAGTGGAAGTATAATATCCATAAATTTGCTGTCCTTGTCTGTAGGAAACAGAGAGGTAGAAGGCAGCTGTCTAGATAATTTGTCTGCTGACACTGCTATGACAGCAGGGTCTGCAGGCAGGTTCTTGAACAAGAACTGTGTATCCTGAAGAATTTTATAAAAGCTATCTGGACATTTGGAGGCTGAGGGCTGAGAATCAGGGGCCTGGGATGCATCCAGAAAGACATCATAAAAGGCTGGGAGCAGGGGAGGGACTGCAGATGGGGAGGGCTGGTCCATCTGCAGTAATTCAAAGCATCTCTTTTTAGTTTCTGAAACATCTGAGGCCTGCCGTTTGAAATGTGCTCTTATAAGAGAAATGGTGTCCCCCAAGGAGAATATTTCCCCTGGAGATTCAGGACTAATAGTGTCCTCCTCCTCAGGGGTAATGAAGTCCTTGGGGGATTCAGTCTGGGAATAACTAAGTAAGTGATTCACCAGAGGAAGAGAGTTCTTCTAATTCCTTTAAGGCCTGCACAGGTGTAGGGGCTGGTTGTGGCACCTGAGACTGGAGGGCCTAGAAGGCTCTGAAAAGATTTTGGGAAAAGGCTTCCCATCCAGGAGCTGTTTCTTTTTCTCTGTTTTAATTTCTGTTTCCTCTTTAGAGGAGTAGAAGGATGCGTTGGTTTAGAAGTCGACACCTGGGAGGATGGAAATCGACCTCAGCGGACGTACTCTGCATTTCTGCCAAACCGGCTTCCACCATGGTTCCCGGTTCTAGCTGTGAAATGAATGTCTGATGGGACCCTAGGTTAACATCTGCCTCGAGAGTCTCACCGGACTCTTGAGATGCAACATGGGTGTCAGGCCTAACTTTCTTGGCTTTCTTCCGAGGTGGCTCGTCAGAGGTACCTACTTCACCCACCATGCCTAACGCTAGACGTTCAAGTCTCTGATTGTCTAAGTAAAGTTGTAAGGCAGCCAGATGGCTGCATAGAGTTTTTGGTACAAAAGACTTGCAGATGTCACAAGACATATGGGTGTGGCCTTCACCTAAACAGAATAAACACTTATCATGCATGTCCTTGTGTGGAATTTGCCCTCCACAAGCACACTTCCTCTTCCTAGCTGACATGTACATTTGAAAAGCTATAAGAAAGGTAAAAAAAAAAAAAGGTACTTATTTGTACCATAGGGCTGAAACAAATGAGTGAACTGATTCCCGGAGCTGGCGATCAGAGGTCCGTAGATCACTGCGGCAGAAAAGTTATGAAGTGGGTACATGCAGACATCACTTTTATAGCTGACATCGTTTTATGGCTGTGACATGCAACATCGCATGTACCACTGTTCCCAAGACTTCGGTATACTGTCCGGATGTCTGGTGCTGTAGGCAGCAACCTCCCTACAGTTATGAATACTGCAACATGAGAATAGAAGGATATCACTTTTTGCCCATCTGATTAGCAGTGGCACATTCCTAATTTGCTGTCTAGCTTCATGTATCCTCTGGCAAAATACTTAGTGCTTGCTGTCTTATTTTAAAGTAAATTTCCCAAGATTTCAAAAGCAGTAATCTGACATCCATGTACCCACTTATTACAGCAGCTACCTAATTCTGCAGTGATATCAGCAATACTGTCCTCTGCCTTTTTCCTCTGTTCCCTAAGCTTTTTTCTATAAATTTCAGGTGCTAATTTGAAGCATTCTTAAGTAATGTGTTTTAATTTTATGTAATCTTGATAGTCTGCATCATTCATTGTACTGTTAGCATGTATTGCCTTATCTATGAACAGAGTTATAAACTTCATCTGTTGACCTTGGTCCATTTGTTTCTGATTGCAGAAATATTCAAATGCCAAAATAAAACTGTCAGCCACTCCACTGTGTATATTGGGAAACAGTAAAGTACTGACCTTGGATTGTAAGGCCGTTTTTTTTTTCCTTTCCTGCTTATGTGCATGTAACAAACAGCAAATATCTCCTTCTCATGCTGCTGCTGCTACATTTCTCTTTCGTTTCACTTCTAATTCTTCCTTTGTTGTGCCATGACCAGTTCATCCTGAAGCTTCCTTTCTGCTGAGACACACTGCACTCAGCTGTGCTACTGACAGAGCTGATCTTTGCCTTTTTGCTTACTCTGTCCCAAAATAAATAAAATAACTGTGGTGCAATGTATGCTTTTGTAAATTTACCTTGTGGCTACAGTAGAATACGCACCTTTTGGTGAAAAAAAAAAGTTTTACAGGCTATATTGTTTGAATTTATAAGAACAGTTTATAAAATCAATACAACTGTCGGCCTTTTATGTCAGGGTTTGGCCCTAAGAACAAATGGTGAATTTGCATTGTTGTCATGGACTATGACCAGTACCTACTGCACCTAGTAACCTTCATGGTGTAAGCTGGAGAGGCAAGTTATCATTGACTTCCCAGGATTCTACTTTCTTCACTCCAGTCTCAATGCTTGCAGTATTATCTTACCAATAGTAACTGAATCATGGCTTATACTGTTTCATGCTTGTGCACACAAATTGATTTCCAGGAGAAGGTAATTGTGTTTATTCAGTGCCACCACCCCTTCCTATTTTTGCGGTACTATGCTTCCACCAGCCAGATCAGACTACTAGTTCATGTTCACAGTTACTGAAAACTTTTAAAATAAGCCGAATCATATTTGTTTATGGTAGCCGTAGCAAAGCAGTCTCAAGTTCAGAGGGTTGATATTAACAGATTCTACCAGTTCTGTGCAATTATGCACGTCAATAAATACTTTAAATGATACAAAGCACACTGGTTAGTAAATATAGAGAAAGCATGCACTCTTGTACAGGCAAAAGCAAGTACAAAATGTTGACTGCCATTTACCTGGCTCTACACTTCTCTCCAAAATAGTGACTAAAGCTGACTATTGCTAATCTGTAAATTTACTCAGTAGTTGAGGAAAGCACAGGTAAACCTGTACAAACATGATCTCACTGTGTCCATGGGGAACTTTTATTTATTTGACATTTGTTTACCGGGTTGTCTGACTGGGTCTACAAAACCCAATCAGCAGAGGCCCGGGGAGAAAAGCTCCACATACAGAACAAATACAGTATAATACAATACAGTACAAATGACATTAGAAATCCTGTACAAAAATGAGTTGACAGAAACTGTTAGAAGATTACACATCAAGACAGTTCTACAGAGTTAAAAGATAGATAGTAATAGTTACTCTCACCGTATACACAGCCTATGAGTAGATAATGTCCAAAACTAGTATGCAGGTAGTGCAGTGTATGACATTAACTGTTCCAGTACATGAAAAAACAAAATGTTGGTTTAGTTAGGAAAATAATTGCCAGAAAGTTAATGATTCAAAATGATAGTGAGAGAGTTAAGAACAGAAACATGATGTATGTTTTTCTTTTAATATCCATTCCTTCAAAGTTCCTTCAAGGTTCATTCACTACTCCCAGTCTTAATTCAGATTCCTGCAACACACAAAGGAGAATTATTAACTGATGTACACAATTTTGACATTTTCACTTCCTACTATTCTGTCTGTGCCCTGTAGCTGTCTAGAAAATTCCTAACCCTTGTTAAGGAAAATTGTTTTTCTAACAGGAAGTAACATCATCTGATTAATTTGTGTGTAGATGTCTGTTCAATAATCATTTCCTTGACATCTTTGTAAATATAGAGAAAAAACAGTTGTATTTGCCTTACTTCTGTGCAGATTTTTCACACTGTATACCAACTGCTAGCCTAATCACTGTAACATCCATCTTACTCTCACTACCTGTCATTTGATTCAGATATCCCTTTGTGATAAGTCACATTTAGTGATGTGTCCATACATTTGTAAATTGTATAACAAAGTCTTATGTTGCTACCCCCCTCATTTGTTTGTGGTGCCTGTGCATGTTTGTGTGTATGTATGCACACATATATGTATATGTAAGGTGCTGTTTAGTGTATGGCAGTATGAGCTAAGGGAATGGTCTCACAAGTTAGTTAGGTAATAAGCTTTTACTTGACAATCAAGGGTGTATATGAGGGTGTTGCCTGGAAACTGCAATCAAAGTTATTTCTTTATCTGGAGAATCACTTAAAGGAAGACATGGGGTGTGAGTCCAGTCATGGCTAATTTATGTAACTTATGAAAGTATCTACTTGTTGAACAAGAAATTGGTTCTGGAGAAGCCTGCAGCCCTGGACTTATTCCAAAAGACAGATTTTATGCTAGAGTGGCTCTGTGGATTGCATGCTGTTAATGTGAATTAATGTAAGGTACTGTGTTTGTTTTGTTAGCGTTGTCACCTCACAGTAAGACGCTGTCCAGTTCGATGCTCAGCTAGAGCGTTCTGCGTGGAGACATGCGTGAATGGGCATACCTTAGTTGAAGGTTGTGCGTCAGGCCTGGCAGGCCAGTATGTAAAAATCAACTGCCAATCATTAGCGGATCGGAGTTCCGCTGTGGCGACCCCTAACTGGGAAAAGCCGAAAGACACAAACTGTGTTTGTTTTGTTTCCAACTGCAATGCCAAGTGGGCTGTTGTTTTCATTTTGAGTTTACAAAAATAAACTGGAGCTCCTTGTATATGTCTTGCCTTCAGTATTTTCTTGAATCTCACAACATACACTATATAGCTATGTGTTTTTTTTAACACACAAAACATCAACAGTGCTAATGTTGAAATGTTAATGTCGACACGTTTTTGTACACACTTCGAGGATTAACATCGGACCATGCACAGTAATAATGTTTTTAAGCGGGGAAGCCCCCCTGCACCTCCTCCACACCCCTTGCTAATTATTTCTTCCAACTCTGAGATCTCACAATCCCCAGGAAAATGGCATATTCCCCACTGTGGATTTGTTGATTTCTCGCAACTATCTACCTTCTGTTTTGTCAAACAAAATATGTCAGAAAAAACAGGGCAGCTAAAAGTCATATCAACCAAAACTGGGCTAGGCTAAACAGAATATTAATTTCACAGGAACATATACATTTAATTGAAGGTCTTGATATGTACCAAATAACTATTTCAGATCATCCGCCAATAATAACTAAAGTAAAAACACAGGGTAATGAAATTAAAATAAGGCGCTGACACTTTCCCACCTATCTGTTGAAAAGCGAGGAATTTAAGGAATGGGCAGTGGAAATTATTCGGGAGATATTAGAGAAGATAGGAATTTCTTCTGAAAATATAGCTAGGGAATGGGATAAAATTACAGTGGAATTTAAAAATAGGATGGAAATAAAAGAATGGGAGATATGGTTAAGAAGAATTATTTAGAGGGACTGACAAATGTTAAAGTATTGCAGAATAGGGAGAATCTCACAAACAAGAAGAGGATCAACTGCAGGATACTAAACACTGCAGGATACTAAACAAAAAATAAGGGATTACCTGGATAATATGCATGAATTTGGAAAGATTGCTGTTAAGCAATTTTTTTTTTTTCATAACCCCAGAGCACAAAAAGTTTTAGCATGGCAACAGAAAACAGAAAGGGCTGTCACCAAGCTTAGGGAGCTGGGTCTGTATTAGAACATCGAATGTTCTAAATAGCGAATGTTCACATGAGCGAAAATGCAGGACCTAGAAAACGTTATTGTGGGGGGCTGCACCCCCCACTAAATATATATTCCAATTCCAAGATCGCACTACAGTGAGGAAAGAGCAAATATTCCGATCTTCACTGTACTGCGATAAAAAGAAAAACTAAGAGGTCTTGCATTTTCGCTCATGGCAGCGTTCGTTATTTAGAACATTCGATGTTCTGATATAGACCCTAGGGAGCCTGTAAGAAGGAAAATAACAAGGGATCATATAGAACTGTTGTAAATACTTCAAAAATTCTATGAAAGTCTATATAAAGTAGAGAAGTATGGAAATCAAGAAAAGGTACAAATGGAAATGTTTATGGAAGAATTAAATATCCCTAGGCTAGAGGTAGAGGAGTCTCATTTACTAACAATTAGGATAGTAGGAGATTGGTTAAAAATGGTGGTGTATAACCAGTCTACAGGAAAGTCCTCAGGAATAGATGGTATTGGTGTGGAAGTTTAGAAACTTGGAGAGAAAAACTGATAAAGATCTAGAAGGTTTTGTTTAACAGTATTTTAAGAGGAGGAGAAGTACCAACATCCTGGAAGAAAGCGGTGGTAGCTGTAATACCTAAATAGGGTAATGATCCATCAGATCCAGCTTCATACAGGCCCTTTTCAATACTAAATCATGATTATAAAGTGTTTGTCTATACTATCAAAAAGAATGGCAAAAGTAATGCCAGAATTGATAGTTATGGATCAGTGTGGTTTTGTGGAGGGAGGGCAAACATTTGACAACGTTAAGAAAACAGTCAAAGAAAAACGACCACCAACTTCCCAGAGTCCAACAAAAATAAAGCGAAGTAATCCTAGAACACTGATGGAACCAAGGAAGGCATGACTCTCCAGGTTAAAAACTTTAATGTAGGTCATAAGCGCTTTCGCAGCTACTGACTCAGATAACAGACAGTATTAAGTCACATTACAACAAAATTTAAAGAAACACAGCTAAAATATATGCCATTTAAACAGCACATAAAAACGTACACATATAAATGCAGCATAAAAACTATATAAAAATTCTATGTAAAACTTCCTATAAGCAGGTGAAAAATACTGATTTAACTAACAAGAAAACAAACGTATATAGTTACAGATGCAAAGGCAAAACTCTCATCTGGCTAGTGGTCTAAACTTCAGTTTGTGTCTGATGGGTACAGACTCAACCCATGCCCATAATCTCCCCTCAGCCTGATAAACCATTTAGCTTCCATCTGTTCAGTTTGATTCCGTATATCACCACCCCTTATATTCTCAAAGACTCTACCAATAACAAGAAATTTAAATGTGTGACTAGAATCAGTAGCCAGTACATGTTTTGATAAAGCACTACCTGTGCCTCCCTTTTATGTATAGTAAACATGCTCCTTTATTCTTTCTGTTAAAGCCCTGTCAGTCCTTCCTATATAAAATTTGGAACATTTCTTACAGTAGGCTAAATAAACAACATGTTCCATACTGTAAGTAGCAAATATATGAAACTCATAATCCCTTATTTGGTCTGGATGTGCAAATTTTGCACTACTGTCAATGTATGAGCACATTGAGCACCTACCACAGGGCATCGTAACTTTATTTCCATGCTGCACAGAATCCATGGTAGGGTAACAAAGTTGCCCTTTCAGTGATTTCACGTTTCTAAAACGGAATCCTGGAGTAGTGTATATCATCTTACTTGTATCACAGTCTGTTGTTAAAACTCAGTGTCTCTTGATAACATTCATATGGGAAGAAACATCAGAAGAATAATATAAAGGAACCCTTAGTTTGTTGTCCTTTCTTTTATCCTTCATTGTCTGGTGTGTCTTTCTAGAAAAATAAGGTTTAGCTGTACTGGATCTAAGAGACTGAACCTCACCTTTGTTCCTTAAAATATTGAATATCATAACCTCTGTCAACCAGTTCAATGTGTAAAACATTAAGTTGGTTTTCAAAATCACTGTCCCGAACATTAAGCCTAGTAGCTCTAAATATTTGATTCCTGACAACATTCTGAAAAATGTGTGTGGGGGGTGCATGCTGTCTCTAGCTAATAAATGATTAACATGACAAGACTTCCTATATAATCTGGTAAACAAGCCCCCATCACCATCCATCTCTACAGTAACATCCAAAAAATCAATTTTACTGGAGGACACATTAGAAGTAAATTTTAAAAATGTTGTAGTATTGTTAATATATTTGTCAAATTCCCCGAGTTTGTTTTCTGTTCCATTCCACAGAAGGACAAATCATCAACGAACCTTCTATAAAGTACTACTTGATGTTTATAGGGTCCATTAAAAATATATTTGTCCTCCCATAACGGCCATGACCGAATTGGCATAGCTCTTGGCACAGATGTGCCCATAGCTACGCCATTCCGCTGCCAAAAGATTCTTTCATTAAACAAGATCACATTGTTCTCTACTACACACTGTAATAGAACTTTAACAAGCATGTTCTCTGAATCATCATATTCTGAATGCAACCTCAAAAATTCTTGTATCCAAACCCAAGTCATTGGGTATGACAGTAAATAAAGAGGTCACATCTAAGGTGACCAGCAGCAAATTCCTGGTAGCAACAGTAGATTGTTCCAAATGAGTATATAAATCACTCAAAAAATGCTGCATATCTTTCAAAACGTGTGGCGTAACACTAAGCAGTGGTCTCAAGGACTTCCTAAATAAATAGATAGATATGGGTTCAGTGCACCAGTTGCGTCCTGCAACTATAGGATGCATAGGTGGATTTATTCTGTCCTTATGCAACTTGGATAACCCTTGTATGATGGGAAGTAAAGAATCTTTTACCAAAAAATAGTCAAGTAGCTCCTTCTGTAGTAATTTCTGTTGATATAACTTGTTCCGTGTGCATCTAATGTTACTTTCCATCTAACCTTGTTTTTACTAATGACTAAATAAAATTGATTATCTTTAAGTAAATAAGTAATACATAATAATATATAAATATATAATAGCAATAAATAAGTTTAAGTAACGGATGAGATACTAGAATTCAGTCAAGAAAAGCTGAATGAATAGTAGATTTAGAGGTATAGGTAGGTGTGGCTATTAGTTGGGCGAAACCTTATAAATTAATGGAGGTGGAGGGGGATTCAGTGGAGAGAGTTAAACAGTTAATGTTGGTATCTCCCATGAATATTGTCATTGTCAAAGCAGAGAGAGGAAAGGATAATTGTATGTTGTTGCCAGGTGGAATATAGATTACGGCTATGTTAAGTGAAGTGTGGGTATTTATTTTACAGTTGGCTACAAGACGTTTTGCAGGTGAGTTTGAAGGAGTGGAGATAACTAGAGGGGTTAGAGTGAGGTGGTCAGTGTACATGATAGCAACACCTCCTTTTTTTATTCGATCTATTCTAGCCACCTCCTCCTTTTTTTTGAGTCAATGTAGCCTTATTCATAAAGTAGCAGAAGGTTTTCTAAGAACTAAGCCAATACGGGAATGGAGAAAGGGGATTCTGCCAATATGGGTGACTGCAATTAGGGATATAAACAATAGGCAAGAGGGGGCGGAAGTATGTTGGAGAAAACTGGCAAAGGAACCAAAGTATTGAGAGCAAATAACTAGAGGGGGAAAGGTAATAGAATGGGAAGATGCTAAGAACTTATTTGGACTGCAGGTTGGAGATTGCCTTCCATATCAAGGACTGATAGAGTGCAGGCAAAGAGAAAGAAATAGGGAGGTCCTAAATGAAAGACCAGCACTGGTAGAGTTCTTAGTAGAATCTAGAACAGAAGTTGCTGTTAAGAAAGGAATAATTAGTAGAGCATGTAAAACATTACATAACTATAAGAATCAATCAGAGGAGGTTAGGAAGAATTGGGAAGAGAGATTGGATAAGCAGTTAACATGAAACAATAGGGGGATATGTATATGTCTGTCAAATATGCCAATAAATCTAAAAGATTTAGGATCTTTGCCTGGAAGTCTTTACACAGATATGTTTTTACTCCAAGCAAGCTCCAAATAATCTTTCCTTAGGTAGACAGCAAATGTTAGAGATGTGTTGGGGAAGAAAGAGGTAAGTGGGAATATATTTTCTGGGAGTGTAATGAGTTGGCTGACTTTAAGGAATTCCTGCAGACTACTCTGTCGGAGATGCTGGGTGAGCAAATTGGAGTGACTAGGGAAATTATTTTTTTGAGCTGTGATAGAGTTGGAATTGCCTGCACATAGTAAGGCCTTGCTGAGTCTAATTGTGATGGCAGCCAAAAAAGTAATGACTAGAAAATGGAAATCAAAGTCTAAACCAACTTTACTAAAAGTAACAAAGATAGTAACAGAGGTAAAACAACTGGAACTAGGATCTTTAAGAAAAGGTAGCAGAGGAGGAGTTAAAAGAAGGCAGGATCTGAATGAGCTATGTAATGGTTGACTGACAACGACTGGATATATTAAAAGTGATATTTAACTTTTCAGCTACAGTTGTGTTGGCACGGTTTGTAAGGCATAATGTTTGCAACTGAGATTGTGCTGCTATGATTTATTTTCATTTATATAAATGTAAGATTGTCTGTCATGCATGCTAATTTAATAAGGATGTTTCTTGTAAAAAAAAAAAAAAAAAAAAAAAACATAACCAATGTCCAATGGAAGTGTGCAGTGCACTTTTGTGTGTGTGTGTACAAATATGTGTAGATGTGTGTATGTATGTGTATATATATATATATATATATATATATATATATATATATATATATATATAATAAAACTGTATGTCACATCCAGTATAGAAACAGAAAAATGACAGCACTAAAACGTCTCTAAATTAAATTCCAAAATGTTTATTGTGAAGCCAACATCATAGCATACCAGATGTTGCTCTTTAAAGAATCTTCTTCAGTACAGAGTTTTAATCATGTGCAATTCATAGGTTGATAGGTTCATAGGTGTGAACTAGGCTAATGGCCCTGGAGCCTTTTACAAGCATAGCCCATAGGATTACCCTGGCATTGTGCCAACCCAGCCTTAGTTCACAGAGCCTCTGTCGAGTAGAGCCACTGGAGTGATCCCCGGGGTGAATTTTCTGTTTCCCATCCACTCATCAAGATTTCTCTTGAAGAGGGCCAGTGAGGCCCTCCACTTGACATGTATGGGAAGCCTATTCCATAGCATGGGCAGTCTCTAGGTTATGAACCTGTCCCTCCAGCTTGTTCTGTTGATTGTGGTAATGAGGTTGAGGTCTCTGGAGCGTGTAGTGTGGAGGGATTGGGATTTCTTTAGATGTAGCATTTCTAACAGAGATGGGTCAGACATGGCTTTGTAAGTCAAGCAGAGATCACTTCTAAGTAGGCGATATGAGACAGAGAATAGTTGGAGTTTTTGGAACCTGTCCATATAAGACAAGTGTTTAAGGCCTAGGATCCTGTTTGTGAGGTACTTTTGCGGCCTCTCCAGTTGTTGCAAGTGTCTAGTTCCAACAATTACAATTAGTTACAATTAGTTGTAAACAGTCAAAACAATACCATCAGACACCTTATAAAACTAAAAGATAAACACTCCTGCAACTCTAAATTTGCTAACTATGAGCCTGTGCAGCAGTAGGGGAAAGGATAGCTTCCTAACGCTCACTGTTGCATAATCTCCCTGTTTGCCATTATCTTTATTTGATGAACAATTCAATGCATTTGACTTCACCTAACTGGGATCTACCACCTGTCAGACCTCAATGCCAATATGCATGTGTTTGCATTTCATATACATATACATGTGTGTGTGTAAATTAAAAGAATGAAATGCTGAAGACCACAATATTGAACTCCCAGACTTGCCCCTGTGTAGGACCCATGTTAGCCTCGCTCCTGGGTCAACATACCTGCAGGACCACATGTTAGTACACATTTCTTAGTTCACACTAGTAAGGTGATTCACTTGTCAAGATTTTAGCCATTATGGTCTTCAGCATTTTGGTCTTTCAGTGTTATGGTATCAGGATTTTGATTTTCAGGGTTGTATGGTTCAAGATCATGATAGTAAACCCCACCATAGATGTAAAATGTGGGAGGGTGGCCTAATGGTTAAGGTGTTTGCCTTACAAATGCAAGTTGCAGGGTTTGAGTCTCACAAGGGATAATTGGCTAGGCTTAAAGTGACTCGCAAGGGCAGTTAGCTTAGCACTAATCTATGAACCTATATATACACACACATTTATTTATTCATTCTCTGGTAACTTAGTTCATCCACTTCAGGGTCAAGGGAGGAGCCAAAACATATCCCAGAGCTTTGTGGATACAAGATAGTGAAATTAATTTGAATAGTTTGACAGCCCATCTCAGGACACACACTAATGCTCACATATGACATGACACACACAGGCAGTTTGAAGGATCACCATTTTACCTACTGCACATTTTGTGATATCGGAGGAACTGCAGCACACAGCAAAAGCCCACAAAGATACAGGGAAGACATGCAGATGCCACACAAATGGTGTCCCCTCTGAGAACTGAACTGGAAGATCAAGTGCTGGGAGGCAGGCAGCAGTGCTAACTACTCTGGTCCTGTGTCACCTGTGTATTTGAGTATTGCTATATATTTGTGTGTGTGTGTGTGTGTGTGTGTGTGTGTGTGTGTGTGTGTGTGTGTGTGTGTGTGTGTGTGTATGTATATAAATATGTATGTATATATATATATATATATATATATATATATATATGTATATATATATATGTATATATATATATACGCACACAGACGCATACATATGTACACATATGTAAAAATAAAATTAGTATACGAGCTGCAGAAGCAAGAACACATGTATCAAAATATGTGTGTACTTAAGTATGTATATATGCAGGCTTACCTATGTGCTGCACCTTTGGTTGAGCATAGGTTCATAGGAGGTTACTAAGGTAATGGCCCTAGGGCCTTTACAAGCCTAGCTGTGTAAAAAAAACATGTATTCTAATTGACCATAGTTAGATGGTCATTGTTAGCAGAGAGATTCTGTGATCAGCACCAACTACCTTTGTCCATAAGTAACATAGTTGCTACCCCAGGGGTGAAATTATGCTCACCCATTCAATTGTCATGGTTGCACTTAAATAGGGTCATTGAGGAGCTCTGCTTCACGTGAAGTGGGAGTTCACTCCAGAGGAGTGGCAATCTCTGGGAGATATAGCTGTCTATCCAACATGTTTTGTTAATGTCAGAAGCTAGGTTGCGTTCCCCTGGAACGAGTGACTCTTATCCCATTTGATTTGTGAATGTACAGCATTTCTATTAGGGCAGAGTCAGAGACTACTCTGTACGCCAGGCACAGGTCACCTCTCAGCAGCCTGTATGATGTAGATTACAGTGACAGGGCTGTCAGCCTTTTCATGTAAGTCACGTTTTGGAGGCCCTGGATTCTTTTGGTTAGAAACCTCTGTGGTCTCTCCATTTACTGCAGGTGTCTGGTGAGATACATGCAGCAGGGAGCATTGCACTCAGTGGTCTGATAAGGGTCAAGTACAGCAGAGTTATAACCTCCCTCATCTTGGATGCAATGCCCTTATTTATGAGATGTGTAATATAGAAGGCTTTCCTTACTACTATGGACCCATGGTGATCGAAGTTTAGATTGATGTTAGCCTGTGTTCCCAAGTCTCGCACCACTGGATTTAAGCTTAGACGGGTGCTATCTAAATAATAATTAGCAGGGGCTACATTTTTACCATTGGGGATAATGAGGCATTTTTTTGCATTTAGATTTAGTCTGTTACTTGGGCACCTTTCATTTGTTGTGTCAGCCCCTTCTGTAATATGCTTACATCGTTTGGGAGCTCAGTGATTGCACCCGACTTGCAGTCATCTGCAAACTTGGTAAGCTACAAGCCATCTACCTTTGCCTGGACCTCAGAGAAGTAGATTCCAAACAGTAGACGGTCCAGCACAGATCCCTGTGGTACCCCACTGGTAACTGGTCTCTTGGTTGGAGCTTGACTTCCGAACTTTGAACGAACAGTGTGCGTTCTGTCAGTGAGCCAGTTGGATACCCATCTAGTGACGCATGGGTTACTCCCCAGCTGGAAGAGTTTCTCAATGATCCCTGAGTGAGGGATTGTGTCAAAAGCCTTGACAAAAACAGGATAAGGGGGTATGTACTGCTTTGCCCTCATCCAGGTCTTTGGTGACATTCTCAAAGAAGTCCACCAGGTTTAATGAGCAAGATCCACCCTTTACAAAACCAAACTGGGTCGGGTCAGGAGTTTGAAGGTTGCTTATGTCCTTGTTGTGATGATTCTTTTCATGGCCCTGTAGATAAGGTTGGTTAGGCTTATGGGTTGATAGTTTCCTGGGTCGGTTGATGGACCCCTTTTGTGCAAGGGGATTACTGTTGCTGTTCTCCACTCTGCCAGAACAATGTCATTGCTCAGGCTGTGGTTAGAGTGCCAAGTGTTTCCAGTAGGTCTTGTTTTAGATTGTTTAATAAGTAACCTGGGATGTTATATGGTCCCATAGAGACCATGTTTTTGGCCTTGGAGAGCACTTGTATGACCTGTTCTGTGGAGATACTTGGTAGAGGACTGTTGTCAAGAATGCTTTGAGGTATGGCTGGTGGGGACAGGGGGTAAAGTTATTGCCAAATCTGTCAGCTAGCAGGTTGGCAATTTCCTCAAGTTCAGTGTGAGTGATGCCATCCACTATAAATTTGATACACAGCTGGGCATTCCCTTTTAGGTTTCAGGTGCAGCTAAAGAATGCCTTATGGTTGTCTTTAGCTAGGGATCCTAATTTAGTCTCATAGCTAGCCTTAGGGAACTTTACAGGATATCTGATTTGCTTGATCAAGCTGTGTATTTTTCCTGTGTTGGAATAAGTTCTCTTTTGTTCTTAGATATCAGTTTCTTTTGTTTGTTATATAACTTATTTATACTTAGCAGTCTACCAGGGTGGCTTATTTTTCTTAATCATGTCAGGTAATTCTAAGTCATTACATTTGTTTGTGAATATATAGAGCATTTGTGTACTCTTCTGCATAGGAGTAATTGTTGGTTGTGTTAGTAGGGGCTTTGAAACTCTTTATACCATCGCTTAGTAGACTAAAGTTTGCTTTGCAGAAGTTTCAGTTTTTTTGATCCTGTGGGGGTATCAGGTCTGAAATTTACTTCAAATGAGTTTGATTTATGATCTGACCTTAACAGGTAGGGCACAAGGGGTAGAGAACTGACCCTCCCCCATGTTGGCGAGCACTAAGGTTAGGACATTTGAACCCCTTGTAGTGATGCAGACCATCTGTTCTTGTGTGAGTTGCCCAATCAATGGAAGGATAGTTTCATGACCAAGGTGTCTGACTGTTTACTGAGTCACTCTAGCAAGTACAGGTAGGTGGTTTGCTTCTCCTGGTTGATGGTGGAGCATGTGTAGCTAACGGTGATGTGGTAGACTATTTTTTCCTATAGTTATTTGGACCTGGAAGAGCTCAAGAAAGTTGTACTGTTTTACCAGTCTCGAGGTATGTTTGGATTTAGTGAAGATTGATACACCTTCAACTTTGGTTCTTTCAAGTGCGTTTTGAGGTCTGAACATCTGAAAGGCATTGCTGCCTTGTATGGCCGGGGTGCTCTCTGCAGCCCTGAACCAAGTCTCAGTGACTGCACAGATGTCAGCATCTTCCAAGGTAAGGAGTGCTTCCAGGGAGTGCAGTTTACTGTTTAGGCAGATGAAGTTTCAGAACTGAATGCCACGGTAAGTTTTTCTTCAATGTAGTGTATATGCAAGTTGGCAGTTTGCTTTTTTGGGATATTTACCCGTTTCTTCACTGTTGTATGACCATGGAGTTGGTATCTATAAATTTGTGGGGTAGGGGCTTGCCTCCCACTTTGGGGATGCAAGGGGCCTTGAACCTATGCAAAAAAGATTTTTTGTATTTGTTTAAGGTTTTTGGCTCACCCTTCTTTGCAAATTGCATAACACAAATGGTGAGCTGAAAAATCTATCTTCACATCATGTAGGGAAACCGTATGTATGCATATCTAAAAAGGTTTCCTATTATAATGTCGATGATCAGTTCTATTTTGAACTAAAACATCGATTTGTTTACTCGAAATTTGACATTTATAAGGATGTAAATGTCTAACATAAACCAGTAATGTCGATTCGCCATAATTCGATATACCGCTTCCCCTGCACTTATCAGAAAAGGAACAACAGTTCTTGTTGTCAGCAGTACGGATGTACTGCACAACACTAAACTTTGTTTTTGCAGGGGGGGTAAGCCCTCCTGCATCTCCCACACCCCTTGCAAATTATCTATTCCATCTCCGAGATAGCACAGCAGCGAGGAGTGGGATGAATTTGCCAAACCGCAATGTACCGCGATCTTTGACACTATTTCAAGTTCATATCAGTGAATGCATAGTGCATTCTTTGATATGAACCTTTGATAAGGAGATGTTCAGCAAGATGGACATTTGAAAATCCAAGTTTTGAGTGTTCCATCTGCAAAGCATCTCCGTTCAATATTTTCTTAGTAAACCATTTAAAAATATATATATTTATATGGTTTTGTGTGCATGTGAGCATGCATGTGGACTTGTAAATATGAAGCTTCTACACAAAAGTTCTCCTGATAGATGCCTCCATTTGTATTATAGTTTGTACTATATTTAGAATATTCCGTATGTCTTCCTTTGGGAGCGTTTACCTTCTCTGCTGTCTCACTTGCAGACAGACTATATTGTTTATATAGATGAAAAAACAGGTCATCTTTGCTGACTCATGGTGTTTATATAGCCAACCTTAGGCATAGGCCAACTAGGCGGCCGCGTAGGGCACTGCTGTAGCAGGGGCACTTTTCCAGTATTTATTTGGTGCAGGTAGACCAGGATGGGGGTACCAGGTAGTGTGGTGGGGGGGACGCCGTGGAGCACCAGGTAGTGTGGTGGGGGGGGACGCTGTGGAGTCCTTTTGCCTAGGTAGCCAGTTGACCTAAGGCCGCTCCTGGGTGTTTAGTTCTCACTTTGGTTCATGTCTGGGGTGTATTCTATGTAAAGTCTGTATACCTACACTGTGCACGTCTGTTTTTTGCTGGGTATCCAGCTCCTTCCCATGCCCCAAGGACAAAATGATTGACTTCAACAATTGGCTAAGCTTCTGGTGTCATTCTAAGGGGATCCAGTATCTGTCTGCCTGGGATGACATGATCGACAAACCACGGTGCTTTGCCAGAGATGGCCTGCACCTGTCGCCCTTGGGATTCCGGATACTGGCTAAGGGTTTTGCCACCCCTATAGTGCCTTTTTTTAGGCAAGATTCAAATGACAAATTCGCCTCCATAACAGGTACAAGGAAGCAAAATCTGAGGGTAATGCTACTTAATGCTAGAAGTCTAAACCTCAAAATGCACTCACTCAAGGCACTCCTTAAAATGGAGAACATAGACATCTGTGCAGTGACAGAGACCTGGTTCAAGGCTCCAGAGAGCACCCCTGCATTACCAGGCTATAATTCATACCACACCTTTCAGCCACCTAACCTGGACAGAAGCATTAAATGTGGAGGCGTGTCCATATTCATTAAGGATATCCACACCTCCAGGCTAGTTGCTCAGCATAATGCATCTGAGATTATCCAAGTGCAACTAACTCTGGGCAAGACCGCAATGCAAATTGTAGCTTGCTACAGATCCCCAACATGCCCCAGGATTCCCACTGCTCATTTCTTGATACACTGGAAAATATTAGGGTAACTAACACCTTAATAATGGGCGATTTTAATTACCCCACCATTAACTGGGAAAACTACTCATGTACCAACTCTTGTGCTTAACGTTTTCTGGAATTCATAAATTCCAACACCTTGGATCAACTTATCCACACCCCCACCAGGGGCAGCAACATCCTAGACCTGGTGATTACCAACATGGGTGACCGGTGTTCCACACCAGAGGTCATTTCCTTGTTGGTCAAATCCGACCACAAGCAAATCACCCTATACATCTACATCCCACCTCCACCCCCCATTAGGGAAACCACAGTAAAAAATTTCTCCAAAGCCAACTTCACGCTTCTTATGACAGAAGTGGCAAACTTCATGACATTGATGAACAATAGAGGTATGACTGCTGAATCCTGTACAATTGCACTTTATAAGCACTTATACGAGTGCATGGATCATGCAATCCCTAACAGAACCAAGATGCTATCCTCAAAAAAAAAAAAAAAAAAAAAAAAAAAAAGGAAGCCAATCTGGTGGTCCCCTGCCATAAACAAACTCTACAACAGAAGAAAGAAACTATTGCAAAAAAAGAGTAAAATCCCATGATTGGAGGAACTCTGTGGTCAGCCTCAGTAAGAAGCTGGGATCCCTCATAAAATCCTCCAAAGCTAGTTATGAAAACAAAATCGTCACTGATTCTAAAGACAACCACAAAGCATTCTATAGCTATGTCAAGAATTTCAATGGCAACACTCAGATCTGCTCTGAGTTACAGCACAATGGCACTAAATATACAGAACCAACTGATATTGCCAACATCCTAGCAGATAGGTTCAGTGCTGACTTTACCCCTAAAGAGCCCATCTATATACCGGAAGAATGCAAAGTTCCTGTAATCACGGCTGCACAGGTAAAAAACGCACTCTCCATCCCAGGCTGCATTCTACATGAACTACAGAACGAACTGGCACCCCTCCTAAGTATCATGTTCAGTCATAGCACTTTGTGCCCACTGAATGGCACACAGCAACAGTTATCCCACTCCCCAAAGGGGCAGCCAACACAGACCCTGGGAACTACTGCCCCATTAGCCTGACGAGCTTGGTCTACAACGCTATGGAATGTATCATCATGGAACTTATAAACAATGACATTGGTAATCTCCAAACTCTGGACCCTACCCAGTTCGGGTTTGTAAAAGGCAGATCATGTCTCCTAAACCTGATAGACTTCTTTGAAGTGGTCAGCAAAGCCGTAGATGAGGGTAAGGTGGTTCACACAGCCTATCTCGATCTCGCCAAGGCTTTCAACACCATCTCCCACTCTGGAATTATAGATAAACTCACTAAACTAGGTATAAATCCCTGTCACAAGATGGGTTGCCAACTGGCTCACTGACCGAACACACACTGTGAAAGTAGCAGGCTCTAAATCCAACTTCAGACCAGTGACAAGTGGAGTACCGCAGGGTTCAGTCCTAGGTCCTCCCCTGTTTGGTATCTACTTCTCTGAAGTACAGGCTAACACAGAAAGTCTTTGGCTAACAAAGTTCGCAGATGACTGCAAACTAGGAGCTATAATCAAAACTCCTAACGATGTGGACATCCTACAAAAGGGCCTCACTGAGACAGATGCCTGGTGTCAAAGCCACAGCCTTAAGCTCAATGCCAAAAAGTGCATTGTCATCCCTTTTCATAAAAACTCTGTACCCATGAACTTGCCACATAGGTGGTAGTCTACTTAACACTGAAAGTGTGATAAGAGACCTTGGGACACAGGTGAACAGTAGTCTCTCCTTTGCTAATCACATTGCCACAGTAGTCAGGAAATCCTACTATGTGGCACACCTCATCACAAAAGGTTTCTCATCTAGGAAAAAATAGATCATTGTTCCCCTCTACTCATCACTCATTAGACCCATTGTAGATTACAACACCACTTTTGGTATGTACCTCACAAGACATCTACAACAACTGGAAAGGCCACAGAAATACTTCACAAAGAGGATTACCGGCCTCAAACAGATGCCCTATGCAGACCTTCTCAAAAAACTCCAGCTTTACTCTGTCGCATATCGCCTACTCAGAGGCGATCTCTGCCTAACATACAAAGCTATGTCAAACCCAGAGCTGTTGGACATGCTCCACTTAAAGAAATTCCAATCCCTCCGAGCTACACGCTCTAAGGACCTAAACCTTGTCACCACAATAAACAGAACATGCTGTTGGGATAGATTCCTGTCCTAGAGACTTCCCATACTCTGGAAAAAAACTACCTATTTATATCAAACAAAGCTCCTCATTAGCACTCTTCAAGAAAAAATCTTGATGATTGGATGGGAGATAGGAAATTCACCCCGGGGATCACTTCTGTGGCTCTGCTTGACAAGGGGCACAGGAAAATAATTTTCTTTGGTGGCAAAAGCCAGGGTATCATTTGGCTAGGCTTATATAAGCCCTAGGGCCAAAAGCCTAGTACCTACCTATGAACCTATAAAGTACATGCTGTAGGTGAACTGACACTCCTCAAGACTGCTCATTGTTATGTTTGTGTGTGTGTGTATGCATAAACTGGTGTGTGCTGTATCAAAGCAAATATGTGCATTCTCTGATGAGTTGGTGTTCCATTCAGGATTAGTTCCTCTGCCTTGCAACCAGTGAGTTTCAGTTAGGTTCTGACTCCCTCATGACCCAGAATTGGATTCAGTCGATCATCAGAGAATGAATGCTTGAAGATGAGTGATAGTATTTTTGAGTAGGGCAAAATGTTGCTGCCTGAGATTGTATGTCATCTACCTGGTGATTGGACTGGTGACACTGCAGTACTGCATGGGGGTGTGCTGCACTCCTGCATGTGTCATCCTTTGGTTGAGATGTTAAACTAAGGTCCCATCTGCTTGAGTTGTTAGTACCTCAGGTGGATGAAAAAGTTTGTACAGCACCTATTGTAAAGAATATGGGCCCCTTATTTATAGAAAGAATGCATTATTTACAAAATTTTTACATATTTGCAAAGTAGATACATATTTACCAAATCAACCAGAGCTGTTCTGCATTTGGCATCTTTACCAGAGATCTAGAGCATTTCTGCTTGAATCCATGCCATCCATGAATAAGAACAAGAAGTTAAATTTATTTTCAGCTTTATCTGCACTTTCCAAATGCATTGAACTTTTTTACTGTATTAATTTGTGCCTTTTTTTACCGTTTTTTTTTTTTCCCCCGTCTGTGCCTGCTTCATTATCTGCACTTGTTTTGCACTGTAAGTTTACTTAGCATAGACTAGATTCAGACTTTCTGAAGCTAGCCTACTTTTGATACAACTGAACTCAAATCCAGACATTTTACATTAAGAAGGGATCCCCTGCACCCTTGTGGCAGAACTGTGAATATAGCCCTGTTTGAGTTGGGGATTGCTGGAGGAAGGATCATTGTGTGACTTTGTATTGGCAGACTAGTTTAATTTCACCTCTATATAAGTCTCCCATTTGTTCATAGGTTCATACTAGGCTATCTGCCCTAGGGCATATATAAGCCTAGCCAGAATGTGTTTGGCTTTCGCCACCCATTTTAAATTAATTTTTCTATGCCCTTTTTCGAGGTTAGTATACTGTGCCTCTGTCTAACAGTGACACAGAAGTGATACCCGGGTTAAACCTATGATCTCCCATCCACTCATCAAGATTCCTCTTGAAGAGAGTCAATGAGGCACTCAGCCTAAACTGGACTGGGATTTTATTCCAGAGTGAAGGGAGCCTCTGGGTTATGAATCTGTCCCTCCAGCATGTCCTATTTATTACAGTGCTGAGGCTCAAGTCTCTCGAGCGCGTAGCTCGATGGGATTTGGATTTTCTGAGGTGCAGCATGTCCATTAATTCCGGGTTGGACATGGCTTTATACGTCAGGCACAGATCGCCCCTGAACAGGTGATATGCCACTGAGTAGAGCTGGAGTTTCTTTAACCGGGCAGCATATGGCATCTGCTTGAGCCCTTTGATCCTCTTGGTGAGGTACTTTTGGGGTCTTTCCAGTTGCTGCAGGTGTCTGGTAAGGTACATCCCAAAAGGGGCATTGTACTCAATTATGGGCCTGATGAGGGATGAGTAAAGAGGCACGATGATCTCCCCTGATCTAGATGTGAATCCCTTTATGATTAGGTGGGCTATATAAAATGTTTTTCTAACCACTTTGGCCACGTGGTTGTCAAATGAGAGACTGCTATCAACTTGGGTCCCTAATTACTTCTTCTGTACTTAATGGATTACCACCTATGTGGTAATTTGTGGGCACTTTGTTTTTGCCAAAGGGGATGACTATACACTTTTTGGAGTTTAGCTTGAGGCCATGGCTCTGGCACCAGTTGTCTGTTTCTTTGAGGCCCTTTTGGAGGATGCTTGTGTCAGCTGGAGAGTCTATTATGGCGCCCAGTTTGCAGTCATCTGCGAACTTGGTCAACCACAGTCCTTCCGTGTTGGCCTGTACCTCCGAGAAATATATACCGAACAAGAGAGGTCCCAGGACTGAGCCTTGTGGGACGCCACTTGTAACTGGTTTGGAGTCTGACATGGCTCCAGCAATTCTAACCATGTGGGTTCTGTCCTTGAGTCAGTTTGCAACCCATCTAGTGACATAGGGGTTTATATTTAAGCTGGTGAGCTTATCTATAATGCCTGAGTGGGGTATTGTATCGAAGGCTTTTGCGAGGTCCAGGTAGGCTGTGTGGACCACCTTCCCCTCATCATTGGCCTTGGTGACTGTTTCAAAGAAATCAACCAGGTTTAAGAGGCAGGATCTGCCCTTAACAAAGCCGAACTGGGTAGGATCCAGTATCTGCAGGTCCCCAATATCTTTATTTATGAGGTCCATGATGATCCTTTCCATAGCTTTGCAGACCAAGCTAGTCAGGCTTATGGGGCGATAGTTTCCAGGATCCGTTGAGGCACCACCTTTGTGGAGAGGGACCACTGTTGCTGTACGCCACTCTTTGGGTACATATCCTGTAGTAAGGCTGAGATTGAACAGTAGTTTTATGTTTGGGTTTAGCTGTTCTTGGAGTTCATGTAGGACGCAGCCCGGGACACTGTCTGGTCCCATTGATGCTGTGTTTTTTGCTTTGGAGAGGGCGGCTCTTACCTGAGCATCTGAGATGTCAGGGGGCAGCACTCTGCTGGGATAGATATTTGCCCTTTTGGTGGGGAGAGGGGGGGGAGTTTGCACTGAACCTGTCAGCTAGGATGTTGGCAATGTCTGTGGGTTCGGTGTGTTTTTTGTCATTTTGGACTAATTCTGAGCATATCTGGGAATTCCCACCCAGGTTCCTAACATAACTAAAGAAAGCCTTCTGATTATCCTTAGTGTCCTGTGCAATTTTTCTCTCGAAGCTGGCCTCAGACGATTTTATGCGTGCCCGTAGTTTTTTGCTAATACTGATCAGAGATGCCTTCCCTTTTTGAGATTTTGCTCTATCATTTAGTAGCTTCCTCCTTCTATTGTATAGTTTGTTTATGGCTGGAGGATTGGGTCTTGGTTTTATTTTGGATCGCATGATCCATGCATTCCTGAAGGTGTTCATCGAATGCATTTATAAAGGATTCTGCGGTCTGGGTCGTATTTTCCACAGGCCCGGGGGCTTTGAAGGATTCCACCTCGGTTTTGAGGAGTGTGAAATTTGCTTTAGAGAAGTTTTTCACTGTGGTTTTCTGGGCATGAGGTGGGGGTCGGGATGTGAATATGCAGTGAGATTAGTTTACGGTCTGATCTTACCAGTGAGGGATACACTTCTGGTCTGGAGCATAGTGTCCCCATGTTGGTGATGATCAGGACCAGTATGTTGTCCCCTCTTATGGGAGTGGTAACAAGTTGTTCCATAGCATTTGAGTTTATAAATTCTAGGAACCTTTGGGCTAGGGTGTTGGAGCTAGAGTAATTCTCCCAGTCTATGTTTGGGTAGTTGAAGTCACCCAATATAATGGTGTTTGGAGAGACCTTCATATTTTCCAGTGTTCTCAGGAAGGCCGAGTGGGGTTCCTGGGTTTGGGAGGGTGGTCTGTAGCAGGCTATAAACTGGAAGGCAGTTTTACCCACTGTTAGTTGCACATGGATAGTCTCTGATGCTTCGTGCTGTGCCACCAACCTGGAGGTGTGGGTATCTTTGACGAATATTGATACTCCCCCTCCTTTTGTGGTTCGGTCCAAGTTTTGGGGCCGAAAAGCATGGTATGAGGTATAACCTGGTAGTGCTAGGGTGCTCTCAGGAGCCTAGAACCAGGTTTCTGTTACTGCACAGATATCGATGTTCTCCATGCTAAGGAGAGTTTCGAGTGCGTGCATCTTGAGGTTTAGACTTCTGGCATTGAGTAGCATTACTCTTAGTTTCTTATCCCTTGTGATACCTATGGAGGTGGGTTTGTCTTTTGAGCCTTGCCTAAAAAAGGCAATATGGGGGTAGCAAGAGCCTTTGCCAATATCCAAAAGCCCAGGGGTGACAGGTGCAAGCCGTCCCTAGCGAAGCATCGTGGCGTGTTGAGCATGTCATCCCAGGCTGACAGGCATTGGATCCCCTTTGAATGACACCAATACTTAAGCCAATTGTTGAAATTGATCATCTTGTCTTCATATTGTGACATCATTCTTGGTGAGGGTAAGATGCTACTCAAGGTCAGGGTCATACCGGCCTCGGCCACATGCTCAGAGAGCTCCTCTATGTCTCTTTTCATGTAGTCCAGGGGGGTAAGTCTCAGGTCATTCACACCAGCATGGACAATGACTGAGTCATATTTGTACTTGCCTTGGAGTGACCTGAGTGCTTGTGTTATGTGGCGGATCCTAGTGCCTGACAGGCAGCTCACCGTGACCTTCTCCTTGTTCAGCCTGGTGAGCGGGACGTCAGTGTGCCTGACTATAGAGTCACCTATTACAAGTGTATCAGGTGTGTTGATTAGCCTTGAGGGCTGTGACTGTTCGGCACACTGACTTTGTGAGCTATGTGTTGCACGTGTTTTGTTTTGGGGTAGCGGTTGCTTGGGTGTCTGCTTTGGAGGTCTCTGCTGCTTAGGCAGATTTTTATTTAGAGCCTCCGAGTATGTTTTTGTGTGTTTATGTGTTTGGTTTGCTGTCGTGGTAGGTCTATGTGAGACTGGAATTGTAGTGAGTGTGGTTTCCTTCTCCTCCCGACTGGTTACGCCAGTACTGAGTTGAAAGAGCTTAGCCTCCAGTTTGGCTAAATGGATGCATCTCTCACATGTGTTGGAATTTGTTGGGAGGAGGAGAGGGTTGTCTGTGTACATGAGGCAGTTGTAACATTGCCTCAAGATTCCCAGATTCACCAACTGGACCGGAGAGGAGATTGACAACTGACCTTTGGACATGCTAGAATAGTATTGGGAATTCCTTTATAATTGAAAAAAAAGGGCCAATGGGGAACAAAGTACTCAAGGGGAGTTTGTGAGGGTGTAGTGCTTTTAATTTTTAGTGCTGACTTATATAATTGCTTTAGTGAGCAAGTGCCAGGTAACTTAAATGCAATGTGTTACAGGTAACTTAAATGCAAAAATGACAAACAGTAACTTTCTTTTAAGTGAAACAAGGAAATAAGTACAGTAAGCAATGCAGATATCACTAGGGATCTACAGAAGCGCTGAAAAGCCGCATTTTAGGTGGTATTAGCGTTTCAGGGAAATAACAAACAAACAACAAGCATACAAACAAAGCTAGATTCAGCAGGCCTGGATCTAGTCTATGCTACAGCAAACAAGGTGTACCAATTTCAGTAAGAAACAGTTGAAATATGCAGGCACTATAAGCCTTTAACCAGAAATTCCCAGCTCAGAAGGGCAGAGTCTTGCCTCTCCTCCCACAAGAGTGCAGACCACAAACCTTCTTAATGCAAAATAACTGGCCTGAAGCCCAAGTGCTTAAACCAGAACTAATACACTTTTAGAATAACAGACACTGAGCCCTCAATCAGCATTTCCCAACTTAGAAGGATGTAAGCTACCTGTCCTGCCACCACAGTGCAGGCCACAAACCTTCCTAATGTAAAACAATTGGTCTGAAGCCCAAGTGCTTAATCCAAAAGACTTAGATCGATAGCTACACTTTAATCAAGTTACTACCAAGCAGTAGTAAATACAACTGAATACTTTAAGGAATGCCTGGATTAGTGCTCAAGTTATACAAACAAACCTAGATTCAGCAGGCCTGGATCTAGTCTACGCTTCAGCAAACAAGGTGTACCAATTTCAGTAAGAAGCAGTTCAAATATGCAGGCACTATAAGCCTTTAACCAGAAATTCCCAGCTCAGAAGGGCAGAGTCCAGCCTCTCCTCCCATAAGAGTGCAGACCACGAACCCTTTTAATGTAAAATAACTGGCCTGAAGCCCAAGTGCTTATACCAGAATTAATACACTTTTAGAATAACAGACACTGAGCCCTCAATCAGCAGTTCCCAACTTAGAAGGATGTAAGCTACCTGTTCTGCCACTACAGTGCAGACCACAAACCTTCTTAATGTAAAACAACTGGTCTGAAGCCCAAGTGCTTAAACTAAAAGGCTTAGAATGAGTTACACCAAGCAGTAATAAATACAACTGAGTACTTTTAAGATGAAGCAAAAGCAAAATAAAGTAGGAAGAAACACAAATACAGTAAAAGCAGAATTTTTTTTTTCAGAAAAGTAGCAAAAACAGTAGTAAACACAATTCACGTGCAGTGCAAGCTGGCACACTTGAGTATGTAGTAATATTAGTCCACACACAGTTTGAAAAAATGTAATTAAATTAAAAAGGACTAAAAGCAAGTGCAGAAAGGGTTTATTAGGTAGAATGCGGTAAAGAGATGTGACTGGGGGAGTGTCCTAGATCAAATCTACAGTGGGGCAGGCACTGCAAAAGCCACCAAATTTAAACTACAACCAAGAACAGTTTCAATAGAGATAGATATGAGGAATCACAGTGCAAATTATGACCAAAAAATATATATACTGATATCTGTATATTTGCAGAACTGTAAGACAATAGATATTGAAGTAAGAATTTAGCTCTATAATACAGAATAATACAAAAAAATATACTCAGCTCTATATATTTGCAGAGAGTCTTGTAAGGCTGTCTCTCAACAATCCATTTTAAATGCAGGCTGCTATTAACAGCAAATTAATGGAACCTTGAGTTAACACACAAGCTATAGAAACTAAAATGAGGGAGGGGGGTGGGGAAGACAGTTTCAACAGAGATAGATATGAGGAATCACAGTGCAAATTATAACCAAAAAAATATATAATAATATCTGTATATTTGCAGAACAGTAAGACAACAGATATCTAAGTAGCAATTTAGCTCTATAATACAGAATAATACAAAAAAATATACTCAGCTCTATATATTTGCAGAGTGTCTTGTAAGGCTGTCTCTCAACAATCCACTTTAAATGCAGGCTGCTATTAACAGCAAATTAAGGGAACCTTGAGTTAACACACAAGCTATAGAAACTAAAATGAGGGAAGCGGGTGGGGAAGACAGTTTCAACAGAGATGGATATGAGGAATCACAGTGCAAATTATAACCACAAAAATATATACTGATATCTGTATATTTGCAGAACAGTAAGACAACAGATATTTAAGTAATAATTTAGCTCTATAATACAGAATAATACAAAAAAATATACGCGGCTCTATATATTTGCAGAGAGTCTTGTAAGGTTGTCTCTCAACAATCCACGGTGTGCAGTGGGGGTTAGCTGTACCCTGTATAGATAGAAACACCTAGAAACTATTTTTTTTCCTAGACATCTGTCAGTTGAACCCTCCCAAGCTTCCATACAGTACTGCAGGCAACTCAGCTGAGCAGAATCACCACACCCCTTTATCTCTAATCCTCAACAGAATAAGCCCCCTTGTTAGTTTGTCGAGTTAGTCCTAGAGCAAAAAGCTGATCCAACTTGCCCACCTTCCAGCTAGTGCTTACAGTTTAACCTGCTAAAATGAGTCAGTTTCCCAAAATTTCACCAGCCTACCTGATTGACATGGGTTTCCTGGGGCAATGTAGTAATTGCCTCATGTATACTTACAACCACTGTTACCTAAAGGAAGCAAATACAGTATGTGAGAGATGTAACTATACTATGAAACTCGAACCAATCTTCTCATGTAACAATGAACAGGACGTCAAGCAGGTTGTCAGCACACACACCTCTCATGTCACACCAGACAAGTCAGTTCACACAGACCCATGTATGTGGATTTACTCACTAAGAGCCTACTAGAGGACTTTTGACCTCCCAAGTGCAAACAAATCACACTTACTGGAACAAGAACAGACTCCATACACATAGCAACACACATACAGGTGTCTCAACGAATTAGCCCCCAAGGCAAAACACCTCTGATTATATAGTGAGACACTCAGATGTCCCCTCACCAGGCTGAGCAAGGAGAAAGTCACAGTTAGCTGCCTGTCGGGTTCCAGGATCCTTCAAATCAGGGATGCACTCAAATCACTCAACAATTACTGTTATGACGCTGTCATAGTACATGTTGGAGTGAATGACCTAAGACATACCTCTTTGGAGTATACGAAGAGAGACATGACTGAACTCTCAGATTATGTGGCCCAGGCAGGTGTGTCCCTAGTAGTAGCATTTTACCTTCACCCAGGATGATGCCACAATACAGACAACAAAGTGATTGACTGCAACAATTTTTTTAACTTCTGGTGTAAGTCCAGGGGGATCCAGTATCTGTTAGCCTGGGAAGACATGGTCAACAGACCATGCTGCTTTGCCAGGGATGGTCTTCATCTGTCTCCACAAGGGTTTCGGATACTAGCAAAAATGCTTTCCCTCCCCATAGTGCTTTCTTAGGAAATGTCTAAACAACAAAATTCCTGACGTAAAGAAATCCATGTGAGACAAATTCAAGGTTATGCTGCTTAATGCTAGGAGTCTGCACTCCCTGGAAGCATTCCTCACCTTGGAAGATACTGACATCTGTGCAGTCACTGAGACTTGGTTCAAGGCCACAGAGAGCACCCCAGTCATACGAGTCTACAATGCCTTTCATACGTTCAGACCCCAAAATGTGCGTGAAAGATCCAGAGGTGGTGTATCCATCTTAATTAAATCCAAATACTACACCTCGAGACTGGTTAAACAGTATGACAATTTGGAGCTACTCCAGGTACAAATATAGGTAAAATACCCTACCATATCATCTCTAGATGCAGGCCCCCCACCATGAACCAAGATAAACACACCGACTACCTAGACTTGCTAGAGTCACTCTCTATGCAACCAAACAGTTTGTTTATGGGTGATTTCAACTATTCTTCTATAGATTGGACAACATACTTGAGCACAAATGCAATCACCTTGAGGTTTGTGGACTTTAATTAAAATACTCTATAGAGCAGTTAGTTTGCACCACTACAAGAGGCTTGAGTATTCTGGACCTGGTACTCACCAACATGGGGGGGGAGCACTGCACTACCCCTTGTGTGTTGCCTTCCCTGGTAAAGTCAGACCATAAATCTCTCAAGTTTGAAGTAAAGATCGGACTTGACACCCCCACAGGAGCAAAAAAAAAACTGAAAAATTTCTCCAAAGCAAACTTTAGTCTACTAAGAGAAGGGTATAAAAAGTTTCAAACCCCCTGGCAATACAGCCAACAATGACTTCTGTGCAGAGAAGTACAAAAATGCCCTGTATAGACATTTAAACAACTGTATAGACTCTGCTGTACCTGCCAGGATCAAAATCAGGTCATCTTGAAGAAACAGGCCACCTTTGTGGACTGCAAGTATAAATAGATTATATAACAAAAGGAAGAAACTGTCATCCAAAAATTAGAGGGAACTTGCTCAGCAGAATACCCTCCACAGCTTGAACCAGCAAATCGGATCTCTTGTAAAGTCCTCTAAAGGTAATGACAAGGCTAAATTAGCATCTCTAGCTAAAGACAGTCATAAAGCTTTTTTTTAGCTGTGTCCAAAATCGTAAAGGGAATGCCCATCTGTGTGCTGAACTGATTGGATGGTACTACTCACACTGAACCTGAAGAAATTGCCAACCTACTGGCAGACATATTTGGCACAAATTTCACCCCCATGTCCCCACCAGATATACCCCAAGGCATCTCTGTCACCAGTCCACTACCTAGCATCACAAAAAAGCAGTTCATATATGCCTTCTCCAAGGTCAGAAACATGACCTTCATGGGACCAGATAACATCTCAGGCTGCTTACTAAACAATCTAAAAGAAGACCTAGTGGAAAAGCTTGGCACTCTCTTCAAGCATAGCCTGAGCAGTGACTTTGTTCCAGCAGAGTGGAGAACAGCAACAGTCATCCCCTTACACAAAGGAGTTCCATAAACTGACCTGTGGGAGCTATAGACCTCTAAGCCTAACCTTCTTTATCTGCAAGGCCATGGAAGGAGTCATCATGAACCTTAAGAACATAGGCAACCTCCAAACTTTTGATACGACCCAATTTGGCTTCATTAAGGGCAGGTCTTGCTTATTAAACCTGGTGGACTTCTTCGAGAATGTCACCAAAACTCTGGATGAGGACAAAGTAAGCAGTACATACAGCCTACCTTGACTTATCCAATGCTTTCAACACAATCCCTACTCTGGTATCATTGAGAAACTCTTCCAGCTGGGGATTAACCCATACATTACTAGATGGTTAGCAAACTGGCTCACTGACAGAATGCATACTGTCAAAGTTGGGGATTCCACCTCCATCAGTAGACCAGTTAGCAATGGTGTACCACACGGATCTGTGCTGGACCATCTATTAATTGGACTCTACTTCTTGGACGTCCAGGAGAATGTAGATGGCCTGTGCCTGAACAAGTTCGCAGATGACTGCAAACTAGGTGCAAACATTGAGTTCCCCCAACGATGTTAACATATTACAAAAGGGACGGACACAGACTAATAGTTGGTGCAAGAGCCATGGACTAAAACTAAACCCAAACAAGTGCCTCACTATTGACTTTGGCAAAGAAGTAGCCCTGCAAATTACATTGTAGACAGCACCCCCCTAAGCTCAAACACACGGGTGAGAGACTTGGGAACACAGGTTGATAGCAAACTTCAATCACCAGGTGTCCACAGTGGTAAGGAAAGCTTCTATGTTGCGCATCTCTTACGCAAGGGCATCACATCTATGAATAAGGATGCTATAACTTCTCTATTCTTGACACTCACCAGACCACTAATTGAGTACAATGCTCCCTTGTCTATGTACCTTAGCAGATGCCTGCAGCACCTTGAGAGACCACAGAGATTTCTAACCAGGAAAATCAGGGCCTCCAAAACATGACCTACACAGAAAGACTGAAAGCCCTGTCTCTCTACTCTTTATCCTACCGGTTGCTGATTGGTGACCTGTGCCTGGCATACAGAGTGATCTCTGACCCTTCACCAATGGAAATGTTGCATGTCTGCACATTAGATGGGATAATATTCACTCGCTCCAGAGATCTCAAACCAACCTGTGACATAAACAGAACATTTTGGAGAGAGATGTCTACTAGAGAGTGCTGCTCCTCTGGAATAAGCTCCCACTTCACATGAAGCATAGCTCCTCAGTTACTCTATTTAAGCGCAACCTTGACAATTGTATTTGGAGACTGTAAATCCACCCCAGGGGTGGCACCTATGTCTCTCATGGATGAGGCAGTCGGTGTTAGTCATTGATTCACTCTGCTAACAATGACCATCTAACCATGGTCAACAAGGGAACAAGGGTATTACATGGCTAGGCTTGTAAAGGCCCTAGGGCCATTAGCCTAGTAACCTCCTCTAAACCTATGAACAGTTCTCCATTCCCTCTTTTTTACTTGCTATACATTCATACTTTGTTATGCCAGATTTTTAGGTATCCTTATTGGACGTCCACTCCTTTTTCCATAACCACCATCTGATTTTACTCAATATCACTGTCAGAATCCATTTTCAGTAGAACATAATTTCATTTATCCTTTCATACCATGTAATCTATATAAAAATAAAACAATGTTTTATCTATTTTTGACATTCTCTACTTTTGTTCTTTTAATATCCATATTTAATCATGTCAATATTTATTTTATCCACTTTATTTCTACAAAGAAATTATCCTTATATAACTTTTCCCATAATTTCACCCCTTTTACATTTCAAAAACACATGTTCAGTAGTTTCCTGTTACCCACAATATAGACTTATTCTTTTAATTTTCTTTTTTGTATGGCATTTTCCATTCAGTGGTAAATTATCTATTATGAATCTCCACAAAAAAAAAAAAAGCTTGGCATTCTACTTGATTACAACATTTGTTTCTTGTTTATAGCTTTAGTTTTACCTTTTGTTTCCTTTTCCCATGGTTTGACAAAATAATATTGTACAATTCTTTGCTATGCCATGCTTTTCATTCCTTTTCTATTGCATCAGTTTTTAGTTTCCATATTAATATTTTCCCAGAAAACATTTAATGTTTTCATTTATGCCTTCTATTTCTGTTTTGCTCCTTTTTACCATATCACAAAATTTATCATACTTACTTTTAAACATTTTACAACTAATCTTTCATCTTTTTTTTTCATTTATCCACTTTAACATTTTATATAAATTTAATAAAGCAATTCATTCCGTTTGGTTAATTAACCCTAAACCTTTTTTTTTATTTATATACAAAATTAGTCTTTTTATTGGATTCAGTCTAAAACCCTGTATAAATGAAAAACAATATTTGCAATACTTTTTTTAAATACCATTAGTAACATAACACTTGCTAAACATGCTATTTTTCCATTTTAAACTGAATTTATCAAATGAGCCTTTCCAAAATGGTAATCTGTTTTCCAGAAAAAAATTCTTTTAACTATTCTATTATTTTTCCCACTGAATCCTACATATATTATTGCTTCCAAATTTTATATCTGAGAGGTTTCATTCCTTGTAAAATATATTTTAACTGTATCTTCTAATCCTTTACTTTTATCTTTGTTTAAAGACATCTCTATTGCATCTAAACATTCATTGAAATGAAATGTTATTTCTTTTACCCACATCTTGTATTTTGCAGTTACTATAATATCATCTGCATAAGTTAACAAAGCTGGAATTCTTAAACCCTCAGGCGTAAATACCCTGCTTTCTGCATTTTATAATTTACTTCACATTCAATCACATTTGTAATTAAAGCAAAAAGTATACAACTCATTGGACATTCCTGTCTTACCCCTCTCCTGACATGTACCTCTTTACTTAGCCAGCCATTTACTACAATTTGTACTTGTGTGTCTGTTATAGAAGAAATAATTTCCTGGTTTTCTCACTTGTATTCTTTCATTATTTCACATAAAGTATCATGTCCTGTAATTTCAAAGTTCTTATTAATATCCCCAATCATAAAGCTTCTTCTCTTCTGTTTATAATAACATCCACAGTCTTTCTTATTATCATTAATAATCCTTGACATCCCTTCCCCTATACTGTCCTCCATAGCACTTTTCATCTTTGTTTCAAATCTCTTCTGTGTTATTTTTATAAAAATCTTATCACTATTGTTCATTACTATCGATCTCCAGTTTTTCATTATATTTCTCTCCCGTTTCTTTCAAATAAATTTAAGTATTCCATTCCATAATTCTTTGTAAATGAAACCTTTGTGTAGCTATTCATTCAAAATCTTTGAGAAATATTCTTTTGCCATTCCATTAAATTTTTGTACATTTCATATCCTATTCCATCTGGTCTTGCAGTCAATTCTATATTCACTTGCCCTAGTACTTTACTAGCTCGTGTAGAGAAATCTTTTTTCAAATTCTTTGTTTGCTGGGGTTTTTTTACAATGCTACTTAAATATGCAGATGCTGCTTCTCTTTTCTCTTGTAAAATATATATTTGTTTAAATAATAACTCTCTAATTTTCTGTTGATTCTTTTTCTATATAATTCCATTTCGTTATCAACATATTTCTCTGTCATTATTTTCTAAGTATTCCAGTGCACCTTTATGCACTCTCATACTTTCTTTATCCGTTTTTCTTATATCATACTGCCATTGTAAACATTTTTTATATTTAATCTTTAAAAACATCTAGTATTTAGGCCAGTTTTTATAGAACGTTCTCATCATAATATCCCTTCATAGCTGTATTATTTATTTATTTCCTTCTCCATCCCATGCTTTCTCATTTATCCTTTTTATTCCTTTTCCTATTTTATATATTTCTTATTTTCCTTTATCTCTCATCCATATCAGTAAATGATCCAAAAAACACGTTTCAATGGTTTCTCCTTCCCCTATATATAATTCTTCTCATATTATGAAATAATCCATTTTGGTTCTGTAAAAACCCCTTCTGTAAGTCCATTAATTTTTATCTCAGAGTATTTACCGCATTTCATAGCTTCTAACATTTTTCTTGCATCGTTTCCTTTCTTTTTACATTTAACTCTTATATCACAATTAAAAACTCCTGTCACTATAATATTCATATTTATAAACACTTATTCTAAAATCTGGTGAAATAAACTCTTTCTCTCTTTACAAGTCATATAATATAGTAGTACAATTCTATGTATTTGCTCTTTGCATTTTAATTCTACAGTAATTATTCTTTTAGTTCTTACTAAAGTTATATCCAATATTTTTAGTGTATTTTTACAAAATACTCATATTCTAGAACACTAGTCATTTCCCAAATTCCAAATTATCTTACCCCCCCCATAAATTTTCTGTTTGTAATTTTTCATCACTTGTTAAGAATCTTGTGTCTTCTAAAACAGTCACATCTACATCACATTTTTTGTAAATTAGGGGGAGAAAGTTATACCAACAATAACATTCCAACACCATTCCAAAATTCCCACCCATCTTACTATATTCTTAATACTGTTCACGTTCACAGAAAGTACTCCAAAGTTATTACTTTCTTTTTTCTTTTAACTTTCTAGAAATTATAATCCTTTTCATTCATTCCTCAAATAATGGGTCTCTGATACAATTTGACCACTTTTCACTAGATTCTAGGATCCGTCTTTAGAGCTCTTCCATTTACCCATAATACCCCTGACCAATGTACCAGGATTGTGATCTGCCAAGCTCAGGCAGTGTTTTTTCCTAGGAATAGTGAGTAAAAACTTAGCTTAAATAATTTTCCTTTCTTATTTTCTCCTTTCTTTACCCACTAATTTTTTATATTTCTGCTAACCTTTTCTTACCATACTTTGGTATTCTCTTTTACTATCGCTGGTATCTCTTCTGTACTTTACCTTTAGTAAGGTAATCTTAATACCATTGTTGGTATAACTTTTTCTCCCTCTAATTTACAAAAAAAAAAAATCACTCTTTCTTTTGTTATTTGCCGCTTGGTGAGTTTTTCAACATGGCTGAAAAGCCCACTGCATTTAAAAAGTGTACTTCCTGTTGGCATAAAATAACAAACCCTGATGCCAACAGGGAGTCCGTTTATTGTTTAGGCCCCTGAAACTTGGATGCTCTTTGTACTGTTTGTATGGGCTTTAATGCTAGAGCTATCAGGGACCGATGCAACAAGTTGGTGCTTATGGGCTTTATTCCTGCTTCTGCTCCTTCTCCTTCAGTTGGTTCTACTTCAGGGGCTCAAACTCCCTCACAAAAATCTAAGTCTATAGAACCCAGGGAAGCATAGAAAGTGCTGCCCTTTCAGGTATGCTATATCTGCTCTGACATCAGCACCTCCAACTAAAATTACCAAACACTTAGATTCAGTGTCAAGGTCTCCTCAGCTCTGAAGCAGTCATTATTTTCCCGAGCCTATCTTCAAGGCTGAGGTCTCCCTTCCTTCAAGAGACACCAGGAAAGTCTTTGTGAGCGCTTTCCACTTCCTCTTCAATTAGGTCCTTCCGAAGTCTTTCAGAGGCAGAGATGGATAGGATGATGAAAATTTTTTTGAGAAAACCGATTCAGATGGGGGTCTTAACGTCTCCATCTCCCATCATATCCATGAGCCTTAAACCTCCCCCACATACTATCATTAATCCTTCTCTGAACCGACCTTCTGTTTCTGGGCCCTTAAATCCAAGATCTTCAAGAATTGAACCATTGGATCCAAAGATGCCTTTATCATCAACTCCAGCTACTTCCCTGATCCATTCCATTCTGACTCCCCTTCAGCAGGATGTTTTTCGGAGCTGAAGTGTTGACGTTGGATCTGAAGGAATGACTTTAACTCTGAAGCTTTTAGAGCCGTAGCTTCCCTTTGGAGCCTCAGCGCTGGACTCTTCCCCCTGAACAAAGGATCAGTGGAGGCCCAGATTTGTTTGATCCAATAGCTTCAGCTCCAGTTAGATTGACTTCAGTGTCTCCTGGTCTATCGGCCTTCAAGGTGGTGGAGAGGGTTTTCTCCCATCCTGGAGCTGTTTCAACTCTACCTCTTTTGATCCGATCCTTGTTCTCCCTTTGGATTCTGTTTGAGTCTCTTCATCCTACTTCACAGGGACAGCCAGCCCATAAGAGCTTCCAGGCAATTCCAGTTAGAGAACTCCCCGCTTCTTCCAATACCTCTCCAGAACACCCAATTGAAGAGGTCCACCAGAAGAGATTGTTTAGAAGTATGCATCTAGATTTCCCTTCAGGAATCTTTGACTGAAGATACCGATTTTTATGAAAGGGAAGGGTCTCCAAGTTCTCCACCAGAGGATGCCTCCTTCAGAGACGTCCTAGCAGTCTTGTGCCAAAAAGGTGGTTGGTCCTTTGAAAACGCTTCCCAGGAGGAATAGGTGTTCCTAGAAGCCTTCAGGTCTGGCCTGTCTATGTCTTGGGTTACCCCCCTGGCAGATGAGCTTATAGAACTCGGGTTCTGCCTGCATGGAAGGAACCAGATACAGTAGAACCAATCCCATGGCATCCAGATAAGATTCTTGGAGCACCTGAAAACAGGCAGTTTTGGAGTAAGGGAATCCCTGTGAATGTGTGGTTGTTGCGGTAGCCACCAAAAAGGAGGTGGCTGAACAGAACTCCTCTATCTCCTTAACAGAGAATCTAGGGTATTGGACTGGTATGGGAGGCAAGTTTATGCCTCCGTCACCTTTGCCTTATGATTGCTAAACTATTTGGCACACTTCTCTAGGTTACAGAGGGACTTAATCAAGAGATTTTCTAACTTTACCCCTGGGTCCATGTCGACTAAGAAAGAGAAGGTTTTTTCCTTTAGACTGGCCACCCTACAATCAATCTGGATTGCGTCTATGAGGCTAATCTCTCCTGCAGCTGAGGGTTCCTCACAGGCCACAGGTTCAGGCATAGCCATTAGGAAGACATGCCTGGATGCAGTGTGTGATTTTGTGGACCCCTTCAAAGTGTCTTTCATCAATGTTCACTTTGATGGATCCTTTCATTTTGGCCCCACTGTTAGAGAAACTTTCCCACAGTGAACAGAATGGAAAAACCTTGTCTGCTGTGGGAATCCATTTCTCTACCCCACAGAGACATTTTCTAGGAATCAACACAGTGGTAAGAAGATTTGGTTCCAGAAATCTCAAGGGACATTTCAGGACTTATATGGAGATTTTTTTCTCAGAGGCAGAGGGGAAAATAATAGAAGACACTGCTCACGTGGCAGAGGGGGTCTGCAAAACCAGGGCTTCTAAGATTCCTTCTTGTATAGACCCTTTCATCACATCTGAAAGATTGTCTGAATGCTGAATGTTCTTCTCTGGGGACAGTTGGGGGTATTTGTCTTTGCACACAAAAGCCTAGACAGCCATCAGAAAATATATCTGGGTGCAAAAAATAGTATCCAGAGGATATTTCATTCCCTTTTAACAAATTCCCTCTATGAAAAGAAAACATCTCCCAGATGTTCCACCTAGTCAATGGGAGATAGCAGCCTTGAAGATTCAAAAGCTGCCAGACAAAAGGGTCATCCAAGAGATCCAATCAGACTAAAGAGGATCCATATTTTACTCAATTCTTTTTAGTGCCAAAGAAACAGGGGACCTGGGACCTATCAGTTATCTAAACCAGTTTGTAAAGAATTCCAGTTCTGGATGGTCACGGTTCAGTCCATTCTGCCTCTGTTAAAGAAAGACGATTGGATATGCTCAGTAGATCTTCAGGACATATGCTATTACATCAAAGTGAACAGCTGCTCTCAAAGATACCTACGCTTCCAGCTGGGAGCCAGCCATTGTCAGTTCAGAGCCCTGCCCTTCAGTCTCACCACAGCCCCCGGGGTGTCCTCCAAATATAAAGCAATGGTAGCAGCTCATCTAAGACTGCATGGATTTAGAATGTTTCCTTATATCTAGATGACTGGCTCCTCACCACACCACCAGTCATCTGCTAGTAAATACCAGGGATTACCTACTCTGTGATTCCTAGGGAATGAGATAACCAATCAATCTTTTGAAAGTCTCACCTTTAATTAGTTCAAGTCTTGGAGTTTATAGGGGCTCAGCTAGATACAATCAATTGTCTTACCACAAAACAGAATTCTTGCCCTGAGATTGCATGTCAGACAGATTCTTTCTCACCCTCTCCCCCAGCAAAAATGGTTCTCAAAGCCCTAGGATAGAGGGCTGCAGTGATTACCTTGATACCTACTGCTCATCTTCACATGCGTATCCATGAGTGGACTCTAGCAGTTCACTGGTCCATCCTTTCACAGTCCCTGCAACATCCTTTAAAACTACCTTGAGTCTGCAAGGACTCCCTACTGTGGTGGACTCAGTCCAGCAAGATGTGTCAAGGATGTCCCTTTATCTTTCCTCCCCCAACTGCCAAGTTGAACATGGAAGCCTTCCATTTGAGGGGTGGGGCATTTCTTAGGACAAACTGTTCAAGGCACATGGTCCCCAGAAGAGGCCAGTTGTCCTAGAGATGAAAATGGTTCTTTTAGCATTGCAGGCCTTTCAGAGCTCTTTTCCTCTAGGAACAATTGCTGTCCAAATGGACAACATATCAGTAGTTTGGTATATCAACAAACAAGGGGGAAACCACATCTTACCCCCTTTACTGAGAAGCAGTGAGAGTCTGGCAATGGGCGATCTCCTCCAACTGCTTTCTGGTAGCAATGCACATACGGGGGAAATCCAGCGTTCTAGCAGACAAGCTCAGCAGGACTGTCCTGGTGCCTCACGAGTGGTCTCTGTCAGCCAGTGACAAATATGACCTTCCACAAATTAGGTCAACCTTGCTGAGATCAATTTACCTCTTACCTCAACAGCAAATTATATGCTTATCTTCCCCTACTGCTAATCCCAAAATTCCTTCAGAAAGCACTCCAGATGAAGAGCTAAGTAATCCTCATTGCCCCCTTCTGACCTTGGCAAGTGTAGTTCCCCTTCCTTTGGTCTCATCTAGTGTGTCCACCTTGGACACTGGACCCCAGTCCAAACCTTCTTTCACTTCTGTCAGGGATGACTCATCTGGACATTACAGCCCTCAGATTGATGGCATGGTTTCGCCAATTCCAATTATGGCTAAACATTCCAGGCTTTCCTTTCCTGTTTGTCAAATTTTATTTTCATCTCAGAAGCCCTCTACAAGAAAGAATTAAAAGAGTAAACTTGTTAGTTTTAGCCCATTGTATAATCTGTTACAGGCCCTATAGGACTCTCACTCTCCCTAGCAGCTGAACTTGTTTAGTGTTAGTCCTCCTGTATTATCTGTTACAAGTCTAATAGCACTTTCTTAAGCAACACAACAACTCTAGTTTTAGCCCCTTGGTAATGCTAAATAAAAGTGCTTGCCTAGCTACCTAGGACAGTCAGATCTGTACAATAAATACTTGACTGCTTGTTTCTATAACTTCCTTGCTCAGTCAGCCATCCTTGGTTCTAACCCGCTCTGTTTTCCTACCCTCATTCCCACCCACCCCATTTTATTTTGATTTATAGCCATAGACCACTCCCCTCAATTACAGAAGCCCACCACACTAATTACCCTGTCGTGATCCAGTACCCAATTACCCTCTTAACAGGTCTGCTATAAGCCACATCACATTACCAGTTATTACTCCACTTACTCTAACAACTCTCCACAATAACATTTGCAATGTTCCCCTTACCACACAACCTCATACTAAAACCCCTACTCTGTTTAATCTCTATTTTTGCCATGTTCCTCCTCTTAGCCTTCACCACCTATCATATCCAGCTTCACCACAACCTAACCCCTTTCAGGCAGACTTCAACCCAAAGCTATCATTTAGTCCAACCAAGCATTCATATTTAGCTCCATACCTCTTTCAACCCTCCCAAACTGTCACCTACACAAATTGCTTCCACCTAGTAGAATGTCCCACCACTCCCTAAAACACATTAAAATTATCATCAAGCTTAACAAACTCTAATTATATCTACTAAAGAAACTTGCATGTTGTGGAGGCATACATCCCAACCCTTGTCCAGGCACACCAAACACCCCCAAATCAAAATCAACTCAATTCCCTACTCCAGAGACAACAAAACTCTCTCCTTTTTCTTAACCTAAATGTGAAAAGTATCCTGAATAAGGTCCATGACCTCCATGCCCCAATAGCCCTATACAAACCAGAAATTGTCTTACTGAGACGTGGCTAAAACCAGAAATTCACAACAATGAAATTACAGCCCCGGGTATAATATTCGTAGAGACAGAGCAGGCAAAAGGGATGGAGGGGGTAGCTATAATGTACAAAAAACACCTCATGCTTGAACAACTTGATATTAGCAACCTAGACTTCAAAAATGTAGAACTCATTCTTGCCAAGTTTGAACTGAACCCCAAGAAACACATAAATATCATTGGCTGCTACATCCTCCCAGGAAACAATGTAACAATTGTGGAGAACCTACTAGAATGGCTCTCAAACTCCCCGCCTCAGGAAAATATCCTGCTAGGTGACTTTAATATAGATTGGCTCAATTGCTGTAACCACAACCCATCCTCTCACATTAACCTTCACGGGTTTACCCAACTTATCACATCCCCCACCAGAAATGACAAAAGGTCCAAGTACCATTCTGTATTGGACTGGATACTTGTATCTCACCCCACACTCGCATCCAAAGCTGGATGTCTGCCAGACATTCTCAGTGACCACCAACCAGCATACCTATTGAGGACCAAAACATCCCATATAAACCAGGTAACACAAAGAGAGGTCAGAAATAGAAAGAACTTCAACCCTGATAACTTTACCGATGATCCAAAATGTTGCAATTAGACTCTCCTAAAACAGATATCTCTTGAAGATGCAGTAAATTACTTTCATTCAACCTTCCTAAACATATACTAGAATAAAAACTAAATATGCCCCATGGCTAATTAAACCTACCAAAGCTATTCTCATTGAAATATCCAAAGCTTGGATACAATGACACAAAAACAAAACCCAAGTAGAAAAACAAAACTACTTAGAACTTCAGAACAAAGCCAAGAAACTCATCAAAGTAGACAAAATCAACTATTATAAAAACCTACAGGAAAAGCATGCTAAACACTCTCAAAGGTTCTGGGCAGCAGTAAACTCTGTATTGCAACCTGGGAAAACTACTGCCCCCTACACTTGCAACAGGAAGCAACCAAGACAACATCCACACCCAGTTTAATAAATACTTTACAGAAACAATTCAGTCCCTAGCCAATAACCAAATTAATACCCTACCCTACCCCAACAACTACACCAACTAACAAAGGAACACAGAATAACAGCACCCACTTCAGCTTTCAGCTGGTCTCATTCAAAACCATACAAAAACTCCTCCAGAAACTTAAACCTACCACCCCGGCCACCGATAACCTACCCGCAGAATACCTCCAAATAGCTGCAGCAGCTATAGCCTATCCGGTTGCAATCCTCATTAATAGATCTGTCTCAGAGTGTAAAGTCCCTTCTATATGGAAAATCTCCCACATCATACCACTACACAAATCAGGCAATGCCTTTGAACTCAATAACTACCATCCTATTGCTATTTTATCACCCTTATCAAAAATCTGTGAAAGGGTCATACACACTCAACTCCTGGACAACCTACAAAAAAAATCTACTATGTAAAAAATAGCATGGCTTTATACCCTTGCACAGTACAACTGCCCTGATCTCATTCACTAATACCATTAATCAACATAGAAATAATGGACCACTAGTCTCAGACATATATTTAGACTTATCCAATGCTTTTGATATGGTTAACCACAATAAACTCCTCAACACACACATTCTACCCTAAACCTCAGTATCTCCTCTATCACTTGGTTTCAGAACTACCTATCAGGACGCCAGCAGGAAGTAAAATGGCAAAACTAACTATCCTCTCTACTGCCAGTATCTGTAGGAATCTCTCAAGACTCCATCCTAGGCCCTTTGTTCTTTTCTCTGTTCACAACAAAGTCTCATCCTCCACACCAAAGGCCTCAGCTATTCAATATGCAGACAACACCACCATCATCTGTGCCACCCCCTCACTACAGAACCTCTACTCCCAAACAGAAAAATGCTTCTCACTAGCTGAAACCTGGTTCACTAACCACCAGCTTATTCTTAACCCAACTAAAACAAAACTACTTCTCTTCAGCCCACATAGATCCTTCCCCCAAACAGATAACTTCACTTTCTGCTCTAATAACAAAACTGCAGTCACCTCAGCCACCTACATCAAACTGTTAGGCGTTGAGATTGACCACCACCTAAGATTCGACTTGCACATAGCCCAAACTATCAAGAAAGTACACAAAAAACTAGGATTGCTCTATCGCAACAAGCAATTTCTCTCAGAACACTAAATCCACAGTAACTAGGACACATCTGCTGTCCACCCTCCTCTATGCATCTCCAGTCCTAACCTTCATAAAACTGACCTACACAAACTAGAATCCTGTTATAATAAAATAGCTAAATTTGCTACAGAATCGTCATATAGAACACATCACTGTAATGCTCTCAAAAAGTTAAACTGGTTGGAGTTCCCTCATCTACTTCATCTCAATCAATTGTCACTAGTACACAAGTTATACTACTCCTCAGATAAAATCCCAGCACTTCAAAAACTTAAGACTCCCTCACACCACAAAAAGAACCTTGAGATCTAGCACCCTAAATCTCCTAGAAGTCACCAAATACAACAGTGAAGCAGGAAAATCCGTCTTTAGCTACTCTGTTTCTAAACTCTGGAATGCCCTACCTTCCCACCTAACATCCAGTAATTCCACAACTCAATTTAAAAACCCACTTGATGAACAACTGGCTATTCTCCTGTCTCACCCCAGGGGAAAAACAAGCTTATAGTCAATTCTTAGCATAGCCATACTTCAAGTCTTGTATCTCACCCTGTTATAACAAAGCTATAGATAACCCACTCTAATAATATTTTATTAGATATATATCTATATATGTATAATATACCAAATGTTTATACCTACAAATTACTGCTTGTACCACAACTCATTGTATGTGTACATCTGCAAACTACTGAATGTATTAGATGTGTGATGTCTGTAAATGCAGCATGTTACTATGAGCTTGTACTATGAACTATCTGGTATTTTCTAATGTTTTTCCTGCCTTATTTGTATGTAAATAGCATTGTTCATATCTGCTTAATGATGTATGTTTTACTGGAGCTTTTCTCCCTGGGCCTCCGCCGATAATGGATGTGTGTCCAGTCGGACTTTATAAGTCAACAAATGTAAAGTAAAATAAATAAATAGGTTCATAGGCGTGTACTAGGCTAATGACCCTGGAGCCTTTACAAGCCTAGCCCATAGGATTACCCTGGCATTCTGCCACCCGACATTAGTTTCCAGTGCCTCTGGCGAGTAGAGCCACTAGTGTGATCACCGTGGTGAATTTCCTGTCCACTCATCAAGATTTCTCTTGAAGAGGGCCAGTGAGGTGCTCTGTTTGACATGTATGAGAAGTCTGTTCCATAGCATGGGTAGTGTCTGGGTTATGAACCTGTCCCTCCAGCATGTTCTGTTGATTGTGGTATTGAGGTTGAGGTCTCTGGAGCATTTCGTGTGGAGGGATTGGGATTTCTTTAGTTGTAGCATTTCTAACAGAGCTTGGTCAGACATGGCTTTGTAAGTCAAGCAGATATAGGATCTAAGTATGTGATATGAGATAGAAAATAGTTGGAGTTTTTTGAGTCTGTCCATATGGGACAACTGTTTAAGGCATAGGGTCATCTTTGTGAGGTACTTCTGCAGCCGCTCCAGTTGTTGCAGGTGTCTAGTGAGGTACATGCCAAATGGGTCATTGTACTCGATGATTGGCCTAATGAGGGAAGAGTAGAGGGAGACAATGACCTTGTTCTTCCTGAATGCAAAACCCTTAGTAATGAGATGTGCCACATAGAAGGACTTTGACCACCCAGTGGCAATGTGGTGGTCAAAAGAGTTTGATGTCAACCTGTGTTCCCAGTTCTGTTATAATGCCTTCTGTGTTCAGTGGACTACCATCGATGTAGTAATTCATGGGAACCGAGTTTTTCCCAAAGGAGATGGCGACACTTTTTTGATGTTGAGCTTAAGGCCATGGTTCTGACACCAGTCAGTGGTCTCAGTTAGGCCTTTCTGTAGTATGTCAACATCACTTGGGGAGTTAGTAATAGCTTCCAGCTTGCAATCATCTGAGAACTTTGTCAGCCAGAGTCCCTTCAAGTTGGCCTGGAATTCAGAGAAGTAGATACCAAACAGGAGAAGACCCAGGACCAAACCCTGTGGGACTCCACTCGTGACTGGTCAGCAGTCTGACCTGGAGTCAACTACTTTCACACTGTGGGCTCTATCTGTGAGCCAGTTTGCAACCCATCTAGTGGTATAGGGGTTGATGCCTAGCTTAGTGAGTTTTTCTATGATTCCCGAGTGGGGAATGGTATCAAAGGCCTCGGACAGATCAAGGTAGGCTGTATGAACCACCTTGCCTTCATCCATAGCTCTGGTGACTGACTCAAAGAAGTCAACCAGGTTGAGCAGGCATGATCTACCCTTCACAAAACCAAACTGTGTGGGATCCAGAGCTTGGAGATTCCCTACATCCTTATTTACTAGGTCCATGATGATGTGTTCCATAGCTTTGCATATCAGACTCGTCAGGCTAATGGGGCGATAGTTCCCAGGGTCTGTAGTTGCTCCTCCTTTATGGCGAGGGATGACTGTAGCAGTGTGCCATTTGGCAGGGACAAAGTCTGAGGTGAGGCTGTGATTGAACAGGGCACACAGGTGTGGTGCCAGTTTACTCTTTAGTTCATGTAGAACATAGCCAGGAATATTGTCAGGTCCCATAGAAGCTGTATTCATGGCCTTGACTGTGCTGTTTTAACCTGTGCAGCAGTAAAACTGGGTGCCTGGCAATCTACTGGTATTGTGGTCCTTTTGGGGGGGGGGGGTAAAGTTGGCACTGAATCTGTCGGCCAGCATATTGGCAATATCTGTTGGCTCGGTATAGGAGGTAATATTGTGCAGTAGCTCAGAGCAAATCTGGGTATTGCCATGGAGATTCTTTACATAACTATAGAAGGCCTTGTAGTTGTCTTTACTATCTGCTGCAATTCTGTTTTCATAGCTAGCTTTAGAGGATTTGATGAGGGATCTCAACTTTTTGTTGAGGCTGATAAGGGAGTTTTTCCAGTCTTGGGATTTCACCTTATTCCACATCAGTTTCTTCCTTCTGTTGTAGAGTTTGTATATGGCAGGGGACCACCAGATTGGCTTCCTTTTTTTGGAGGAGAGCGTCTTGGTTCTGTTGGGTATTGCGAGATTCATACATTTGTGTACATGTTCTATGGTGTATTATTCAGTGGTCAAGCAACTATTCTTCATTTGCATGGGTGCAGTGAAGTTAGCCACCTCTGTTTTTAGGAGCCCTAAGTTATCTTTGGAGAAGTTTTTCATGGTGGTTACCTTTGTGGGGGCTGCAAAGGATGTGGATTTCCTAGGTAATTAGTTTGTGGTTTGATCTAACTAGGGGGGAGTTGACTATTGGTGTAGAGCAATGGTCACCCATGTTAGTAATGACCAGGTCAAGGATGTTGCTACCTCTAGTGGGGATAAGAGCATGCTGGTCCAGGGCATTGGAATTAATGAATTCCAGGAAACATTGGGCAAGTGTCTTGGTACATGAGTAGTTTCCCCAGTTAATGGAGGGGTAGTTGAAGTCACCCAGTATGAGTGTTAGGTTGGACCCTAATAATAATATAGGAACGTGGAGTGTGAGTCTTGGAACATGGTTGGGGACCTATGGCAGGCTATGACCTGAATTGCTGTCTTAAGAAATGTTAGCTGCACCTGAAGTATCTCTGATGCATTATGTTGGGCTACCAGTCTGGAGATGTGCGCATCCTTTATGAATATGGAAACACCACCACCTTTGGAGCTTTGGTCCAAGTTCTGGGGCCAAAAGGTGTGGAATGAGTTATAACGTAGTAGCGCATGGGTGCTTTCTGCTGCTTTGAACCCGGTCTCTGTTACAACACAAATGTTAATGTTTTCCATTTTAAGGAGTGCTTTGACGGAGTGCATTTTGAGATTTAGACTTCTAGCATTGAGCAGCATGACCCTCAGATTGCATTTGTTTGTAGCTGTTACGGTGGTAATTTGGTCTTTGGAACACAGCCTTAAAAGGCACTATAGGGGTGACAAGAGCCTTGGCCAGTATCCGGAAGCCCAGGGGTGACAGATGCAGGCCATCTCTGGCAAAGCATCAAGGTCTGTAAATCATGTCATCCCAGGCAGACAGATACTGGATCCCCTTGGAATGACACCAGAAACTTAGCCAGTTGTTGAAATCATTCATTTCCTGTTTGTACTGTGGTATCATTCTGGGTGATGGTAGGATGCTGCTCAGGGCTAGGGTCAGGCCCGCCTGAGCTACATAATCCGAGAGCTCTTCATGTCTCTTTTCATGTAGTCCAGGGAGGTACGTCTTAGTTCATTCCCACCCACATGTACAATGACAGAGTCATATTTGTACCTGTTGTTGAGGGACCTGAGTATGTGCGTTACGAGGTGGTTCCTGGCACCTGACAGGCAGCTGACTGTTACTTTCTCCATATTCAGTCTAGTGAGTGGGACATCAGTGCGCCTCACTATCGAGTCACGTATGACTAGTGTGCTGGGCATGCTGTTTTGCCTTAGGGACTTTGGTTGAGTGGCACACTGTTTAGGAGAGTTATGTGTTTCGTGATTAGTGTTGTATTGTGGTGGTTTAGTGCGTTTCTGCCTTGGAGGCCTTTGCTGTTTGGGTAGATTTTTATTGAGAGCCTCCTCGAAGGTGGGTGTGTGGTTTGTGTTTTTATGTGAAGGTAGTGCTGGCGTGTGTTCTGGAGGGCTGCGTGTTTTATGTGGTGTGGTGCAAGTGTTGACCTTCTCCTCTTGACCAGTTATTCCAGTCTTGGCTGGAAAGTGTGACTTCCAGTTTGGATATATAAGTGGATCTCTGGCAAGTCTGAATTTTGGGAGGTAAGAGGGGAGGGTTGTCAGTGTACATGAGGCAGTTGCTACATTGCCTCAGGATGCCCAAGTTCACCAGGTTAATAGGAGAAAGCACAGGGAATTGACCTTGAGACATGCCTGGAGGGGTGGGCATTAATAATAAGTACTGGAGCTGTTACCTTGTAGAACGTTTAGCGCTGGTAGCACTTGTGTGCTACAGTAATTGCTACAACAAGTCTGGTAAAGTACTAGACTAATAAGCTAGTAAAAGTGCAGGAGAGGAGAGAACTAGCAGATCTAAGGGAAAAATCGAAGAGCAGACTTTTTAGCACCACTCAGAAGCTTACAAACAGTCCTGGATACAGCAAGTCTGTATCTCAACTACACTAGTTAGAGGAAAGCCGGGAAATAAGCTCAAACACAGGCTTTTAAACCATAAAGTTGAAAGAGATGGAAAAACTGCTCAAATGGCCAATAAACTACAATTTCTGGGCCAGACACCACTCCTCTTGTAGTAGATAGGCTACCTAGTGCTTACCACTTCAGATAGAGCTGGATCTTTTCACTGCTCCAGTCCTTGCTGTTTGATTTTCTGGCTCCAGTTTTTCAAAATGGTGCTAGTTTCTCCACAGTCAGAGTTAGCAGCCATCTCCAAGTATCACATCGGAGACGATGCTTCCCCTTTAGCTTCATCAAAGTTATGTGAAGCGTTCCTTAAAGGTACCTTTTTACTGAGGCCTCCAATAAAAGATCCCACCCCACCTTGGGATATTACTGTTGTTTTGCAGAGTTTGATAGATCCCCCCTTTTAAACCCTTAGCTAAGGCAGATCTCAGTTTTCTTTCTTGTGGCTGTAACTTCTGCATGGTGAGTCTCTGAACTCCAAGCACTCTCTTCAAAACTGCCTTATTTATTTTTCCATAAAGGCTGGGATACTTTACGTACTAATCCTTCCTTTGTACCCAAAATTGCCTCAGAAGCAAACATCAACCAAGTGATCAACTTGCCAGTTTCCTTTCCTAAACTCGATTACAAAGCAAAATACATGCTTAATATTTTAGATGTACATAGGCAATTTCATTTCTGTCTTGATCGGGCAAAAGAATTTATAAAGACAGACCAACTGTTTGTTTCCTTTGTCAATAACAAATTGCAAAAACCTGTATCTAGAGCTACACTAGCCAAATTGATAATGGATTGTATTTCTTATGTTTCTTCCTCGAGAGGCTTAACCTTGCCAAGACAGCCAAAAGCACACTCAACTAGGTCAATGGCCACTTCAGCTGCTTTTTGGTCCAGAGCCTCTATTGATGATATTTGTGCAGCTGCCACTTGGTTTAATGTTCATAGCTTTATTGCTTACTACAAGTTCGATATCATCTCTAGAAACAGAGCTGTATTTGTTCTGCGGTTCTCTGGAATATCCTTCCATGAGGGCCACCCAAAGTTACTGTAGCTGGAGACTATGTCCCATTCATTGAGGAATGAATAAACATGACAACATCAGATATAAGAGTTAAGTACTCACCATAATTATGCACCTGAGTTGTCCATTTTCATTCTTCCTCAACCCCCCCCCCCCCCCGAACCTCCCCATCCATGTCTTCAGGAGTAACCTTATGAAATTTTTTGTTAGGAACCACAGTTCCTGTTTGAGCCCCTGTTCTGTTACTATTCTATTTCTCTGTATTATTCTTGCTGTTATTAATTATGAATCTGTATAATTACGTTTTTATATAGTAGCAGCAAACTCGATGTGAGGTGGTACAGTGGTCAGGCGCATCATGGGTAAAGGGAAGAACTCAACAGTCGGATCCTGAAAAAGCTACCATATCAGATCTGAGACCCATTTGTTGAGGAAGAATGAAAATGGACAACACAGATGCATAGTTATGGAGAATACATAACTTACTTATTTTTCATCCATTTCCTTTTACTACTTCGCAGTTGATATCTTCCTCATCACTTATTTCAGAACCTTCCTCCATTACTTCTTTTTTTCTCCCTTTTTAACTTCTTTATCTAATATGTCTTCTATTTCCCCACTTCTAATATTTCTTCTCTTTGTTCTTTTTCTTCTCTTTTTCCTTCAGTCACATTATTATTATTTTCAGTCTTGCAGTTCATCCATAAATGCCAATTCTGTTACATTTATAGCATTTCAGTTCCCATTTTTTTTGCTTCATGGCCTAGTTCCCCCACAGATATAACATGATTTTTTTTGCGACAGTTATCAAGTGCTCTTTTCCACAATAAAATGTTTTGGGCTGTCCCCAATATTTTACCACATCCTTATTTCCTTCAATATTTATCATATTTGGATTATGTATGATTTTGTCCTTTTCTATCTTTAGCACAGCATTACATTCCCATCCACTAGTCCATAACCCCCTTTTGTCCTAAACATTTACAGTGCCCAGTACTTCTTTACATAAATATTGAAAATGTCCTTTTAAAGTCTCTCTTTCTAATTCTGTTTGAAATTTTACATGAATCCTTTTCTCTGTTAAATATCTTTATTACATATATGTTCTAAGGTTACAATTTTTCTTTTTTGAAATTCCCCAAAGAAATTTTCAGTTGCAGAAAGTGTCAAATATGTCGCAAAGTATTTCTTTGTTTATAAGAATAAAAGCTCTTACCTCATGGGCTTTAACACTCAAAGGAACCATTAAGTTATCCCAAACTTCATACCTATCCAGTTTTTTTATTTTGAATGCTGACCACTGCCTCACGTTCTCTTCTGCTTTCTTTTTTTTTTTCTGTTGGTCCCCGACACCTTCTTTCACCTTTTTTTGCATATAATATTCTTTCCTTTTCACCATAATTTTTCAGGATAAACTCTGCTTCGTCTTTTTATATTTTATTCATAATGTCACCCCAGGAAACATCTCCTTCATTTTGTGGCTCATTTGTGCATCAGCATCTCTTTCAGATATGTTATCCCGCAACCCTTCTGACCAGAGGGTTGTAGTAACAACTGGTTTAGCGACTCCTCTTTTTTAATTTCAGCAAACAAGTTTTGGTGAAAACAACTTTAAAATCCCCCACAATCTTACTGTTACTCTCCACAGCACTGACATTCACCTCCAAACCTTCCTCCATCTCATCCATGTCATGCACCATGCTCCCAGCTGACATCGCACTAAGAATGAGACGTGCATGCTCACTCATTTGCTCCAGAGTTGCAAATAGGGGAATTTCCCTGATGCCCTGGTCACATGTTCCTTATTATGGGGGGGGGGGGGTAAATAAAATCCTGTCATGCATCATGTGTACTTGGCTTATACGAGTGAGCTCACATACATGGAGACATGCACATCTAGGTCTTGGTACCTTGCATGATCATCTTTGTGAGTAACAAGTAGGTAGAACATTAAGTCATGCTAAAAAATGCAAACTGACACCATCCACTGTAGTGTGTTAGTGCTGACCTCTCACTTTGAAAGGTGATTAGAAAGAAATTCTGGAATTTAGCATGGAGGAAGAAAATAAAAAAACAAAAAAAGGAAAAAAAAAACTGTAAACTCTCAGTTAACTGAAACTCAAGCAACCAAAAAAAAAATCAAAGAAATGCAATACAATTTTCGTGTGTTGCACATTCTGCCCCCCCCCCCCCCTGCAGAAACATATCTTATGTTTTTTAGAGTTTTAGAGTTTTAAAAAAGAAGATGGGAATAAATTCCCTCTCTCCCAACAAGTCAAACCAAACATATAGTGTAGGGTACAGTATTAGTCAGACCTATTTTAATAGTAACTCTCACACAACCAGAAACTACAGTTATCTGGCGTCTACCAATCCCCATGGGTGCCGGTTAACCGAGAGTTTACTGAATTAAGAAAAACATATCTTTCATCGTCTAAATATTTGTTTCGTAATTTTTCACCTGACTAGTTTTGAGTGTTCATATCTTTGTATATTAGATAAACTAAAATGAAATACTCAAAAGCACATATCGTAAATAATTTCATTCTAATGTAACTAATGCAAATGCACAACATTTAGAAAATGTGCTATTTCTTTTTATAGTGTTTGTAATAATAAAAATAGTAATGTTAAACTCACTAACTGAAAGTTCATTTAACTATTTAAAATGAACAGGGCGCTAGAATTGACCATTGTTTATAGTAGAATATGTAATTTCCTGAGAAAAATATTAACATTTTATTTATGTGACAAGCCATTTGGCTGATGCTGCTGATGGCTTCACAGTGCTTTTAGAAGTACTATGGATTAAGACTGGCAGAGTTCATGTAGCTCATTTGGAGAAGTGCTTTGAAGCAAAACTAAGCTAGTGGAATGTGCCAGTATCTATCTCATGCACTGCTTTTCACTTTGCAGAGCTTTTTATCTGTGCTACTGTAAGTCCCATTACTCCAGTGGGCTAATTATTGTAATTCACCTGTCCAGTACGTATCATAGGTGATTAGGTGGTAAGAAGTGTGTTGTCTTTACTTAGGAAGGTCTTTTAAAGTGGAGTTGACCAAGCAGGATCACTTTGTTCATCTTACTGCACGTATGTTAAAGGGTCTTCATAGAACTCCATTCTTTATCTGCACTTGCTAGTAATTGCTGAAAATACTTCTTTCTCAAAACTGTAACTTACAGTGTTGGAGTATGTATTGTTTAAAATACTTTGGAATCTGTTATCACAATGTTCATTAATTCTGTCCAAGAAAGTTTTCTTCACTTTTGTCTTACTTGCAAATGTATGAGGTTCTGAGTACTTAATTGAGAATACTTTAATACTGAGATATGAACAGTTAGCAGAAGCACAAAATGAATCACACTGCATCGCACAAACTAATGGAATTACACTTGCTAGAAATCAGAACTGAATGACCTTTATAGCAGTACAAAAACAGACAAACTGAAAATAGTCACTTGGCTATTCAGTGAACCCAGAAAGTAGAAAAATAAAGAGCAAAAAACTAAACTGTCTCAAATATTACTGTAATTTGCATCAGAACTAAGCATTGTTTTTTTATTCAGTACTTCTAGGTAATTAATTCTGCTTTTATCAAATGCAGACAGCTGAAGTAATCCAGAATTAACTTAAATGTAATTAAACTCTGATCACGGAGTTTGATTTAAATTCCCTTTTCACCATTTGCCTTTTCCCATTTAAAATTTAGGAAAGAATGGCAGCACTTCAGTGTAAATCCTCTTAAGAAATGCAGAAAAGCCAAGATGTGCAGCAACTTTTCCAAAAGGCAGAAATGCCAAATTCCAAAAATAGTAAAACGTTTATTCCTTGCAGACAGGCACATGAAATACCAGCAATAAATGCCTGCAGCACTATGGCATCAAGTCTTTTCAAAGGAGCAAACAAATCTGTAACAAAATATGTAAACATATAGCCCAAAATTGGTGCTGTATACATAACTGCAGTGGGTGCAACTCATACACATGCAACAACACATATCACTGTATTTAAAAGAAGTAGCAGGTGGGTTTTGGGATGATAATTTGATTAACATTACATGGAAATGTTTCTAGGCAGAAAGTTTAGAATCACTACCGATCATTTTGTTTTTCATTTCACATCTCCTATATCCCATAGGATCACACATCCTGGATGAGCTCAACAGAAAATTGCAAGGGTTTTCTGTATATTTTGCTGTGGTTGATGATTCATACATGAGGAAGAAATTACCTAATTGGGACGTTGTCCACACTGGATACTTTGTACATTGCCTAAACATAATTGCACATTCATTTCTGGAATATAACTGAGTTATAAAAGACTGTCACGTTACAGCTGCTTGGAAAGCATGTCTGTGCTTTGGAGCTATGCAGGTCGTAGTGTGGTGTGCATCTTAGTCTGCTTATTTAGAAAGTTGCTATGAGTTTGCATTGCGTTTTTCATGTGGCTGCTGTTCAAGGCTTTAATGCATAACAGACAGCAGTTAATGAATACAGACATGAATGTTTTTCTTCTGTTCAATATCGCATTGCTTTATTGCCTTTAGAACATTTTTGTAAGATTCTTTGGCCCTTTGGGCTAATTATTAAAGGTTTGGATTCCATCAGTGCAACACTCAACAAAGTAATGCTAGTAATATGTGGTAATGTTTCTATGCTAAGATAATATCAGTAATATTTGGTTCCATTTGGCTGGATTGCCCAGTGCTGCACAACAAATCTGCTGGCTTTTTAGCTTACTGGGCTTGACCTACTATGGATCTCATTACAACCAGGATAGTAGAAATTCTGGGTGCTTTTCCATTAACGGGGCAGCAATGCTCGCCAAACAGAAATGTTGCCGCGAAATGTAGACGTAAAACTTCATGCAAATGTTATTCTAATTGCATGTTGACATTTTCACCCATTGTTCCTATTTCTCAAAGCCCTTTGTCCCCATTTCCAGTTATATAAGCAGCACTGACTTACTCTGAAATCAGTAACAGTCCGAGAACAAAGTGAAAATGAGAAAAGTAGAATGCAACAGAATAAGCAGCACTGAGTTGGGAGTTAAAATCCGTTATTACTCTGAGAACAAATGGAAAATGAAAAGCAGAACCCAACAAAATAAGCAGTACTGACATATCAGAAAATCAATAATACTGTCAAAAGGAAGACCAAATTAAAACTAGGAAAAATAAACAGCACTGACTTTAAAGCGACCGGACAGTTGTTGTGCTGCCCCCTTAACAGTATGTCGCCATTTTCAGTTCACATTCACACCACCTGTTCCTATTTTTCAAAGGGCTTTCACCCATTTTCAGTGTCTGCAGGTTGACAGATATGCATCACAGCATTAAAAATGGTAACACACTGACCGCTAAAAATCTGCAGATGGTCAGAAAGAGGAGCACTTCCTTACTTCTTTCACAATATAATGTCTGTCATTTACACCGCATTTATGAAGTAACCGGCAATGTTTGTAAACCTAAGTGGCACTGACATTGGAGGAAAAAATAGTACTACTGTGAGAACCAAGGCAAAATGAAAACAAGAACAGAACAATAAAATAAGCAGTACTGACATGTCACAAAATCTGTAATACTGTCACAACGACCAGAAATTTAAAACCAGAAAAAAATAACCATCACTGACTTGATATCAAGTGCACATTTTGCCTGCTGCCCCATTAACGGAAAAGTACCAAGTTCTGTTTATATTATTTAAATAGCAAAAAAGCAACTGCTGCTACTTGTTTAATTATATTTCTCTTCTGCTGAAGTTCTCTTTGGGGTGCAAATGTTTGCTTTGTGAGAGAAAATAACTTGATTGGCATCCTGGGTGAATTTTCTGTCCCCTGGTAGCAAGCAGGCTGTTACTGATTGGCTGCTTGGTTCTTTTTCCCTTGCTGTTTAAATTTGCACACCTCTGCACTCTATTTGGCTGAGCTGCTCATTGCAGTGCATCATGCAGCATTGGTGTATACTGCCCTCTACCGACCCAAGTTAGGGAAACTGAACTCAGACTATAGCTGTAGTGCCCCTGTTTTATTGTCCCATACTTAATGTCATGATGGATCCACCTCTGGTAGGTTTTGCCGTATATTACCATCTTATGTTGCCTGCCACTTAAATAATTTATAGGTGTTATCTACTTTTTATTTATTTTACATTTGTTAATTGGGTAGGTGGGTTGGTTCACAGACGCTTTTCAGCCACGACCTGAGCCAGATCGGCAATGCACACACTCTACCATGCAGCTACAAATATGCAGTGATTAAATACAGTGATAACAAGTGTATATAATGATTAATTACAATGATAAGAATAAGTAGAATACAATTAGGTTAGCTTTCTGCAGAAATTAAATAACATTGAGAGAAATAGTTGTCTTGTTACTGAGAAAGTACGTAAAGATACTGCACTGCAGACTCAGTGTTGTAATTAACCACGGTCTGTGAAGCAGTTGTAGTTGTTCTCTTTACTAAGATATTCTAGCAGAAATTTCTTAAAAATGTTGAGGTTATCAGTAACTGTAGTATCGTCAGGGTTTGCATTCCATGAAACAGAAGCAGTTTTACAAAATGAGTGAAGGGAGGTTTCTGTAGTTATATGGAGACAGACACAGAGGTAGAATAAGATATGTTCCTGACTACAGTCATTACTATCTTGCTTGGTTATTGTAACCTTGAGCACCTAAGATCCTTTACACCTGTTAACTAAGCTGCTTACTATGTATTTGATGAATTCTAACTAAGCTGCTATCTATATATTTGGGAGAACTGATACCATGTATAAATAAGACCTTCCTGGCCGACATGGAGAACAAATCAACTTGTATCCCTGCAGTTGTCAACCTCATAGCATTTGGTATCCTTATGTTATGTAGGCACTGTCATATGCTGGTCGACAGTGAACTAATACAAGGCACAAATGGTCTAATCTGTGAGAGGTGTAAGTATATGCCCAACATGGAGGTCCCCTCTCGCTTCTAGAGTTGGACTGTGAGCACCACTGAGTACCACCCACACCACGGTATGAACATGCCAGACCAGTCTGTACTATATACAAAAACTGTCATTTGTCAAGCCTTCTAGGTCCAGGGTAATGAACTGTCAGTAGAGATCTAATAACACATCATAACTCTCATGAGATTAGACTGTAAACCTTCTGCTGACATTACCTCTTGCAGTACAAATAGAAATGTTCTGGTAGTTCGTGATTCCATTATTGAGCAAAGACAGGGTGAAAGTTAGTTGTCTGTTCAACACCAGGATCCTCAATGTTATGAGGGCTCTTCAGTCCCTCACAGTGGGCAAATATGAATGTGACCTAGTGGTAGTTTACCTGGATGAGAAATGGCCTGCTGTGCTCATCCTTACAGGATATGCTTAGGGATATGTTGAAGATTCCTATGAATATGCCAAATATAGGTAAGAAGTTGATCCTGACTGGAATCCTGTCTTCACCTAGAATGATGCCCAAATACAAAGAAAAGATAATTGGCTTCAGTGATTTTTCTCAGTAGCTGGTGTCATTCTAGAAGGATCCCAGTATGTGTCAGCCTGAGATGAGATGGTAGGTAGGCCAAGTTGCTTTACAAGGGTTGGCCTATGCTTTTCATGTCATGTCTTTTGTTTATTGGCCAAAGGTTCTTGCATCTCCCATAGTGCCATTTTAGGCAGTGTCTGGCTACTGGATAGTCTAACACAGCAGATAAAAAGTACAGTGAATTAGAACTCTTGACTATATCAGGCAGGGCCGGTGCATCCTTTTTGGGGGCCCCCAACAAGTTTCAAGTTGGGGGCCCTACTCAGGAGAATATGTCTGAGACCACATTGCTGTCACTCCCCCCCCCCATCAAGCTCATGCAGCACCATTTAATGATCGCTGTATAGTGTTACTACATTTAGACCATTAAGAAGACTTGAAATGCCAAGGTACACACTGACTGGCATTTAGTAAAAATGTTACATTATGACAAGACCCTGTACCACAGCAAGGTAGCCACTCACAATGGTGCACACACACACACACACACACACACACACACACACACACACACACACACACACACACACACACGGGAGGCACAGTAGTGTAGCTTGCAGCAAGAGGCTCTCCGGTTCAATTATTGGCTGGGGTGCCTTCTGTACAAAGTCTGGATGTCCTCCCTACATTCGCGTGGGTTTCCTCCAGGTACTCTGGTTTCCTCCCACATTGCAAAGACGTGTCTGGAGCATTTCTCCCTGGGCCTCCATTGAAAATAAACTCTGTCCTAGTCGGATTTTCCCTGTCAACAAATGTTAAATACATAAAAAAAAATAAATAAATAAAATTTAGTACCAGTGTTACATTATGACAAGCCCCTGAACCACAGCAAGGTATCCATGCACAGAGGTACACACACTACTTGGAGTTTAGTACCAATGTTACATTATGACAAGCCCCTGTATCACAGCAAGGTAGCCACTCGCACTGACTGGCATTTAGTAGCAATGATGTTACATTATGATACATCACTCCACAACACTGACTGAACCACAGCAAGGTATCCATGCACAGAGGTACACACACTACTTGGAGTTTAGTACCAATGTTACATTATGACAAGCCCCTGTATCACAGCAAGGTAGCCACTCGCACTGACTGGCATTTAGTAGCAATGATGTTACATTATGATGCATCACTCCACAACACTGACTGTGTCAATGATTTCACTGTTTCTTGTTCCTTCTCTTGCTGTGCAACTCCCATCTGAACTTTTGTACTGGTTTCAGGCTCCAGAGTATCTTCAGGTGGCAACTTCTCAGATGACTCCCTTCCACCTGTTTCTATTTAATTTGGGGGGACTCGCTGTTTTATCATACTGTTTTATCATACTATGATGTTACCAGAGTTGGATTTTCTACACTAAATCATTCACTTACTTCACAGGTAATCCATAACTTCAGTTTCTGTTTTTCTAACTTCTCGATTGCTAATCCTCTTTTCTATTTCCCCCTTTGTTTTCTTATTTTTTGCATTGTAAAATTTTCCATATTCAGATGCCGTTTCCTGCATTTCTCTTCAAATGTCTTTGGTGCTGTTTTTTGTATAGATTAGTTTTGCTTTCTCCTTTGCATAAATATTCCATCATATTAAATTTCTTTTTCTTTCCCATATCCATATTTCTTCAGATGTTCCTGCTCCACCTGTTTCTCTTTGCTTTGGGGGCTGATTGTTCCATCATGCTGTGACACAACCTATTGTCATGTTTGAGAGTAAAATGTTTAAAGTGAAAGTGTTACAGATGGAAAACTCTTATTTGGCTGAATGTTTGCAGAAAAAGTAGTGTCAAAAGGATTAAGGGTGTACAAGTTTCATTTTTGCATTGAATATAATGACGTTATTTATGCTGAATTTGTGGATATGTTTAGCAGGCACGACTTAGAATTATTAGAAAAGATTTTTAAATGTAATGAGAGTGTATGTAAACTGTTAGATGAAGTGGAAAAATTGAATGGTGATATTAAGACAGATTTGTTGCTCCCAGAGTGGGAACATTTGTACTTGAAACAAATTAAAGTGGTAGAAAATAAATGTGGCAAATTATTTGACAAGAAAAGCAAAATAATTCAAAGGGATATATTAGATTATAAAGAAAAGAAAGCTTATCCTAAGGTGATTAAAGAACAAGACAGTTATGACACTGATCAGAGTAAGAGACCACAAAATGTCAATCATAAGAATTTCAGTAAGCCATTCAAATAACGTTATAATTATAGAGAATAGACAATATGATGGAAGGCAAGATGTTTTTTTTCAGAATCGACAAAAATGGGATGTGGGTATACCATCAGAACAGATACATCTGGCACAAAAGAAAATGTGGAGGGACAGACAAAAGCAATGGAGATGAGTAGTACATATAGTGATAGTGAGATCATCAAACAAGGAGTAGTTTGTACCTACGAAGGATATCACATATACAATTTTACTGATATGGAAATTAAAAGAGAACATTTTACCTATTTATGAAAGGTTTCAAATTTGAACCGTACTATTATTGAACTGAAATTATTTTCGAGAAAGTTGAACTTGGCCGTAATACACAAATATCAAAATACAACATATAACAGTGAGTCCGTAAGGAGGAAAAGTACCTGTAACCCACCCATGGATCCAACATTAAGTATATTAGAGAAGACCATTACAGATGATTTATACACTTTAAAAACTAAAGATAAAAAACAATGGCAATTTTCAAACTTGTCAAAGTATTGGATGAAATTAGTAAGAATAAACTCATTAGAATTGAGATCTGTTAAAGGAGAGGGTACGGTACAATTAGACTCTCTGCAATATTCCCATAAGATATTCAAAATGCTTAGTGACACTGATGCCTATAATAAAGCTTCTTTAAATGAAATTAACATCAGTCATAAAATAATTGACTATTTTTTTAGAAGAATACCTCTTAGATCAGAGAATACCTATTGACACACAATTTTTTGAAAGTTAAAGATCATGTAATGGCCACCATATTTGGAATCCCAAAAATACGTAAGGGATTAGGGAACTTAATATTTAGACCTATAGTTTCAGGATAAGGATCCAAAACATACTCCTTCAGGGTATGTATAGATAGATGGCTAAAACAAGTGTGTAACAACACAGAGCATTTGTTAAAAGATTCATGGGATTTCCTGAGTAGAATCAAGAATACGCTATGAGATAGACGCATTATATTTTTAACCATAGTTGTTATTGATTTGTACACCTCAACACCCAGAGATGGAGTGGAAATGTTTTCTGATAATATACATAGAAAAGCAACTTTTCGGATGAATAAGGTGTACTTGATTTCAGATTTTATGGGTATAGTGTTGGATGATAATTCTATATGGATGTATTTTACGTTTGTCGTGAGTCGCCATCAGTTTACTATTTGAATAAACTACAATCAGCACTTGGTTCTCAGTTTTTTGGACTGCATCTTTTGCTTACCAGTGTGGTATTTGGTGCTTTACATTGTTTTTGCGTTCGTTGGATGATAATTCTATATTCTTTGAGGGTGAATATTTTAAGAGATAGAGTTTATGAACACCAATATCAAATTTCTACAAGAAATCTTATAATGCCTTATGTAAACAATCCTTGATCTGTCCTGATTTCAGCAGTTTTTCTTTTGAAATTTTAGAACAGGTGGTACATAACCCGAGAGGTGGAGATTACAGATCTTTTATTGAATAAAGAGAGCTGAAATGGCAAATTAAGTTGTACGCCATGTGTTTATCAGATCTTAATGAAAATATATCCCTTAAGCCCATATTAAATAAAAAAGCCATTCTCTAATGATAAAAAATAAAAAATGTTATCATTTTAGGATAAATAGTTATGGATGTATATATAGTGTCACATATTCAGCTGAATTTTTTACATTTAACTTGGAATTTTAGGGGAAATGTTTTAGAATGGTGTTGATATCTTTAATTATTTCAAGTGAATTTATTGGATAAAGAGTGTGTTAAGTTTCTATTTAAATGTTCTGCTGGGTTGTGATTACAGATTCTGATGGAAGTCCCAGTGGAAGAGGTTGAAAGCACTCAATCTGTTTTTAAAGTTTTATTAAACTTGGAACTTTTACTCAAGTATGTGGTCCAGCTGTCTGCAGTGTATATTTCCTGGTATTTGCTATGTTAGACTTTCTACATTAAATCCTTCACCTTGCAGGTGTTCCATAACTTCAGCTTTGATTTGTTTAACTTATACTTTACTAATACTCTATTCTACATTCACACTTTGTGATTTTATTGTTGTATTGTGAAATTTTCCACATCTGGGTGCCTTTACCTGTTTTTCCTCTTCAAATATCTTTGGAGCTGCTTTTTTGATTAATTTGGCTTTCTCCTTTGCATAAATATTTGGCTTTCTCCTTTGCATAAATATTGCACCATGTGTGGAGTCTGCATGTCCTCCCCGCGGTCGAGTGACATTAAAGACATGCAGGTAGGTGCGAGCATGAATGGGCGTGCCTTCGTCAAAGATTGGGCGTCGGGCTGACAACTCGGCACCGTAAAATCCACTGACCATCATGAACGGTCCGGAGTTCTGCTTTGGTGATCCCTAACCAGGAAAAGCTTGAAAGTCAAGCATTAGATCTCGCTTTCTTTCCCATGTCCATGTTTTTTTTTTTTATACCTTTCAAAAATTTCTAGGTTTTGTTTATATTTTTGCAGTTCCTCAGTTGCTTCTTTTTCCAAACGGCCCCAGGTTTCTTGGTCTGTATAATATTTTCATGAATCTGTTGTATTAATGAACACAAATTTAGATTTGGAACTTTCAACAGTTTTTGTCGGGCAAGTATTTTTCTTTCCTTGAATTTCTCTCTCAATATTTTGAATATCTTTTATCCAGAAATTTTGGGCTTTTTGCGTAATAGTAACAATACACAATTTCATTATTATTCTCAGTAGTCCACTCTATCCTCTTTATGGCTCTTTTCTGGTCTGTCAGTTTTGTGATTTTTGTGGACTACTGCATCCCTCGCTTTATACGAACACACACACACACACACACACACATGGGATACATGGAGGGGTCTGTGATACAGGAAATATGTTGGACTGTAGTATTAGGGAACTTGTTTCCTGCATACTGCCAAGTGCAGTGTAAGTGGTGCAACAGGTAGCACACTTGCCTTTGGTGCTGTAAGATGAGAAGAGACTGGGTTCTATTTTCACACCAGGGAGATGGAATCATTTTTAATACTATTACTACAGTGCAGCATAAGAGGGGTGCTGCACTCCTGAGTGTGCTATCCTTTACATGAGATGTTCAACCAGGGCCCCATCTGCATGAGCTGGTGGTAGCTTATGTAGATGTAAAAAATCCCATGGCACTTATTCAGAAGTGTAGGGGAAGTTTCCTGATGCCCTGGCTAAATTTCCCTTATTAGTATAAATACTGCCTCAGGTTTCTCCTGGAAAGAGGTCACTTGCCTAGTGGGATGAACCTCGTCAACAAGGGATAAATAAAATATTGAATTACCTATCCATGCCAGTCTATCCAAACTACTGGCTAAATACTGCTATATACTCTCAGGATAGATTTCCTTATCCCCATTGTACCATGCTTCGGTTAACTGATTTACACGAAAGTGGGTCTTGGCTATCTGTTCTTCAAAGAAGTGTGTTTTTAAAGAACAGTAGTAGACATATATATATATATATATATATATATATATATATATATATATATATATATCTATGTATATAGATAGGTAGGTATATTTACAACAATATTCTGAAGCAAAATAGTATCAGTTTGTGTCAGTTATAAAAAGCTCATCTGGGAGGATTGTCCAATTAAATAACTTAGTAAATGGATTGCTCGCTGTTGCACAGTAGGTAAATCGAGTCTGAAACAAACTCTGGACCACAGGAAATGGCCTGTTAACAGTTCATTGCTTTCTGTATTAGCTAACAGGCACTGTTTTGTTTTTTCATATTATACTGGAAATATTCTAAAAAAATAACGCACCTCCTAACTTGAAATGTAATAATGAAAAACAGCAGAAGTACATCTGTTAGCAAAAATCTGGGCAGTTGAGAGGTATGCCTCACACCGATAATCCACAGACCCAACCCAACAAACCACTGATTACAGCAAAGCCAATCAGGAAACTAGAACTTACTTCCCTGACTGCTGCAGCCAGTGGACCTGACTTAGTGCAGCTTACAGGCAAGTTTTTCAGGGAAACAAAAATGGATGGATCCGCTCAATAACTTTATACAGCTGTGAAAATGTCCAGGAGGTGTCGAGAATGGAGTAGAAGAGACTGAGAAACACGCAGCTGCTTCATGTGGGAGGCCCTCATATGCTGGGAGATAATCGGGAGCTCTCCATGGTTGTGGGTGCCTAACACCGGCTATGATATTAGGGCAGCTCTTCTCATTGTCAGAAGTCTTATCTCCAAACCCTCCTGCAGTTTGAATCTAACCATGTCTAGTTTGTAACTGAGACTCTGGGCCTAATTCCAAATTATTTGTTCTTGGTGTAAATGATTTTTTCCAGTGTAATCCTGCCCTGATTCCAAAAGATTTGCTCTCAGTTTAAGTGACATATTCCAATGTAAGCCTTACATTGGAGTCTGTTACGTCAAGAGCAAGTCCTTTGGAATCTGGTCTTTAGTTTTACTGTAAAGATAGCACTCCCTCTTTAAATTGATTTAATGATTACCCTGCACTCAGACCTGAAGTAAACTGCAGTGACATTTCCATATTTGTCAGAAACTAGATCATCTCTGTGTAGATTCCCTAAGATCCAAAGATTGAACTTGAGTTTCAGCTTAACATAAACAAAACAAATTGAAACTGCTGTGTGTTGCAGGACACGGACCATGTTCCCAGATGACCACAAGTGATTCTTAAGTGTGCTCACATAACTAGCAATAATAAAAAGTAGTTTTGTGGTGGATGATTTCAGTTATCCATTGATAAACTGGTGTACCTGTACTTCAGACGTTGGGTATGCCCCGTGATTCCTAGACTTAATTCCCTAGAACAAATATTAAACCAGCCCATTAGGATTAGGAACTTTATAGCCCCCCCCCACATGTTGCCACCCCCATAGTATCTCCATCTGTGGTTTAATTTGACCACATATTAGTGACCGTCTCCTTTAAAGTTTCAGACACTCCCTACAGTCAACAGAAGAAAAATCTTCTGAAGTCCTGTAACAAATCTAAATCAGACCACATCAAAAACTGAATCAAAATGATCAGCAAAGAAATAAAAACTCGTCTCAAAGTCCATAGCAAAATGAACTAAAACTAACAACTGCTTCTTCTCTTTTGGCTGATTCCCATTAGGGGTCGCCACAGCGATCATCTGTTTCCATTTCTTCCTGTCCTCTGCATATTGCTCTGTCTCACCAACCACCTGCATGCCCTCTCTCACCATATCTATAAACCTTAACTTAGGCCTTCCTCTTTTCCTCTTACCTGGCAGCTCCATCCTTAGCATCCTTTTCCCAATATACCCAGCTTACCTTCTCAGCACGTGTCCAAACCAATGCAATCTCGCCTCTCTGGCTTTGTCCCCAAACCGTCCAACCTGAGCTGACCCTCTAATATACTGATTCCTAATCCTGTCCATCCTTGTCACACCCAGTGCATATCTTAACATCTTTAACTCTGCCACTTCCAGCTCTGACTCCTGCCTTTTTGTCAGTGCCACTGTCTTGGAAATGGTCATCAAAATTCCACAATTGGTGAATTCATTATACCCCAAAGATCTTCAAGAAATGTGTCCTAACTGTGTCTCAAAAACTAAAAGTGCTACTTCATAAGCCCAGGAAGTTTACCATGATGCTTAATAAATGTCGCCAAACATGCCTTACTGTAACACCTTCTGAAATTGTTTAAGCTTCCTGCTACAGGGTATATCTCTGAAGTATGGAGAATACCTATTGTGATCTTCCTTCACAAGGGGACCTTTATAACATACCCAAGTAACTGTAAGACCCAACAGCCTAATTGACCTAATTTGCAAAGCCACAACATGCCATATATGACTTCATACGTCACAATATCATAAATGTCATGCAGTTTGGTTGTTTGCAAAATTTAGTAGATGTCTTTGAAATGTTTACAGAAGCAGTGGATAATAGTCATTCAATCCCTGTAGCATATCTAAATATGACTAACTCTTGCTGGTCTTGTAAATAAGCCAGAATATCAAAATTCAGATCTTTATGTGGTAATGTGGCTAGCAAAGTGGCTGAAAGAACTCATACAGTTAATTCAGATAGCAAAAAGTTAACCAGCATTGTAGCTTTCGAGTTAGTACTGGGAACATTCCATTTCAGCATATACTTTTCTTCCCTCAAAACCAAAAACCCAGACCTCTGGCTAACTGACTTTTTCAGTGATTGTGAGATGGGCTCAATCATCTCCGATATAAAATCACTACTGCAAAAACTAATCCTTACAAAACCTATGGTGCACAGAAGCAGGGGTGAAATTTAATGCAAACAAGTAGTGTAACAACCCTCAGAAACAACTTGGAGTGCAATCATTGCCAGCTCCCAACTGACACTGTAGTTATGGTTCTTAGCATCTGAGTCAGCTAGTCCCTCATCTTCAACCACCTTGTAGCATCAATAGTCAGAAATCATTTTGCCTATCCCATCTGATTTCTAAGAGCATCTCATGTAGGTCAAAATGAATGTCTGAAAGGTTCTTAATGATTTAAAGAATATTAGCTTTCAATACAGGTTTGAAGCCCTCTCTGTTCTCAATTATAGACTCCTTTGTGGAGATCTGTGCCTTACATTCCATATCAGTAACAATCCAACCCTCCTTGATCTGTTGCACCTCAGCAGGACAAGCAGCTCAACAGGCACTCATACTAAAGATTTAAATTTACATCAACAGATGAATGAAATATGAGGGAAGGAGAATTATGTTACATTTACTCTTTAGAGCAAATTGCCTTCAGATGATAACCATAGTGATGTTCTCAACTTTCTAGAAGAACTTTGACAATTGGATGGGTAGCTGCATATCCATTCCTGGCCTGACGCAGAAGTGTGAAGTACATCATGATGGTGGATATTGGCAAGGTGTGATTAGTCACTAGATTTACTTGCCTTGTAAAACCCTATGATACTATGAGTAAAGGTCCTTAAATTTCAGCTAAATGGAGTAAAAAATGAATTGGCAGTTACAGTAAACCATGCTGTATCCTACAGACAAATGACCTGAAAAAAAATCATAACACATGATTTTAAAAGTTAGAGGTAATGTGATGTGCTAATAGCAGATTATTTTTGGATTTCCGCTGTACTCATGGTACAAGATGAAATTTCACTCCCGTTATGCCTTTTGTATATTCCAAAGTTGCAGAGAAAAAAAAAATCAGATGAAATTGATTTATTTTTGGGAGGGAAGTCAGGCTTTGTGAACCACTGGAAAGCACCATTGCTTCTGTAGCACTCCTGCCTCCTCTGTGCCACCACACAGTCATACATGATGAATTTACATGGTTATTCAAGTAGTTACAGAATAGTCCCTGTCATCCTCCCAAGGCCCAGCATTTATACTTTACTGCCTCTGCTGATATGCGAACGTGCACCTGTGTTGGCACATTGAATGCTTGTTTTTATATAATGACGAAAGATATCTGTGATTTCTTCATCTTAAAATAGAGCCAACAAGCCCCTGCTAGCTGGCAGATTTAACAGTAGCCGTTACAGCCCTGCCTCTCTCCATGTAGAGAGTTGCAGGACACACATCTATAAAATTTGTATGTCTATTAGTCAGCTGCTGTCACCAACCTTTCGCTTTTAAGGGATTACTTAGACTATATCTTCCAAAATTCACCCCTTTCCTTTCCACTTGTCAATGCTTCTGTCAAGATTATGATTGACTGTTGTTCTGCAAGTGCTGCATTTGACAAAGATCTCCAAGTATTAACAAAGAAAGAAGTTGTGTGGCCTTCACTTGTGTAGTTACCCATGACATCCTTGCTGTGCTTCAGTCATAATGTTATGATTATGATTAATGGCTACAGCGGTGACCCACAATCAACCAGAATATTTTGGAGTTACCTCAGAGATTATTTAAGAGTACGCAATTGTTTTTTTTGTAAGAATTTGACACACAGTGATAGCAACTGGTTGGCATGCATTTGCCTTCTCCAGTCTATGCATCTGAAAGCACAGTGTTCTCCATATTCAGTGCAGGAAGTGTAAAGAGAGTAATTCTATGGCAAGCAGTTGGTATTGAGAGCATTTTGGAACTACTGTTTGGGTGACAGACATTTACTAGTATGTAGCAGTGGTCATGTATGCAATCTGAGCTACCTGAATCTGTTGATACACTTTTCAGATCACGTGTTTGAGATGTGTGCTGTTTTTATTGAGTGCCAGAACCCACTGGTTTACTCTTAGTAGCACACTACTGCAGTACATGCAACTTTGTGCAAACTGAATCTATACATTTTGCAACATGCACTGCTATCATGTTTTGCTTTTATAGGCTTGTAGAATGCTTAACTGCCTCAAACCAATGACACACACACACCCTTCCAGCATGCTTATGTGCATATGTGTAACTTTTATCTGTCTAAGCCTGATGATATACAATTGCATCATGTCTTAAGGGGGTGTACATAATTTTTTAGATAGTAGGTATGCGATGCTACATTCTTTTTCAGCACACCCTCTTCTCGTATACAAGTCTGGATTCCTAAAGTCATATTATATATCATCTTTGTGGATTGAGGCAACCAGTTGCTGATTTACCATAATTTGTGCAGCTTATCCATTAGAAATGGAGTTTAGCATTTTGCTGCTGCTGCTGACTACATTTCTGTGTGTTTCAGGGATCTGTTAAATTTGTTCACAAGTTTGTTTTATCACAATTTACTAAATAACTCTGATTTCTCTCCTCACTAATCTTAAATATTTGCCTTGATTGGGATCCTGGTAAAAGCAGTCTGGCAATTTGTCAGTTCCGTGTGTCCCTACTCATTTTTATACAAATTAAGAAGTCCATAACTACAATAGAATAGCTAACAAAATCAGTGCAAAACTTGTGAACTTTGGATAATGCAAAAATCAAGCTGGAGCTCAATTAGAAGCTTGTTTCAGATTTGCAGCATGTGAAGATAAAGGAGCAGAGAACGAGTCAATTTGAGACTTTGTACATGTCTTACTTGCTTTTTATTCAGTGTCACTAATAATGCAGTTCAGCATTAAGAAGTTATTTGTCTTGCTGCCCTTGTTTTACCAGAATTAATTCTTTGTCTTGGTGCATGACAACATAGTAATTTGCATATGCATAAGGAGTTACTTTGTTTATTGGAGCAGCAACATTCCCTTGATCCTCCTGTGTTTCTTTCCAACACAGGTATATTCCATTCTGAGCTGTGAGTAAGTGTATGTGCTGAGATTTATCAAAGGAGTTTGTGTCTGACAACCTTTTTCTTTCCTCTCTCCCTGCACCCTATCTGTTTGCTGTTGAGTCTGCATTTTTTGCACAGCCTGCCTTGAAGTAAAGACGGGTGTCAAAGCAAGCATGGCACTTAGCAGTTAGACTTACCATTTCAGTGTGTGCATTACTGACCGCACCAGGGTATCATTTACCTCATTCACATTCACTGACACAGTTTTGAAAGTTAATAAGGTACTTTTGGCTAGTAGTGTGTGTGTGTGTGTGTGTGTGTGTGTGTGTGTGTGTGTGTGTGTCTGCATGTCACTCTGTCTTTAAAACAGCATATGTTACAAACTAGGAGTTGGCTTCGGTATGTCAAGTGTCACTAAAAGTGAAAACGTTCTCTCCTCACTAGCATGTCCAATTATATGTAAAGTACTTAATTGCCTTAGAAAGATGTCTGTGTATCTCTGAGTTAAAATTAATAATTTTATTGTCATAACAGCTAATAGCTACTGTCACAATTAATTTGTTTAGCTGACTAACAGGACAGTGCATTGACTTAGTAAATGATGTAGATTGATTCATTTTCTGCATTTCTTAGAAATGAAAAAAATATGGTATGTCTGTATGTATGTGAAATAAGGTAGGAAGTATCCCTCAAAGGGTAGGGAAAAGCTGTATCATGCAAAGGACCTGGACAAAGTATAAAATACCCAAATACTCTCAGAAACAGCCCAAAAGGTTTGAATAGTTTTTCTCTCTGCCAGCTGATCATCACTTCACTGTTCTGAAAGATTTTAAGGACTGCTATCAGATTTTAAAGATGGGCAGTATCTCTAGATGTATTGTGTATTTCTGTCAAGTACTTGAAAATTATTACATGTGAATATCCTTCCAAGTCATGAAATACCATACCTTGCTGATGAGGAGGTACAGTAAGTGGAAATTGCTTACTTTAAAACACACCATCAATCCACCATAGCCATCTTATCACCAACCATATTGTCAAGAAGACTCAACAAGGGTTTCACCTCCTGAGAAAGCTCAAAGAAGCCAGGGTCCCACTGTCTGCTCTTACACTTTTTACAGAGGACCTATTGAGAGAGAGAGAGCATTCTCACTAGCAACTTCATAGCATGGTTCAGGAACTGCACAGTTGCAGAGAAGATGACACTGCAGAGGGTGGTGAGGGTGGCTTAGAAAATCTTGGGTACAGACCTCTTTTCTGTTCAGGAGCTTTTGGCTACCTTGGCCACGGCCCCAATCCTCACGACAGAGCCAGGGAGAACTTCTTCCTTGTTGGTTGCCAAGGAGGTGCGCTCTCCGTCAGCCTTTGACATGGTGGAGTGGGTTTGCTCCCAGGGATTGAGACCATTGCCTTTGACTTCGCCCAGGCTGCTGTGGATTTGGTCACGACTCCCATCATCTTGTCCCAGGGACAACCCATGCTAAAGGACCCCCATGTGGATTCCATCGTGGAACCCCCCCCCCGTACCTTACGAACGCTCTTCAGAGAGTCCCACTGAGGAGGCTCCCCGTAAGCATTCATGTAAGAGGAGGCACATGGACTCCCCCAAGTCCCTCACAGAAGATACTGACTTGGATGAAGATGAGGGTTCCCCCAAGTCACCTCCCAAGGATGTCTCCTTTGGAGATATCATGGAAATCTGCCAGAGGTGAAGTTGGTAAGCCCCAAAACCCTCAATGGACGAGTCAGTATTCCTGGAGGCCTTTGGCATGGGCCCATCTACATCCTGGGTTTCCCCTCCTGCAGAACCATTAGTGGATCTTATTACCATGTGGGCATGGAAGGAGCCTGACATCAGAGAGACAATACCCAAATGCCCAGATAGGATCCTTTCTGCTCCCAGAGACGGGCCTGGTACAAGGGATCCTTGTGGATGCTATGGTGGTGGCAGCTGTCACCAAGAGAGAACTGGCTTAAGAAAGTTCTTCGGTCTACCCTCCGAACATAGAGTCTAGGGCGGTGGATCGCTTTGGGAAGAGGGTCTTTTCTTCAGCGACGTTTTCCATACGAGCGCTGAATTTTTTGGCACACGTCATTCGACTCCAGCGAGACCTGGTCACGGAATTCTCTTTGTCGCCCACAGAGTCCTTGTCGCCAGAGGACAAGCGGTTGTTCTTGGCAAAGATGCCGACTCTGAAATCCATTTCAAATACGTCCATGCGGCTTTCCCATGCCACGGGAAGGAGTGGCTAGGGCGTCTGGGTCTGGCGTAGCTATGAGGTGGCACGCCTGGCTCAGACTCTGTCAATTCACGGACCCGTTCAAGGCGTCATTCACAAATGCTCCCTTTGATGGTTCCTCCCTTTTTGGGAAGACAGTTCGTGACACCTTAGTCCAGAGCGAGAAGGATGGGAAGACTCTGTCTGTCGACAGAGTACGCTTCTCTAGCCCTCAAAGATCCTTTTCTAGGAATCAGAGAGGGTATGGTTCCGGAAATCACAGTTTCCCAGGGACAGGGGGACAAGACAGATGCCGCCCCAGAGGGTCTAAGGAGACCTTCTTGAACAGACCTGTGCAGCAACCCTGAGGGGTTGCCCGAATGTCCTACTCTGGAGACAGTCGGGGGAAGATTATCATTGCAGCTAATGGCTTGGGAGTCCATCACCACAGACCGTTGGGTGCTCCAAATAATATCCAGAGGATACTTCATCCCGTTCCTTGTCCCAGCCATCCAATCAAAGCGCCTCCCAGATGTTCCACCCGCTCAAAGGGAGGCCGCAGTGCACAAAATTTTAAAGCTGCTTTACAGTCGGGCCATCGAACTGGTCCCCCAGATCAGTCCGGATTAAGCATTTACTCCAGGTTCTTTTTAGTGCCAAAAAAGACAGGGGACCTCAGACCCATATTGGACCTGTCAACCCTGAACCTGTCTGTAGCCAAGCAGAAATTCCAGATGGTCACCTTGCAGTCCATTCTACCTTATCTCCGAGAATGCGAATGGATATGCTCGATATTCCTCCAGGACGCTTACTACCACATCAAGATTTGCAGGAGCTCCAGAAGATTCCTTTGCTTCCGGCTGGGAGCCAATCATTTCCAGTTCAGAGCCCTACCTTTTGGTCTCACCACAGCCCCCAGGGTGTTTACCAAGGTTATGGCAGTAGTAGCGGCTCACCTGAGGCTTCACGGAATTCAGGTGTTTCCTTACCTAGATGATTGGCTCCTCACTGCTGCCACCAAGTGTCGTCTTTGCATAGTCAGAGACTCCTTCCTGCATCTTGCAGTCGATCTAGGGATTACCATCAACATCTCAGAGTCCTGCTTGAACCCAACACAGACCTTGGAATTTATAGGGGCATGGTTGGACACTCTACTATTACAAGTTTTTCTCACTCAGGACAGGGTCCAGAACCTATGGGCCCATGTGTCAGTGATCCTCGGCCCCAGGACACAGATGGCGAGCGACGTTCTCCAAGCCCTAGGCTCCATGGCCACAGCAATTTCAATTCTTCCATGTGTGCGCCTTCACATGAGGGTGCTTCAGTGGACCTTGGCAATTCAGTGGTCTTGGTTAGACCTCCCCATGGACTACTCTATACGGATCAGCAGAGCCTGCAAGTTTTCTCTTCTTTGGTGGCTCCAATCTCTGGAAATCTTGAAAGTCGTTCATTCTTAACATCCCCAGCCCAAGCCACAGTGACCAAGGACGCCTCCCAGCTCGGGCAGGGGTGGACACTTTTTGGGAAGGACGGTCCAAGGCACATAGTCCCAGACCGAGACTAGACTGCATATCAGTGTTCTGGAGATGAGGGCAGCACTTTTAGCATTGCAAACCTTTCATGCTGTTGTTTCCCTGGGGACGATTGCAGTTCAGTCAGACAACATGTATGTTGTCTGGTACATCAACAAACAAGGAGGGACCAGATCTTACCCTCTCTGCCGCGAGGCCATGGGAGTGGGTGATTTCCACCAGTCGGTTTCTGATTGCAACACACATCCCGGGAAGCTCCAACATTTTAGCGGACAGACTGAGTTGGGCTATTCTAATGCCATACGAGTGGTCCCTGAAACAGTCAGTAGCGGAGGAGATCTTCCTAGTGTGGGGTCACCCTTGCTATGATCTGTTCGCATCTCCTTCCAACGCGAAATGCAGAGAGCTCTTTGCTCTGATCCCCTCCCCAGGGGACTCCCCCAGGGACGGTTTCGTCCATACTTGGCCTCCCGGGTTACTGTATGCCTATCCCCCGCTAACTCTCATTCCGAAGTTTCTTCAGAAAGCTTACCGACTGGGGTACAAAGTGATTCTCATTGCCCTATTCTGGCCTCGTCAAGTGTGGTTCCCCTTCCTCAGGTCTCATGCTCTAACTCCTCCACAGATTCTAGATCCCTACCTGGATCTCATCTCCCATCCCTTGGGCATCAGTCCACCGGATCTGGACATCCTCAAGCTGACGGCTTGGTTACTCCATTTCCCTTGATCACTAGGACTCCCGGTCTATCATCTTCGGTAAAGAGTATTCTGGTGGCATCCCTCAAAGCTTCCACTAGGAAGGTTTATCGCAGAAAATGGAAATGCTTCTCAGCGAAACATAGATCCAGTTACAGCCCCGGTTCCTGCAGTGTTGGAGTTTTTGTCCTATATTTTGCAACAAGGGGCTAGTTCATCCACAGTGAAAGTACAACTGGCAGCCATATCTAATTTTCATGTCGGCGAAAATCTGAATGCCCTGGCCTCTCTGAGATTGTGCAAGGCTTTTCTAAAAGGTACTTTCTCTTGCGTCCCCCGGTTAAGAATTCCGTCCCTCCTTGGGACCTTACTCTAGTTCTGCAGGCATTGGTGGCACCCCTATTTGAACCATTAGCGTCAGGAGACTTAAAATTCCTGTCCTGGAAGACAGCTTTTCTAGTGGCCATTACCTCAGAAGGGTTTCTGAGATCCAAGCCTCGTCTGCCATGCCCCCCTACTTGATCCTTTATAAAGACAGGGTTTCGCTTTGTACGAACCCTTCTTTCTTACCGAAAGTGGCTTCTGAATCTAATATTAACCAGATGATTAATCTGCCTGTGTTCTTTCCAAATTTCCAGAACAAGGGTGAATATAAGCTGCACTTGCTAGATGTTCATAGACAGCTTTGTTTCTATTTATACAGGGCTAAACAATTTCGTAAGTCTGACCAATTATTCGTGTCCTTTTCTAGACCCTTTTTGGGCAACGCCATCTCCAAGGTCTCCTTAACCAGATGGATTACACAATGTATACTGCAAGTCTGTAGGGATAAAGGCCTATCCCCACCTGGTCCTATTAAAGCTCATTCTACCAGATCTATGGCAACTTCTGCTGCTTTTTGGTCTAGGGTTTCTCTGGATGATATCTGTGCAGCAGTGACCTGGGCAAGGTCACATACATTTATTTCTCATTCTAAGTTGGATTTGATCTCTAGAGGGAGAGCATCCTTTGGCTCTGCAGTGCTCAGGAATATCCTTCCATGAGGGCCTTCCAGGAGTTTTGGTAGCTGGGGACTCTGTCCCACAGGTTGCAGATAAATGACGTTAACTACTTTAGATAAAGAAGTTATGTACTCACCATAACATTCCATCTGAGTAGTTATATTTCATTTTCTGCAACCGTCCCTCCCTCCTTCCCCCAAACCTGTTCTAGGTTAACTTTATTGAGTTGCTAATAGTTTGGTTAGTGGCAAACTCGATCTGAGGGAAGGTAAGAGAGGTGAGGGATTATGAGTAAGGGGAGGAGCTTGGAGCAGATGCTTGATAAAATGTTGCCGTCTCGGATCCGATATGGATCCGAATACCCACAGGTTGCAGAAAATGAAGAATAACTACTCAGATTGTATGTTATGGTGGGTGCATAACTTCTTTTTTTATTAAACTTAATAAATATAGGTCCACTGAAGTAACTAACACATGTCCTTCCATGTCACTGTTGCAGTATTCTTAACATGAGGGATCCTCTACCAAGGACAGCCCTGCATCCGGCCAGAATACCAAAGCCTTTAGGTTATGATACACCATATGTCACACGTATGCTCCCCGTGCAAGGCGTAAGGCATAAAGGTGATGCCCGGATGTATCATCCTCAGACATTTGCCAGCAGTCCAGATGCCATTTTTGATCATCAGTCTGTCTGAGTTATTGCTAGTTAACATAGCCACCCAGTTAAGTGCCCTGTTGGGGATTTTTGCTTTTGTGTTGTTGTGGGATTTCATGTCATCCAGAAGGGGTAAATGCCAGTGTGGGTACAAATAATCCATAAAGACCGTCACAAGTAGTGCTTGTTTTGTTTAGGTGCTTCTCACGACCATATGTCCTGCACTGTTTGTCAGGCTTTTGTTCCAAAGACTTTACATAGTTCATTTTCATCCCTTGTTATCTATCAAGAAAACCAGTGTGTAAAGCTTTCTGTGACATTGTAGTTATTGGCCGTTTGAGCAGTTTTTTCATCTCTCTCAACTTCCTGATTTAAAAGCCTGCATTTGCACTTGTCCCCCCCACCCCTTCCTGTAACTAGTCTAGTCCAGATACAGATTTGCTGTATCCAGGACTGTTTTTAAGCTCCTGAGGCCCCCAAGCCTTTCTGTGTTGGAGGAAAGCCTGCTAGCTTATCAGTGGCAGTGGTAAGCACTAGGTAACGTATCTACCACATAAGGAGTGGTTTCTGGCCCAGAAATTGTAGTTATTGGCCGTTTGGGCAATTTTTCCATCTTTTTCAACTTTCTGATTTAAAAGCCCGTATTTGCACTTGTTTCTTTCCTGTAACTAGCCTAGTTCAGATACATATTCTTAGTTTTAGCACTTGAATTTGGTTATTCGTGTTCAGCACTTGTTCAGAACTTGTTGTAAGCACTAAATAAGCTACAAATTACTACAGCACTCAACCTTCCTCATTACCTAGAGGAAAACAGCTTTTGTACTTACTTTCCTCACTTTCTTAGAGCAAAACAACTCTTATACTCACTTTCCTCACTTGTCTAAAGGAAAATAGTTTTTTATTCAGGCATGTCCAAGGGTCAGCTCCCAGTGATCTCTCCTGTTTATCTGATGAATATGGGCATCTTGGGGCAATGTAGGAATTGCCTCATGTACACAGACAACCCTCTCCTCCTACCACCCAACACTACAACCTGTGAGAGATGCACTTATCTAGCCAAACTGGAGGTAAAGCTCTCTCCACCCAAGACTGAACTTGACAGTCAGGAGGTGAAGGTAAACACTTGCACCACACCACACTCATCACATAGTCCCACTAAACCTGCACCACCAAAATCCACACACAGAAACGCAAAAACATTCGCGGAGGCTCTCAATAATAATCTGCTCAAGCAACAGAGACCTCCAAAGCAGAAACGCAAGCAACCTCCACCCCCCAACACAACCCAAATGACACATAGCCCACAGACTCAGTGTGCCACTCAACCACAGCCCATAAGGCAAACCAACGTACCCAACACACTAGTCATAAGTGACTCTGTAGTCAAGCACACTGATGTCCCACTCACCAGGCTAAACAAGGAGAAGGTTACTGTCAGCTGCCTGTAACTCTGTCATTGTCCCATGTTGGTGTGAACGACCTGAGACGTACCTCCCTGGACTACATGAAAAGAGACATGGAAGAGCTCTCCGATGTTGTAGCCCAGGCAGGTATGACCCTAGCCCTGAGTAACATCCTGCCATCACCCAGAATGATACCGCAGTACAAGGACAAAATGATTGACTTCAACAATTGGCTAAGCTTCTGGTGCCATTCTAAGGGGATCCAGTATCTTTCTGCCTGGGACGACATGGTTGACAGACCACGATGCTTTGCCAGAGATGGCCTGCACCTGTCACCCCTGGGATTCCGGATATTGGCTAAGGTTCTTGCCGCCCCTATAGTGCCTTTTTTTAGGCAAGATTCAAATGACAAATTTACCACCATAACAGGAACAGACAAGCAAAAACTGAGGGTAATGCTACTCAGTGCTAGAAGTGTAAATCTCAAAATGCACTCCCTCGAGGCACTCCTTAAAGTGGAGAACATCGATATCTGTGCAGTGACTGAGACCTGGTTCAAGGCTCCAGACAACACCCCTGCATTACCAGGCTATAACTCATACCACGCTTTTCGACCACCTAACCTGGGCTGGAACACCAAAGGCGGAGGTGTGTCCATCTTCATTGAGGATATCCACACCTCCAGGCTAGTTGCTCAGCATAATGCATCCGAGGTTATCCAAGTGCAACTAACTCTGGGCAAAACTGCAATCCAAATTGTAGCTTGCTACAGATCCCCCACCATGCCCCAGGATTCCCACTCCTCTTTTCTTGATATACTGGAAAATATTAGGGTTCAACCAAACACCCTAATAATGGGTGATTTCAACTATCCCACCATTAACTGGGAAAACTACTCATGTACCAAGTCGTTTGCTCAGTGTTTTCTGGAATTAATAAATTCCAGTGCCCTGGATCAACTTATCCACACCCCCTCCAGGGGCAACGATATCCTAGACCTAGTCATTACCAACATGAGTGACAGGTTTTCCACACCTGAAGTCAACTCCTCATTGGTTAGATCCGACCATAAGCTAATCACGCTAGATATCCACATCCCGCCCCCACCACCTATTAAGGAAACCATGGTAAAAAAATTTCTCCAAAGCCAACTTCACGCTTCTTAAGACAGAAGTGGCGAACTTCCTGACGCCCATGCAGATGGACAATACAGTTACAACTGCTGAATCCTACACATATGCACTCTATAACCACTTACACAACTGCATGCATCATGCTATCCCAAACAGAGCCAAGACGCTATCCTCCAAAAAAAGGAAGCCAATCTGGTGGTCCCCTACCATAAACAACTCTACAACAGAAGGAAGAAACTGTTGCAAAAGAGAGTAAAATCCCATGAGTGGAGGAGCTCCCTGGTCAGTCTCAGTAAGAAGCTGAGATCCCTTATAAGATCCTCCAAAGCTAGCTACGAAAACAAAATCGCCACTGATTCTAGGGACAACCACAAGGCATTCTATAGCTATGTCAAGAATCTCAGTGGCAACACCCAGATCTGCTCTGAGTTACAGCACAATGGCACGAAGATTACAGTACCAACTGATATTGACAACATCCTGGAAGATAGGGTCAGTGCTAACTTTACCCCACTCTCACCCCCTAAAGGGCCCATATCTATACATGAAGAATGCAGAGTCCCTGTAATAACAACTATGCATGTAAAAGCTGCGCTCTCTAAAGCCAAAAACACAGCATCCATGGGACCGGACAACATCCCAGGCTCCGTTTTACACAAACTTCAGAACAAACTGGCTCCTCACCTAAGCACCATGTTCAATTATAGCCCCACTTCAGGCTTTGTGCCCACTGAATGGCGTCCAGCAACAGTTATCCCACTCCACAAAGGGGGGAGCCACCACTGATCCCGGGAATTATCACCCTATTTGTCTGATGAGCCTGGTTTGTAAGGCCATGGAACATATAGGTTCATACTAGGCTGTCTGCCCTAGGGCATTTATAAGCATAGCCAGAGTGTGTTTGGCTTTCGCCACCCATTTTAAATGAATTTTGCTATGCCCTTTTTCAAGGTTAGTATACTGTGCTTCTGTCTAACAGTGACACAGAAGTGATACCCCGGGTAAACCTATGATCTCCCATCCACTCATCAAGATTCCTCTTGAAAAGAGTCAATGAGGGACTCTGCCTAACCTGGACCTGGATTTTATTCCAGAGTGAAGGGAGCCTCTGGGTTATGAATCTGTCCCTCCAGCATGTCTTATTTATTTCAGTGCTGAGGTTCAAGTCTCTCGAGCGTGTAGCTCGATGGGATTTGGATTTTCTGAGGTGCAGCATGTCCATTAATTCCGGGTTGGACATGGCTTTATACGTCAGGCACAGATCGCCTCTGAGCAGGTGGTATGCCACTGAGTAGAGCTGGAGTTTCTTTAACCAGGCAGCATATGGCATTTGTCTGAGCCCTTTGATCCTCTTGGTGAGGTACTTTTGGGGTCTTTCCAGTTGCTGCAGGTGTCTGTTGAAGTACATCCCAAAAGGGGCATTGTACTCAATTATGGGCCTGATGAGGGATGAGTAAAGAGGCACAATGACCTCCCCTGATCTAGATGTGAATCCCTTCATGATTAAGTGGGCTATATAAAATGTTTTTCTAACCACTTTGGCCACGTGGTTTTCAAATGAGCGATTGCTATCAACTTGGGTCCCCAGGTCCCTAATTACTTCTTCTGTACTTAATGGATTACCACCTATGTGGTAATTTGTGGGCACTTTGTTTTTGCCAAAGGGGATGACTATACACTTTTTGGCGTTTAGCTTGAGGCCATGGCTCTGGCACCAGTTGTCTGTTTCTACGAGGCCCTTTTGGAGGATGCTTGTGACAGCTGGAGAGTCGATTATGGTGCCTAGTTTGCAGTCATCTGCGAACTTGGTCAGCCACAGTCCTTCCATGTTGGCGCGTACCTCCGAGAAATATATACCGAACAAGAGAGGTCCCAGGACTGAGCCTTGTGGGACGCCACTTGTAACTGGTTTGGAGTCTGACATGGCTCCAGCAATTCTAACCATGTGGGTTCTGTCCTTGAGTCAGTTTGCAACCCATCTAGTGACATAGGGGTTTATATTTATGCTGGTGAGCTTATCTATAATGCCCGAGTGGAGTATTGTATCGAAGGCTTTTGCGAGGTCCAGGTAGGCTGTGTGGACCACCTTCCCCTCGTCAATGGCATTGGTGACTGTTTCAAAGAAATCGACCAGGTTTAAGAGGCAGGATCTGCCCTTAACGAAGCCGAACTGGGTAGGATCCAGTGTCTGTAGGTCCCCAATATCTTTATTTATGAGGTCCATGATTATCCTTTCCATAGCTTTGCAGACCAAGCTAGTCAGGCTTATGGGGGCGATAGTTTCCAGGATCGATTGAGGCACCCCCTTTGTGGAGAGGGACCACTGTTGCTGTATGCCACTCTTTGGGTACATATCCTGTAGTAAGGCTGAGATTGAACAGTAGTTTTATGTTTGGGTTTAGCTCTTCTTGGAGTTCATGTAGGACGCAGCCCAGGACACCGTCTGGTCCCATTGATGCTGTGTTATTTGCTTTGGAGAGGGCGGCTCTTACCTGAGCATCTGAGATGTCAGGGGCAGCACTCTGCTGGGATAGATATTTGCCCTTTTGGTGGGGAGGGGGGGAGAAGTTTGCGCTGAACCTGTCAGCTAGGATGTTGGCAATGTCTGTGGGTTCGGTGTATTTTTTGTCATTTTGGACTAATTCTGAGCATATCTGGGAATTCCCACCCAGGTTCCTAACATAACTAAAGAAAGCCTTGTGATTATCCTTAGTGTCCTGTGCAATTTTTCTCTCAAAGCTGGCCTTAAACGATTTTATGAGTGCCCGTAGTTTTTTGCTAATACTGATCAGAGATGCCTTCCCTTTTTGGGATTTTGCTCTATCATGTAGTAGTTTCGTCCTTCTGTTGTATAGTTTGTTTATGGCTGGGGTCCACCAGACAGGACGCCTGCCTTTGGAGGATTGGGTCTTGGTTTTATTTGGGATTGCATGATCCATGCATTCCTGAAGGTGTTAATAGAATGCGTTTATAAAGGATTCTGCGGTCTGGGCCATATTTTCCACAGGCCCAGGGGCTTTGAAGGATTCTACCTCGGTTTTGAGGAGTGTGAAATTTGCTTTAGAAAAGTTTTTCACTGTGGTTTTCTGGGCAGGGGGTGGGGTCGGGATGTGAATATCCAGTGAGATTAGTTTATGGTCTGATCTTACCAGTGAGGGATACACTTCTGGTCTGGAGCATAGAGCCCCCATGTTGGTGATGATCAGGTCCAGTATGTTTTCCCCTCTTGTGGGAGTGGTAACAAGTTGTTCCATAGCGTTTGAGTTTATAAATTCTAGGAACCTTTGGGCTAGGGTGTTGGAGCTAGAGTAATGCTCCCAGTCTATGTTTGGGTAGTTGAAGTCGCCCAATATAATGGTGTTTGGAGAGACCTTCATATTTTCCAGTGTTCTCAGGAAGGCCTAGTGGGGTTCCTGGGTTTGGGAGGGTGGTCTGTAGCAGGCTGTAAACTGGAAGGCAGTTTTACCCACTGTTAGTTGCACATGAATAGTCTCTGATGCTTCGTGCTGTGCCACCAACCTGGAGGTGTGGGTATCTTTGACGAATATTGATACTCCCCCTCCTTTTGTGGTTCGGTCCAAGTTTTGGGGCCGAAAAGCATGGTATGAGATATAACCTGGTAGTGCCGGGGTGCCCTTGGGAGCCTTGAGCCAGGTTTCTGTTACTGCACAGATATCAATGTTATCCATGCTAAGGAGAGTTTCGAGTGCGTGCATCTTGAGATTTAGACTTCTGGCGTTGAGTAGCATTACTCTTAGTTTCTTATCCCTTGTGATACCTATAGAGGTGGGTTTGTCTTTTGAGCCTTGCCTAAAAAAGGCGCTATGGGGGGGGCAAGAACCTTTGCCAATATCCGAAAGCCCAGGGGTGACATGTGTAAGCCGTCCCTAGCGAAGCATTGTGGCTTGTCGAGCATGTCATCCCAGGCTGACAGGCATTAGATCCCCTTTGAATGACACCAATACTTAAGCCAATTGTTGAAATTGATAATCTTGTCTTCATATTGTGGCATCATTCTTGGTGAGGGTAAGATGCTACTCAAGGTCATACCGGCCTGGGCTACATGCTCAGAGAGCTCCTCTATGTCTCTTTTCATGTAGTCCAGGTAGGTACGTCTCAAGTTATTCACACCAGCATGGACAATGACTGAGTCATATTTGTACTTGCATTGGAGTGACCTGAGTGCTTGTGTTATGTGGCAGATTCTAACGCCTGACAGTCAGCTCACAGTGACCTTCTCCTTGTTCAGCCTGGTGAGCGGGACGTCAGTGTGCCTGACGATAGAGTCACCTATTACAAGTGTATCAGGTGTTTTGTTTAGCCTTAAGGGCTGTGACTGTTCGGCACACTGGCTTTGTGAGCTATGTGTTGCACGTGTTTTGTTTTGGGGTAGCGGTTGCTTGGGTGTCTGCTTTGGCGGTCTCTGCTGCTTAGGCAGATTTTTATTTAGAGCCTCCGAGTATGTTTTTGTGTGTTTATATGTTTGGTTTGCTGTCGTGGTAGGTCTATGTGAGACTGGAATTGTAGTGAGTGTGGTTTCCTTCTCCTCCTGACTGGTTACGCCAGTACTGAGTTGAGAGAGCTTAGCCTCCAGTTTGGCTATATGGTTGCATCTCTCATATGTGTTGGAATTTTTTGGGAGGAGGAGAGGGTTGTCTGTGTACATGAGGCAGTTGTATCATTGCCTCAAGATTCCCAGATTCACCAGCTGGACCGGAGAGGAGATTGACAACTGACCTTTGGACATGCTAGAGTAGTATTGGGAATTCCTTTATAATTGAAAAAAAGGGCCAATGGGGAACAAGGTACTCAAGGGGAGTTTGTGAGGGTGTAGTGCTTTTAATTTTTTAGTGCTGACTTATATAATTGCTTTAGTGAGCAAGTGCCAGGCTTTAGAGTAGGAATAGGGTGTTTATTATGAGAACTAGATCAGTTCTAAGGGGAAAAGTGAAGAGTAGACTTTGTGGAGCCGAGAATAGTTTAAACCCAATCAAGCGGAGCTGCCAATGCTGCGCTATGCGCAAAATCGCTCAAAGCCACGCCAAAGCGGGTTTTATATAGGGGACTTGAAAGAGTTAGAAATTGACCCAAACGGCCAATAGACTACCAGATTCTTGTGCTGGGAACACTCCTCCAGGGATAGATAGGCTGCTCTAAGCTCCCCACTGCCACTGGTGAACAAAGAAGCCTCACTTTATCCAAGAAAGGAAATGGGCAACACAGGAACTTTCCAAAAGTCCAGAATACAGCAAAGCCTGTATTTGGACTACTCTAGGTCAGGAAAGACAGGAAAGAAGGATAATCTTTTTGTTTTTTTTTTCTTTTTTGCAACAAACTGCAGGAAAATGCAATAAATATGTAACACAGGCTAGCGCACTTGAGTGTGTAGCCTCAACAAGTAAATGCAACAAACAGGACAAACTTTAAAAGTGCAGGTGCAAAAACAACTTTAAACAGTTTAAAACAGTTCAAGAAGCAGAAATACTTGCAGTTTAGCTAGATCGGACAGTCGCCCAGGCAGTAGCAGGAAAAAAAACACTATCAGGTTAGCAGTCCCTCTTTTAGCCTCTTTGCTGCTAGCACCACTCTGCAGGAACACTAGGAGCTTGGCTGAGTAGTAACAAGTGCAAAAACCGCACCAAAGCGGGTTTTATTCAGGGGGACTTGAAAGAGCTAGAAATTGGCCCAAAACGCCCAATAGACTATCAGATTCTTGTGCTGGGAACACTCCTCCAGGGATAGATAGGCTGCTCTAAGCTCCCCACTGCCACTGGTGAACAAAGAAGCCTCCCTTTATCCAAGAAAGGAAATGGGCAACACAGGAACTTTCCAAAAGTCCACAATACAGCAAAGCCTGTATTTGGACTACTCTAGGTCAGGAAAGATGGGAAACAAGGATCATTTTTTTGTTTTTTTTCTTTTTTGCAACAAACAGCAGGAAAATGCAATAAATATGTAACACAGGCTAGCGCACTTGAGTGTGTAGCCTCAACAGGTATATGCAACAAACAGGACAAACTTTAAAAGTGCAGGTGCAAAAACAACTTTAAACAGTTTAAAACAGTTCAAGAAGCAGAAATACTTACAGTTTAGCTAGATCGGACAGTCACCCAGGTAGTAGCATGAAACTCATAAACAAAGACATTGGTAACCTCCAAACTCTGGGCCCCACCCAGTTCAGGTTTGTGAAAGGCAGATCATGCCTCCTGAAGCTGATCGACTTCTTTGAGGCAGTCACCAAAGCTGTAGACGAGGGTAAGGTGGTTCACACAGCCTATCTTGACCTCGCCAGGGCTTTCAACACCATCCCCCATTCTGGAATTATAGCTAAACTCACTAAACTATGTATAAATCCCTACATCACAAGATGGGTTGCCAACTGGCTCACTGACAGAACTCATACTGTAAAAGTTGCAGACTCCATATCTGACATCAAACCAGTGACAAGTGGAGTACTACAGGGTTCAGTCCTGGGACCACTCCTGTTTGGTATCTACTTCTCTGAAGTACATGGTAACTACTTCTCCGAAGTACATGGTATCACAGAAGGCCTTTGGCTAATGAAGTTCACAGATGAATGCAAACTAGGAACCATAGTCGAGTCCCCAAATGATGTGGACATCCTACAGAAGGCCTCACTGAGACAGATGCCTGGTGTCAGAGCCATGGCCTCAAGCTCAATGCCAAAAAGTGCATTGTCATCCCCTTTGGTAAAAACTCTGTACCCATGAACTGCCACATAGGCGGCAGTCTACTTAACATCGAATGTGTGATAGACCTTGGGACCCAGGTGGACAGTAGTCTCTCCTTTGATAATCACATCACCACAGTAGTCTGGAAATCCTTCTACATGGCACACCTCATCACAAAAGGGTTCTCATCCAGGAAAAAAGAGGTCATTGTTCCCCTCTACTCAACACTCATTAGACCCATTATAGAGTACAACGCCCCTTTTGGAATGTACCTCACAAGACTTGCAGCAGATGGAAAGGCCACAGAAGTTCCTCACAAAGTGGATTACTGGCCTCAAACAGATGCCCTACACTGACCATCTCAAAAAACTCCAGCTTTACTCCGTAGCTTATTGCCTTCTCCGAGGTGATCTCTGCCTAACATATAAAGCTATGTTACACCCAGAGATGTTGGTTATGCTACACCTAAAGAAATCCCAATCCCACCGAGCTACATGCTCTAGGGACCTAAACCTTGTCACCACAATAAACAGGACATGCTGGAGGGATAGATTCCTGTCCCAGGGACTTCCCATACTCTGGAACAAGCTACCCATCTATGTCAGGCAAAGTTTCTCATTAGTACTCTTCAAGAAAAATCTTGATGAGTGGATGGGAAATAGGAAATAAACCCCGGGGATCACTTCTGTGTCTCCTCAACAGGGGCACAGGAAAATTAACTTTCTTGGCTGGCATAAGCCAGGGAACCTTGTTGGCTAGGCTTACTTAGGCCCTTGGGCCGATAGCCTAGTACTTACCTATGAACCTATGAAAGATGCTATGGAGGGTACTTCCCGGCCTAAGGTCAGCCATCTTTGAAAAAGAAGACCAAAAAAGTCAGGTCAGATTTTTTGGCCGTCTCCCCTCCACTTGATGTCTCTCTCTGTCTCGCTGGTGAAAGTCAGGAGGATCATCCAGATCCTGGGTTGGATTCCTCTGCCATGACCAGTTTGGAGGCTGGCATGGATCTGGCCTCTCACACATCCTAGGAGGCCTTGCGGATGTCTTTTTCAGATGTTCAAGGGGAACCATGGCTGATTATCATTGATGGGCCTGGGGGGGTTCCTCAGGTACTGGTAAGAGAGGAAGTCCTGACTCTGATTATTAAATGTAGGCCAACGTCGTAGCCTTCTACATTTCCATCCCTGTAAAAAAGAAGCAAAAGACAAAATACATTTCTTCTGCTCCCAAAGACCCTCAAAGTAAATGGCAGAATTTTACACGGGTTGTTCAATGTTCTTATGGCCTTGAAGCCTCCTCAGTGGGTCTCTGTCCCTGTTCCTCCTTGGTCATCCTCCCTTCACAAGAGATCCGGGTTTCAGGATTCCTGTGAAAAAGAAGAGGAAAGGAGGATTCTGATGAGGAATCCCACGCCTAGTCTACCCAGAGTCTTTCTCCCTTGGATTATGGCTGTGAGGATAGGAGTCTTCTTGTCCTGAATCTCCTTTTGAGGAGATTGTTTGGGGATATCATTGCCAGGATGATGGAGTTCTATAAATGGGACTGTTCCCAAGTGTCTGAAGTGCAGAGGAGGTATTATGAGCTCCTACAAATGGAGTCTCGTAGACCTTCTGCTGTTCTTCCAGGTTTGCCTGTTTTATTGGATGCCTTTTCTTCTGTGTCTTAGCCCCAGTCTCTGTCCCCTACTCCTGAAAAAAAAAATGGATCATTTTTATAAATTGCCTGATGGCTGCATGTTCCTATGTAAATGTCCATCTGCTTCCCCTTTGGAGGTGTCTGTTGTATTTGACAAGCCTTCTAAATTGCTGCCTTCTACCAAGCTTCTTCCTTCTGATAAGGATAGCATGACTATGGAAAGGCTGGGAAAAAGGTTTATACTTCAGCCACTATAGCCTTTCATGCTGTTAAGTATCAGACTCATATGACCAGTATGTTTTGGCTGTCCTTTCTCAGGCTTGCCAGGTCATTTCTAACCTTCCTGATTCTGAGGGAAACAAACATCTGCCTTGTCTCTGTTAGAAGCTTCTTCTTCGCCATTCCATTAAATGTAATTCTGATGCTTCTTATAGGGCAGCTGCTTCTAGCTCTCTGTTAAGGGAGATATTCCTGGCTATGGCTTCAACCTCTGCCTGAAGATATTAAGGCTAAGTTGATGGATGCTCATCTGGATGACAACATGTTTGTTTGGTGCTAATGCAGCTATGTTCAAGTTCCTACAGGAGAAAGGCAAGGAGTTACAGGACCTGAAATATATTTTTGTTTCCCCTGTGCCAATGTTCCAGAGAAACTATCCCAATAATCTGGCCTTTGTTAGAAGGCAGTCTCATCATCCTCCTAAAGGCAAGAAGGTTGGCAGTAGGGCTTCCCCAGCTAAGGCTACACAGACCCCCTCCTGCTCAGAAGCCTTCATTTCCAGATAAACCTGGTGTTGCCTGACAACCTGATTCTTCCCAGCCCATTCCTCTCTTACATAGTCTGTCTCTTCCTGTTAAGCATAACCCAGGATTCTTGGGTTGTTTCCATCATTCGCCAAGGGTATGTCATGGTTTGGAAATCCCCCCCCCCCCTTCTTTAGCATTCCTCAGCCACCTAAAGACCAGTTGAGCTCTTTTCCTGATGTGCTTCAGACTCTCTTGATTCAAGAAGCTATTCAGGAGGTTCCAGCTGCTCGAACGAGGAAGGGTTTTTTTTTCAGAATGTTTTGGTCCCCAGGAAAGAGTGCACTTTGGTGACCCATTCTGGATCTTTCTCTTTGAATCCAGGGCTTCCCTTTCAATCCCCACTTTCCTTTCAAGAGCTGTTCACAGACATCTCAGATGGGGGTTGGGGGGCTTCCTTCGGAAACCTAAAGGTGCAGGAACTTTGGTCTTCTCAGCAACACAAGGAGTATATAATTATCAAGGAGATGAGAACTTCTTGTTGGCCCAAACTGCTTTCCATCCTCTGTTTTCTCCAGAGCCCCTAAAGATCTTTACAGACAACACAACAGTGATGTGGTATGTCAGTAAACAAGGGGGAACAAAATCCTATCTTCTTTGCAGATTGGCACTCCAGGTTTGGTAGTTAGAAGTTCATCATCAAGTCACTCTTCAGGAGGTGTACATTCCTTCAAGTAAGAATATTGTGGCAGACCCCTTGAGCAGGTCCATAGCACAATCTTACGAGTGGATGCTTCACATGGATGTGTTTCTGGACAGTTTCCACCAGTGGGGTATTCCTCAAGTCGATCTCTTTGTCTCCTCTCTGAACTGGCAGCTTTCTCAATTTTGTGCCAAGACTTCATGTTCTCTGGCTTGGAAGGTGGACACCATGTCTTTGTCATGGAAGGGGATTTTTTTTTATGCCTTCCCTCCCCTTCCTCTCATTCCAAAAGTCCTGTGCAAGATGAAACAGGATGCTCCCAGAATCTTGCTGGTGACTCCCTGTTGGCCCAGAAAGAATTGGTTCCCTCTTCTTCTGCACTTAGCCAAGGGCAGTTTTCACAAGTTACTTCACAGGATGGATCTTCTCACACAAGACAAAGGATCTTTCATCCATCCCCACCAATCCACTCTTCAGCTGACACTGTGGATAATAGGATTTTGATTTCCTATAGGAAACTTTTTTTTTCTGAGGATTTGCTTCAGGTTCTGCAAGAGGCCAGGAAACCCACTACTATGAAATCCTGCTTGTCCAAATGCAGGGGGGTTACTCTTTGGTGTCTTTTTCATAACCTGAACCCATTTACTGTGGATGTTCCTTTGATTCTATCTTATTTGTGAGAATTGCTTAATGCAGGGTTGACTTATTCTTCTATTAAACCCCACCTCTCAGATATTTTTGCTTGACTGCCTTTAACTCCTACCTTTGGCCTTTAGGCTCGAGGCCAAACAGTTTCTTAAAGGCATCCTTCATATTAGACCTGAGGAAGCTTGTTCTTCCTTCCTGGAATCTTAATTTTGTTTTGAAGAAATTGACTCGGGCTCCTTTTGAGCCTGCTGCTTCAGCTGCCTTACAGCATTGTCCTTGGGAGACTGTTCTTTTGTTGACCCTTACTTCTGTCAGATGGTTGTCTGAGTTTGAAGCCCTTATGGCTGTTCCTGCTCTTTTAGTTTTTCATAAGGACAGTGTGTGTCTTCGTAACAATCCTTTTATGCCTAAAGTGGTGAATGAGCGGTCTCTGTCAGTCTATTATAAATTTGTCCACTTTTTTCCCTTCTCCGCAGTCTGCTGGTGAGATGGTGCTGCACACTTTGGATGTGCATAGACAACTCAGATTTTATTTGGACAAAACTACAGTTTTTTGAAAATCTGATCAGCTTTTTGTTTCTTTTCACCTTAGATCATTAGATGTAGCAGTTTCCAAGCAGGCTATTTCTTCTTGGATTTCTAAAGCCCTTTCTTTTTGTTCTTATCATGGTAAGAGCCTTCCTTCTTTGGTTAAGACTCACTCTACTAAGGCTGAGGCTTCCTCTGGTGCTTTTTTCAAGGGTTTGGATACTAATTCTATCCTTGAAGCAGCTACCTTGATCTTCAGTGCATACCTTAACCAAGCATTACAAGTTGGATTTCATAACTAGGGCTAGAGCTGGTTTTGCTAGGGCCATTCTTCATGGATTCCTAGAAGGCTGTGCTGGCCCTTCCTCCTCCCTGTCTTCTTCCTGAGCTTTTGCAACATGAAAGGACATAGTACAGTTGTGTAAAATTGTACCATAACAGTAGAGGTCCTTCTCTTCGTTGTTGCAGTATTCACTCCCTCCCTGTTCCACCTGTTTTTTTTCCCCTTGGATGAGTATGTTATCCTCTGGTATCCTATGGCTTCCTCCTGGAGCTCTCAGTTCTGAGGTTGATATGTCTGAACGTCACCTATATGACCTATACCTTGCGTCAAGCACATACATTTGACATAGGGTGTATTGTTAACCTAACACCTTTTGTATACTGGCCGGATGTTGTGCCGCCCTTGGCAGGGGATTCCTCATATTAAGAATGCTGTAAAAGTGAAGAGAAGGACATCTACTGTTATGGTAAGATTTTACACAACTGTACTATATTAGAATAAGGAAACCCACATTTTTCAAGATGAGAGCATAATTATTACAAAAATAAATGGTAAAAAAACAAAGAACTTCAGATGGGAAACTACTGAAATATTATCATAAATATTTTGGAGTTCAATTAGTTTTACATTTATTTTTGAGGACATGTCTAATGATTATTAACTCCATAATACTTTCTTCCTAGTTAAAGAAGGTTAACTTGTGCATTCCCTACATGTAGTTTAATGAAAATATTACTTAGTCATTTGCACAACTGAGCAGGGTGTATTCTCCCATGCCATCTGCTATTACATATATTTGGGGGAAAAAGGAATCTGTAACATTCTGTGGTTGTAAGACTGGAGGAAGGTAATTGCCATCCCTTAACTGAGATAAGTACTTGAATATTGTGTAAATATTGAATTAAGGTAATGTTCTGATACTGAAATTGATAACAATTCAGTACTCGCAATGTGTCATATTTCAAATATCTGGTGCAGTGCGAATAACAGAAAACCAGGAACCAAATGGAAAACGCACAAAACAAGCCTGTATACGAACTCCGTTTATTGCAGTAAAAACACACCAAGATTAAGCGCTTTCGTCTTTCACATAGAATATTTCATCAGAATAAAGCACACTAACTCAAGAACCATTTTTATACCAGTACATGTTACATAATAGATAAAATTGAGCCAATGGTATTGTCAAAAAGGTCACATGTAAAATGGTCACATGAGCAATATTAAATACACAGGATGTTAATATTCACGCCAACTTAGTTTTTTTTTACAAGTAAAACACTGTTATATATTAAATACCTTCAGCATACGTTTAAAATTGCAGGCACAGTAATGCATGTAAAAATGTTAAAATACTTAAAAGTTTCATAGATTTTTCTTTCAGGGCTGGAAGTATTGTCAAGGAATCATTTATACCTGGTGGAAAATTAGCTGCTAGTCTGAGTTGCCAAACCAGCTCTTTTTTACTTAATAAATTCTTCCAGTCACCCCCCCTCAAATCTATGCCCACAGTATCCAAAATACCAAATTTAAAACTTTTAAAATTAGAACAAGTGAGGGAATGCCTTTATAATGCACTTGTATCCTTCTTGTTCTTAACATCATATACATGCTCATAGATTTTGCTTTTCAATGCCCTCTCCATTTTCCCAACATAGAATCTGATGCACGTATCACATAGTAATAATACTGGCCATGTTCAATCTGTATAGTTCCATATGTGTCAGAAATTTGATTTTATATTGATTAACTGTTTGCGAGTAGAAATATTTACTTATGTATATTTTTCTGTTCAAATCAAATGTGTGCACTAGTATTTGGTATGATGGCCACACTGTTACTACTTGATCATTTGTGTTCCTACTATAGAGGCTTGAGTACTACAGTTGGTCAGATTCCCTCCTATCTCAGATGTCATACTCGCCAGTTTGTTTCAGGTATGTATTGTTTGTTTGTAAATCCTGTCACATCTGGAGTTGTGCAGGGATTTACTTTATGCCTGTTATTGTCCTCTGTGTATGTGCTTCTTCTGGGAGAGTTCATTAAAGAGAGGACCATGCTGTCACTGTTGTGCAGGTGATACAAAGCTCTACCTCTCTTTCCTCTTAGGACATATCTGCTGTGGATTCATTAAGAGAAAGGACATGGAATGCATCCATAACTTGAAGACTATCAACCACCTATAACTTGAGATGTCCAAGACCATTGCTATGGGCATTCCTGCCACTCTGAGGGAATCTATACAACTGTAAACCCCATTGTAATTTAACACTTTGGGACCAGATAGCAACTGTTGAGTAGACTTTCTATTTCCATCTACATAGTATTGCATGCATTAACAATCTCATTCCTTCAAATGACATTTCAGTGGTTGCTCGGGCTCCATTATCTTCCTAGCTTGATTAAAACAATTCCCTGCAACTGGTTCTTCTAGGAACCGGGCCTGAAATTTGCATGCAGCAGATTCAGAATTTTTCAGCAGAGATGTTACTGTTGCTTAATTATCATCATGTCACTCTTGTTCTTTGAAAACTCTAGTGGCTACCAGTTATCAGATATTATGTTTAAATTATTGTTTATTTAATCCTGCATGATCTAGGTCCCCTTTCTTTAAGGAGCTTTTGGTTCCATTTTGTTAGGCTAGATTTCCTTGTTCTTTCATGCTAGGAGTTTAGAAGTTTCCTATGGCTTGCTTGAATACATCTGGAATCTGGCCTTTTTTGCCATCAGGCTCTGTATCTTTGCAACATTCTCCCTCTTTGGTTACATGAGACACTGACTCTTTCAGATCTTGAGTCCATTAAAATACATCTGTTTTGGTTACCATATGATGGTTAATTATATTTTACCATTTTATGTTTATTGTTAACTTGTGTCTTCAGGATAAACTTATCCAGTGGTCCTTACAAGATAAATAAACCAAAGGGTGAAAAGAGTTGGATGTTAGTTGGGATATTTTGCAGGTACCTTAATGTTTATAGGCATTAGCTGGGTTTAAAGACCCCATCTTTTTGAAGTGTAACAGAAGCACGTATGTATGCGGTGCTGTTGAGTTCAATAAAAAGGCCATAACTTGAATGTCCACAGCTAGTGAGATTTAGCTTTATTAGCCTGAGTGCAACCATAAAGACTTAGAAACTTTAAAAAAATCATGAACATTCAGAAGCCATGTAGCTGAAACAGTTGATGCCTCTGAGAGTTCATTTGCATATATCCCACGGGCTTCCATTGCAGGAGGTTTAAGGTATCTCGGTGAAAACTCTAGCCCAGCTAGGATTTGCTTGCAGAGTATGTGTGTGTGTGTATATATATATATATATATATATATATATATATATATATATATATATATATATATATATATATATATATATATATATATATATATATATATATATATATATATATATATATGTGTGTGTGTGTGTGTGTGTGTGTGTATATATATGTATATATATATATATATATATATATATATATATTTATTTATTTATAAATATATATATATATATATATATATATATATATATATATATATATATACACACACCACACACACACATATATATATGCACACATATTAATTCAGTCTTATGTATGTTTCTTCTGTTAATAATTTTACATATTTTGCCCTTCATGTTATTTATATTATAAATTAATTTGGCTATAATGATGTTTGGTGGACAAGCAATTAAATGAACTTGACACATTCCACATTGGGTGTCCTAAATAGGGATTGTTCAACATCCCCAAAATAATTGGAGTTTATGGGAGATTTAAATAGTCCATTTGTGTTGTTACATGACTTATAGCTAAAAAGAATGCAAGTTGAAATGTTAAGATGTGACTGTTTGAATGTTATATTGTGATTCAGCAGTAAAAAGATGCGTTTTGGAGTTTATATTTATAATGTATGGAATATTCTGTGTGAAGGATGTCTCTCTGGTAACGCTGGGTGAAAGTTGATGGAATTAAGTGAATGCGATGGTGAGGAATAATTTGTGTATGGAGACACTAAGGGGTGATCTTTACTATAATGTTTATGGTATGTTACACTCCTTTTGTCATGGGGTTTCCATGCATAGTTAGCAAGCAAGCGTGTGATGGTTAGATTGTTCTTGAAGGCAGTCTCTTACTTTTGTGTAAACTATTTCTAATGGTAATTATAGTTAAAACTGAGGATATAATGATTAAAATTGATAAATGGATCTCTAAAGCTTAATCTACAGTAGATGGCCAATAAGAAATAAGGAATCTGGTTGGAGGTGTGGTGTATATTATTTAGTGCCTGTATGGCAAAGTATGTGATAATGTGTTGTGGTGTATGAACATACAGCTGACTGCTGATAGTGAAAGTTTTATAATCTTGACATGTGCACATCAAAATAAGTTTGAATTTTGATGACTTATTAGAGTCTATGAATACATTTATTACATTCTGCTAAGCATATTAGAGTTTTATCACTATTTTCTACTATGTGTAGATTTTGTTTTACTTTTTCTTTTTGGTGTTGCTGCCTGTCAGCTGTCAGACCTGTTCTTCAGTACTAGGATGACAGCTAACTGAAAAGTGGAAGTTCTAAGGCTGCCATCAGTTTTATTCCCTCATTTTGAAGCTTCAGGTCCACAGCTTACTCTCTTGCTTCCAGGGGGATGGCATGTAGTGGGCCCTTACAAGGGCACGCTACTTCTCTACTTGACTTAATCAATTGACTGTGCCCCTCCCCCTATGAAGACGAGCACCTCTGTCTGATCCCTTTTCTTCACTGAAGATTCTCCCGTGCGAAGTGTGTCTAAGGACACATGCCCCTCCACTTCTGCTGAAGAGAGGTGAACGTTCTTAAGCCTTGTCATTCTTCTCCTCTCCGTTACTAACGCCAACATGTGCGTGAGCTGCCAGTCAAAACTAGCTTACTTGAATGATATTCCAGGCTTTATACCTTTATATCAGTGGAGCTAGCTTACATGTCTTTTTACAATTATTTGGTGGTGTATACTTAAAGATATTGCTGCCACATGGTGTTTTTCACAAGTAAGAAAATGATCAACAGCCTGAAGTTTTTAGATACTAGCAAAGATTAGTTGCTGAATATAGAAGCAGACTAAATGTTCTTCACAGACTAAGAATACATTTAATTTTTAAGGTAGACTATGGTGAGTTTAGATTATTTGCAAGGTAGATTGCATCTTATGATAAGAAGCATCTAAGATTATAATGTTAATTAAGATGGGAACAAATGTTGGGATGATTGGGTAGCCAAGGTAGATGGGATTTTTATTAAGGAGTGAGGCAACTGAACAATTGAGGCTCATCACTTCATGGTTTAAGGGCAACAGATCAGTTACTGAACTGTCTGTTATCTGGTACAGGGGAGTAAGACATTTGTAAGATCATGTCTACACCAGTAATAAAGCATAATATTACATTTGTTGATGGCTAACAAACCATTAGTGAAATGTGTTACCATAGGTGGCATATAGTAACTATATGCACTTTTAAAAATGATGAATTTTTGAAATAGATACGTAAAGCAAAAACTGTGATTTACATGCATTTTTTTTCCTTTTGTGATGTTGCATAATGTTATTGTATTCGTTACTTGATATATTTTGATACTTACAGTGTGATAATTTTTATATAAAGATAACAATAAAAATGGCTTTTCTAAAAAAAATCAGACTGGTCTACTTCCAGTGCTAGAATTTTACATTTGTTGAAAAGATTACTTCTGTCCTGGGTTTGTCTTTGTCATGATGGAGGGATTTTTGTGCCTTTAAAATCATTAGAGCTGTGTTGACTAGAGTTTTATTTACTCCTGGAAGGGTGACCTTGGCAGATTGATCTGAGAGGAGAAGGCAGAGAAATGATGATCCAGAATGCTTCCATGATTTTTCAGTTTAATGAGTTGAAAAATCTCTCCCAGAACTGGTATACTGGAATCCACCCTTGGAACCAGGTTTGGTGATATTTTTTGCTTGTGAGTGCCTAGTAGCTGGGTAACCTGCATAGCCTGGCTTGACTCAGCCTGAAAAAGGTATGTGGTGCCACAATGTTGGGCTCACCACCCACAATGCGCTGGTAAGTGTGATGTCAAGACAATTAAGTTAGACTAGACTTTGGCCAAGGAAACTGGGTCTAGGTACACCTCATTGTTAGCTAAATATTGTGGTGAAGGTTACAGTGTACCAGCTGGATTTAGTTGCTCTTACCTTTACCCAGAGCATTGGTCCTAGAAAAAGATTTCCTCAGGAATGGGTGGATTCTTCTTGGGCATGGACTGTCAGAAGAGGCCCTAGACTAGTATAAAGAAGTGTAGATACTCTCAAATCCTCAGCTGAGTGTTATTTATTTTTTACCACTAAAAAGTTGCCCGTTTCTGATGTTTGTGCATATGCATCTGACAGTTGTTTGGACATCTTAAAGTTCTTGGGTGCAGTGATTGATGGGGTACTCTCTATGGATTCTGTACTCTTACTGTGATTCTCCCAACACTTGTGCAGAATGATAGCAGTACACAAAGGTGAGTGCTTGGGGAGAAGACCTTGCCTGATCCAAACCCCAGCAATGTGGTTCTGTGGATTTCTGTGATAGTCTTAGATTGTAACAAATACTGTGTTCAGCATAGTGCTCTGTACTTGGTATCAGAAC